>NC_059219.1:3511888-3861888 GCF_020615455.1 Coregonus clupeaformis
GATGGGTAGAGTTCTGATGGGCAGAGTTCTGATGGGTAGAGTTCTGATGGGTAGAGTTCTGATGGGTAGAGTTCTGATGGGTATAGTTCTGATGGGTAGAGTTCTGATGGGTATAGTTCTGATGGGTATAGTTCTGATTTGAAGCACACTTAGGGAAAGTGAGCATTAGAATGAAGAATGAAGAGGAGATGAGAGGAGCATGTTCTATGCTACAATAAGCCATCAATAAGCCATCTTCCCTCTTTATCTATGTATGAAGTACAGTGTTAGAGCAACAGTCAGCACTAGATTGGATATTGCATGTGACTGACACAGAGTAGAATAAGCATGTGTATTGCAGCTCAATACGACCATCATTACACTACAAGAAAAACTGGTTCAAGTGGGGAGCAATGGTTGCAAAATGGGATTGGGTGTTCACGATTGAGCACAAAAAAGGAAGAGAGGTAAAGAGGGAACCTGAGGTGATAGAGAGAAAGAGAGGACTAGTAGTGTGTCGAGATGGCGATGCAGTGGATAGCAGCCGTCTTATTTTGTGTGTTTTGAAAAGCTGATTTTGTACATAATGTCTCTGCCATTGTTTCCTATGACCGAAAACAGCTTCTGGACATCAGAACAGTGATCACTAACCTCGATTTGGACAACAAATTATACTTCAATGAGTCGGCAGCTCTGGACGTTCTGCTTACTCCGGACCAGGCCTTAATTCCTGGGACTTGAAAAAAAGGCAGGCGAGCCAGCATCCTGTCGGTGAGCAAATAGACCGCCATTGCCCTCTGTTCTATTGGTGAATGTGCAATCAAGGGAGAACAAACTGGATGAGCTCCGTTCGAGACTATCCTATCAACAGGACTTGAAAAACGGTAATATCGTATGTTTATAATAATAATAGTATGTTTCTCAGTTGTGGCTGAACGAGGACATGGATATACATCTCACTGGTTTTTCTATGCATCGTCAAGACCGGACGGCAGACTCGGGTAAGATGTAGGGAGGCGGTGTTTGTCTCTGTGTTAATAATAGCTGGTGCGCGATCTCTGAAATTAAGGAAGTCTCGAGTTTTTGCTTGCTTGAGTTTGAATACCTCATGATAAGCTGCAGACAATACTATTTACCAAGAGTTTTCATCTATATTTTTCATTTACCACCACAAACCGATGCTGGCACTAAGACCGAACTGAATGAGCTGTATAGGGCCATAAGCAAACAAGAAAATACACATTCAATCCTCTTATGCACTCAGGACATGCGTTGGTAACGACCATCAGGTCCTAATGGCCTGGTACTCAGGGCTCTATTGTCCCTCTAACCACTCTGACATCAATGCAAATGCAATCAAAATCACATCAAACACTTATCATCAAAACAGTATGTGCTTTTAAAACTCACCTCACTTTGATTGATCAATTTGAAGAAAGAAGTTCAACAACAGGTTGAAACTGAGTGGAAAACATGGTCATTGTGGATGTTGTTTCAAAGCCTAACACAACGAAATGGACAGCGTTTTTAAGGTGATGTTTAATTCAAAACACCCATAGGCATATTAGAGCTTATGCATACTCTCACCACATACAGTTGAAGTCGGAAGTTTACATACACCTTATATACACCGGCAAATACATTTAAACTCAGTTTTTCACAATTCCTGACATTTAATCCAAGTAAAAAATCCCTGTCTTAGGTCAGTTAGGATCACCACTTTATTTTAAGAATGTGAAATGTCAGAATAATAATAGAGAGAATGATTTATTTCAGCTTTTATTTCTTTCATCACATTCCCAGTGGGTCAGACGTTTACATACACTCAATTAGTATTTGGTAGCATTGCTTTTAAATTGTTTAACTTGGGTCAAACGTTTCGGGTAGCCTTCCACAAGCTTTCCACAATAAGTTGGGTGAATTTTGGCCCATTCCTCCTGACAGAGCTGGTGTAACTGAGTCAGGTTTGTAGGCCTCCTTGCTCGCACACGCTTTTTCAGTTCTGCCCACACATTTTCTATAGGATTGAGGTCAGGGCTTTGTGATGGCCACTCCAATACCTTGACTTTGTTGTCCTTAAGCCATTTTGCCACAACTTTGGAAGACAACATTGTCCATTTGGAAGACCCATTTGCGACCAAGCTTTAACTTCCTGACTGATGTCTTGAGATGTTGCTTCAATATATCCACATACCTTTCCTTCCTCATGATGCCATCTATTTTGTGAAGTGCACCAGTCCCTCCTGCAGCAAAGCACCCCCACAGCATGATGCTGCCACCCCCGTGCTTCAAGGTTGGGATGGTGTTCTTCAGCTTGCAAGCATTCCCCTTTTTCCTCCAAACATAACGATGGTCATTATGGCCAAACAGTTCTATTTTTGTTTCATCAGACCAGATGACATTTCTCCAAAAAGTACGATCTTTGTCACCATGTGCAGTTGTAAACCGTAGTCTGGCTTTGTTCTGGCAGTTCTGGAGCAGTGGCTTCTTCCTTGCTGAGCGGCCTTTCAGGTTATGTCGCTATAGGACTTGTTTTACTGTGGATATAGATACTTTTGTACCTGTTTCCTCCAGCATCTTCACAAGGTCCTTTGCTGTTGTTCTGGGATTGATTTGCACTTTTCACACCAAAGTACGTTAATCTCTAGGAGACAGAACGCGTCTCCTTCCTGAGCGGTATGACGGCTGTGTGATCCCATGGTGTTTATACTTGCGTACTATTGTTTGTACAGATGAACGTGGTACCTTCAGGCGTTTGGAAATTGCTCCCAAGGATGAAGCAGACTTGTGGAGGTCTAACAAATTTTTTTCCTGTGGTCTTGGCTGATTTCTTTTGTTTTTCCCATGATGTCATGCAAAGAGGCACTGGGTTTGAAGGTAGGCCTTGAAATACATCCACAGGTACACCTCCAACTGACTCAAATGATGTCAATTAGCCTACCAGAAGCTTCTAAAGCCATGACATAATTTTCTGGAATTTTCCAAGCTGTTTAAAGGCACTGTCAACTTAGTGTACGTAAACTTCTGACTCATTGGATTTGTGATACAGTGAATTATAAGTGAAATAATCTGTGACTACTTGCATTGACCCTTTTTTGCACTAACTCTCTTGCACGGACTCTATGCACACACACAGGACCCTAGCCACACACTCACACATACTTACACTGACACTCCAACACACACACACACCCGCTCGCACGCACACACACACGCATGCACGCATGCATGCACACACACACACACACACACACACACAACACACAACAACACACACACACACAACACACACACACACACACACACACACACACACACACACACACACACACACACTCACACACATATATGGCTGTTGCGGTCACCGTATTACCGCCACACCAGCAGTCATGAGTAATGACCGCAGTAAAATTCAACGTGACCGTTGAGTCACGGTAATGTGTTGGTAGTACCCAACTTGCTAACGACCATCAGGTCCTGATGGCCTGGTACTCAGGGCTCTATTGTCCCTCTAACCACTCTGACATCAATGCAAAATAAATCAAAAATAACATCAAAAAAGTATAATCAAAACAGTATGTGCTTTTAAAACTCACCTCACTGTGATGATTAATTTGAGGAAAGATGTTCAACAGCAGGTTGAAACTGAGTGGAAAACATGGTCGTTTTGGATGTTTCAAAGCCTAACACAATGAAATGGACAGCGATTTTAAGGTGATGTTTAATTCAAAACACCCATAGGCATATTAAAGCTTATGCATACTCTCACCACATATGCTGCTGCTACTGTCTATTATCTATCCTGTTGCCTAGTCACTTTACCCCTACCTACAGTGGGGCAAAAAAGTATTTAGTCAGCCACCAATTGTGCAAGTTCTCCCACTTAAAAAGATGAGAGAGGCCTGTAATTTTCATCATAGGTACACGTCAACTATGACAGACAAATTGAGAAAAAAAAATCCAGAAAATCCCATTGTAGGATTTTTAATGAATTTATTTGCAAATTATGGTGGAAAATAAGTATTTGGTCACCTACAAACAAGCAAGATTTCTGGCTCTCACAGACCTGTAACTTCTTCTTTAAGAGGCTCCTCTGTCCTCCACTCGTTACCTGTATTAATGGCACCTGTTTGAACTTGTTATCAGTATAAAAGACACCTGTCCACTACCTCAAACAGTCACACTCCAAACTTCACAATGGCCAAGACCAAAGAGCTGTCAAAGGACACCAAAAACAAAATTGTAGACCTGCACCAGGCTGGGAAGACTGAATCTGCAACAGGTAAGCAGCTAGGTTTGAAGAAATCAACTGTGGGAGCAATTATTAGGAAATGGAAGACATACAAAACCACTGATAATCTCCCTCGATCTGGGGCTCCATGCAAGATCTCACCCCGTGGGGTCAAAATGATCACAAGAACGGTGAGCAAAAATCCCAGAACCACACGGGGGGACCTAGTGAATGACCTGCTGAGAGCTGGGACCAAAGTAACAAAGCCAACCATCAGTAACACACTACGCCGCCCAGGGACTCAAATCCTGCAGTGCGAGACGTGTCCCCCTGCTTAAGCCAGTACATGTCCAGGCCCGTCTGAAGTGCATTTGGATGATCCAGAAGAGGATTGGGAGAATGTCATATGGTCAGATGAAACCAAAATATAACTTTTTGGTAAAAACTCAACTCGTCATGTTTGGAGGACAAAGAATGCTGAGTTGCATCCAAAGAACACCATACCTACTGTGAAGCATGGGGTTGGAAACATTATGCTTTGGGGCTGTTTTTCTGCAAAGGGACCAGGACGACTGATCCGTGTAAAGGAAAGAATGAATGGGGCCATGTATCGTGAGATTTTGAGTGAAACCCTCCTTCCATCAGCAAGGGCATTGAAGATGAAACGTGGCTGGGGTCTTTCAGCATGACAATGATCCCAAACACACCGCCGGGCAACGAAGGAGTGGCTTCAGTAAGAAGCATTTCAAGGTCCTGGAGTGGCCTAGCCAGTCTCCAGATCTCAACCCCATAGAAAATATTTGGAGGGAGTTGAAAGTCTGTGTTGCCCAGCGACAGCCCCAAAACATCACTGCTCTAGAGGAGATCTGCATGGAGGAATGGGCCAAAATACCAGCAACAGTGTGTGAAAACCTTGTGAAGACTTACAGAAAACGTTTGACCTGTGTCATTGCCAACAAAGGGTATATAACAAAGTATTGAGAAACTTTTGTTATTGACCAAATACTTATTTTCCACCATCATATGCCAATAAATTCATTAAAAATCCTACAATGTGATTTTCTGGATTTTTTTTTCTATTTTTGTCTGTCATAGTTGACGTGTACCTATGATGAAAATTACAGGCCTCTCTCATCTTTTTAAGTGGGAGAACTTGCACAATTGGTGGCTGACTAAATACTTTTTTTCCCCACTGTATATAAACATAGCTACCTCAATTACCTTGTACCCCTGCACATCGACTCAGTACTGGTATTCCCTTAATATAGCCATGTTATTTTGACTCCCTGTATATAGCCATGTTATTTTGACACATTGTTGTTATTCATTAGTCACTGTGCATTTCTTTATTCCTCGTGTTTTTTAAAATCTTTATCTTTAATTCTGCATAGTTGGAAAAGGACCCGTAAGTAAGCATTTCACTGTCAGTCTACACCTGTTGTTTACGAAGCAAATACAATTGATTTGATTTGAGGAAGAGAGTGTTGTGATGGTTAAAATAGTCTTTAGGTCAGCTCAGAGCCAACCTTGTGTGAAAACTACCTCATTAGTAAACAGAGAGAGATGGAGAGCGAGAGAGGAGAGGAGAGAGAGAAAGATAGGTGGAAATGGAGACAGAGAGATGGAGAGATAGAGGTTGAGAGAGGTGGGGAGAGAGAGAGAGTGAGAGAGAGAATGAAGAGATTTGCAAGAGAGAGAGAGCGCTAGAGAGAGGGAACAGGCCTCCTGCGATCACACTGTTTAACAACAACGCTAGAGAGACCCGAGGCTGCAACGTCCACGCAACGGCTGTGAAATGTCTGCTCAACGTCTGTGCCGTGGACGAGAATGGAAGAGAAACAGACAGGCTGTGTCTCAACTGACACCCCTAGTCTCCATTCTCCTCCTGGCCAGGTCTCCATTGTTAAAGAGGTCTTCTGACCTCAATGTGACTTTCTGGATAGATTAAGGTTAAATAATGAAAGAAAAATAGTTCACTAATGTTGACCAGAGTACACATAGTTCCATCACAGCAGTGATAGTGTTGACAATAGTATTTCTACTCTTTGTTGCTGAAGTCTAGTGGAGGTTTAACGTAGTGTGATTGTTTGACGGCCTTTGTGTTAGAGTGTGTTGTCTGCTGAAAGGGGTTAGCGTGCAGGAGGCATCTGCAGATTTCTGACAGCTAAATTAGGGTCTCTGTAGGAGGATAACAGTGAACAGACTCCTGTCCTCTTTTTCTCTCCTCCCCCCTTTCTTCCTTCCTTCCTCCTCTCTCCTCACAGTGTATCGAGTGCATCAGCCACTCACACCTGCATGTGGCCTCGAGAACAGCCGTGGCGTCACCTCGTAAGTGAGACAAGGAACTTTTGACACCAATAACCCTGAGTCTGTTAGCACTGCTGGACCACATGGCTTATAGGGATGGAGGGTAGGAGGAAAAGTGGGAGAGTGGGAACAAGAGTAGTTAGAAAAGAGATAAAGTGATTAAAAAAAACGAATAAAGATTTTTTTTTATTATTATAAAAAAATATTTACAAAAAGAGATGAAGAAGATGGAGGGAGAGAGGTAGGGAGACAGATGGGGACAGTAGATATAGAAAGAGAGAGAGAGAGAGATAGAAAAAGGGTGAGATAAGCCAATATAACCAATAATTGTGTCTGTCTGTCTGTCTGTCTGTTTTTGCATGTCTTTGCTTGGCTTGTCACCAGGCAGTCACAGGAAAAAAAAGTATTTGCCCCCATTCTGATTTTCTCTGTTTTTTTTGCATATTTTTTATAATGAATGTCGTCAGATCTTATTCCAAAACCTTAATATTAGATAAAGGGAACCTGAGTTTACAAATTACAAAAAAAGTATGTAATTAACAAAGTTATGCAACACCCAATTTCTCTGTGTGAAAAAGTTATTGCCCCCTTACACTCAATAACTGGTTGTGCCACCTTTATCGACATGGGTCCCATTATGCCTGGCAAAAACCAAACACTGCATTCCACAGTAAGAACCTTATACCAACGGTCAAGCATGGTGGTGGTAGTGTGATGGTTTGGGAATGCTTCACTGCCTCAGGACCTGGATGACTTGCCTTAATAGAAGGAACCATGATTTCTGCTCTGTATCAGAGAATTCTACAGGAGAAGGTCAGGCCATCCGTCTGTGAACTGAAGCTGAAGCGCAGCTGGGTCATGCAGCAAGACAATGATCCAAAACACACAATCAAGGCTACATGAAAATGGCTAAAAAGCAACAAATTTAAAGTTTTGGAATGGCCTAGTCAAAGCCCAGACCTAATCCTAATTGAGATGTTGTGGCAGGACTTGAAATTAGCAGTTCATGCTTGAAAACCCACAAATGTCGCCGAGTTAAAGCACTTCTGCAAGGAAGAGTGGGCCAAAATTCCTCCACAGCGACGTGAGAGACTGATCAACAACTACAGGAAGCGTTTGGTTGTAGTCGTTGCAGCTAAAGGTGGCACAAAGATCAGACATGTTGTTGTTTTTCTTTCTAGAATGTCTCAACCAGTTATTGAGTGTAAGGGGGCAATTACTTTTTCATGCAGGGGCATTGGGTGTTACATTTGTTTTGTTTGTTTATTAAATAAATGAAATAAGTATGTAATTGTTGTGTTATTTGTTCACTCAGGATCCCTTTATCCAATATTAGGTTTTGGTTGAAGATCAAAAATATGCAAAAGTAGAGAAAATTAGAAAGGGGGCAAAAAAAAATTTCACAGCACTGTACCATGAGGCAGATGCATTGAGAATGGATGGTAATTATATTGGTGAACCTCCCTCAAAGCACATGTTGCTTGTTCCTCTGTTATCAGTACAAAGATCAGACATGTTATTTTTCTTTCTAGAATGTCTCTTTTTTTTAAATCACTCTCTCCATCTGCTTTGGTCACATAGGTGTGCGTGTGTGTGTGTGTGTGTACGAGTATGAGTGTGTGTATATGCCAGTGTGTGTGTGTCCACTTGTGTTTTACCTCTTCTCTTATCATACCGGGCTCAGGTGTTCCAGTGTTCTGGAACATTCCAACAGGTGTTCACTTGATCCAGTCAGAAACAGGAGAGACCCACTGCTGGATCCAGATAAGAACCCTTACAGACTAACAACTCCATGATAGAATCTACTGCAGAAAGAACCACAGCCAAGTTCTACAACTGAAGTATTCTTTGTCAAAATGAAGAGCTGCGTTGCGTATCTAAATCTGGGACACCTAACGCACTTTGAATCCTCAAATACATCTGGACACGCATTAAAGAAGAACAAATCTGTGCTTAAAAAATGTGTTTCAACACTTTAGTTTTTTTTTTGAATGACATTATGTTTTTTAAGCGATAAACTTTACTGTTATCTTGTTATGCTTTTAAAAATGGCTTTGCCTCAAAGGAAAGTAAAGGAATTCATTCCGGATTTATTTACGAAGATTTTTCTATTTCTATTTTGACTTTTGGCTGGCGTGCCGCAAAGTGTTACCGCCTATAAACTGAACCCAAGTGAATGTGAAGGATCTGAGAGATGATTGTTTCTGTAAAGATTTATGATGAGGAAAATCCAACAGACATCGACACACAGCTCAGTAATAGATGGGTTGTGAAGAGGTAAGATTGAAGCATTTCCACTTTACCAGCGATGTAAGAGCTTCACTTGTAGTTCCCTCTGTTCCGTTGTAGCTCTGCCGGGTCCATAAGTACCATGTAATCTTCACTACACTTCTTATACACTGTCTGACTCTTTATACATCCCAAATGGCACCCTATTCCCGATATAGTGCGCTACCTTTAACTAGAGCCCTATTGGTCCTGGTCAAAAGTAGTGCACTATGAAGGGAATAAGGTGCCATTTGGGATGCAGCCTATGATTCTGTTCGGGTCAAGGGGGTTTCAAACCTGACGAGTTTGGTCTAAGATCTGAGAGTTTTCTCCATCCCACTCAGACAAGAGTTTAAGATGCAAGGACGGAATCTCTTGTTCTAGTTCAAAATAAATCAAGAACTGTAGCTAGATAATGTGACAAGACTTATAAGCCGGTTGAACAAGATCATCTTGACATGTACAAATGTGGGACTTTTTCATTACATGGACTTGAATTCCTTCTAAAGTATGTTTTGTTATATCTCCCAAATCTCACTTGTTCTTGTCAGTGTGCATCTAAACATGTTGAAGGGAGATTTTTGAAAATGGCCTATGGCCAATGGTTGTCTGTGAATTGTGCCAAATCTATTAGCGTTTTGTGTTGAATATGCCTAGATTATATTGCTTTTATCAATTTCCTAGCCTCCCTTCCACATCCCTCCTCCTCTGCTCCTTAGATTTTATTTGGGTGTTAATAAAAGTTACCTGTCAATGTTTCCTGTGCTCGTTTGATAAAGAGAGTATGTGTAATGGATAGGGCATTGTCTGCAAGGCATGCGTCTTTCTGAAGGTCACCACCAATTGGGTCTTTTGTTGTTCTGTACCGATAGATAGAACTAACCAAGACATCTCTTTCTCCATTTTGTCTTGTGAAAAGGATTCCAATCATATTTGATAGTGAACAGCCTCTCTGAGATCAAGATATGTTTTAATGACTGCGTCTCAAATGGCACCCTATTCACTATTTTGTGCAATACTACTGATCAGACTCCTTTTTGGGTCCTGGTCAAAAGTAATGCGTTATAGGGTGCCATTTAGGATTCAGCCTATGTCTACACCTCAACAATATCGCCCATGGTCTCTGTGAAACTGAGCCTGTGTGTTTGTGTGGTTTTGAGTGTGTGTGTGTGTGTGATTTAGTTTCTTTGCCTCTGTTCCGAGGGGGTCGATTATCCTCCGTCAAATTGTCCAAATTAGTTCAGTGCTGGGTGGATGATGGAAGCTGCACAAGCGGCTGTTGAAAGGAGCGTGGTGTATTGTGTCGTTGTGTGTGGCGGTAGAAGGGTATGGAGGGGCAGCTGAACACTCCCCTCCTGGGCTGATAATAGTCTTACTGTACAACCATTATGAGACCAAAGACTCAGGGAAGGGCCTTTCAAAGTGTGTGTGTGTGTGTGTGTGTGTGTATGTATTAAAACACTCAACAACAGACTCCTTCCTTCACTCCCCAAGTCCCAAGGCTGTTGAACTTCAAAATATCCTTGAGAGATTTATCAATCTATGGAGTTATCGATTCATCACTATTTTTCTCTCTTTCACCTTGTTTTGTCCTCTTCCCTTCTTTTTCACATCTATCAGTCTCTTCTTACTCTGCCTTTTCTCGCTCCCTCTCGTATTGTGATGATCTTCTGCTTCTTGTGACGATCTGAAATCTTTAGTGAAATCTAACACGTTTTGTGTAGGGTGAGAACAGAACAGAGGGGTAACAATGCTCTTTTATGTCCTGGAGGAAATATATGAGTCTTTCTCCAGTAATGAACGCTCTTTCAGGTCCCTGTAGAGACACATAGGGATGTATTGTCTTGGGCTCACACAGACACGTCAGGGACCCAGGGTGCTTTGTGCTAGAACAAGTCCTTTCTTTGAGCATTGATCTGGAACGAGGGATGAGAGAGAGAGAGAGAGAGAGAGAGAGAGAGAGAGAGAGAGAGAGAGAGAGAGAGAGAGAGAGAGAGAGAGAGAGAGAGAGAGAGAGAGAGAGAGAGAGAGAGAGAGAGAGAGAGAGAGAGAGAGAGAGAGAGAGAGAGAGAGAGAGAGAGAGAGAAACATATGAGTGTCTTAGGGCCCCGTGTAGCTCAGTTGGTAGAGCATGGAGCTTGCAACGCCAGGGTTGTGGGTTGATTCCCACAGGGGGCCAGTATGAAAATAAAAATGTAAGCACTCACTAACTGTAAGTTGCTCTGGATAAGAGCGTCTGCTAAATGACTAAAATGTAAAATGTCTTAGAGGGAGTGAAAGAGTTTAAATACAGTAGAAGCGTTAGACACTTCTAACTCAAGAGGCTTTATGTGTGTGTGAGCGCAAGCATTGTGTCTGTGTTGATACGTCTGTGTTGATACATGCTGAACACGCAAAGTAGAGGAAGGTAAGGCGAACTGGGTATAATAGCCGAGACACACACCTACTGTTATTAACATTACCAACATTATTATCATTACCATCATCTCAAAGACAAACATTATCACATATTGAGAACAGGGGAGGGAGGGAGTGGTGGGACGAAGGGAAGGAGCAAGAAAAGGGAAGAACAGACGGAGGACAGGAAAAGGAAAGAAGGCAAGACTTATGCAGAGTGAAAAGATGGGATGGAGGAAACGAGCAGGGCATGGGGAGGAGAGAGAGAGAGAGAGAGAGAGAGAGAGAGAGAGAGAGAGAGAGAGAGAGAGAGAGAGAGAGAGAGAGAGAGAGAGCGAGAGGAGAGAGAGAGAGAGAGAGAGAGAGAGAGAGAGAGAGAGAGAGAGAGAGAGAGATGGAGGAGAGGAGAGAAAGAAAGAAAGGTTGAGAGGGAGAAATTAGAGACGATGAGAGAAGGAATTTAATAGCCGATGCAGTATATACAGCGCCTTCGGAAAGCATTCTGACCCCTTGACTTTTTCCACATTTTGTTACGTTACAGCCTTATTCTAAAATGGATTAAATAAATACAAATATTCAGTAATCTACACACAATACACCATAACAAAAAAGTGAAAACAGGTTTTTAGAAATGTTTGCACATTTATAAAAAATTAAAAACAGAAATACCTTATTTACATAAGTATTCAGACCCTTTGCTATGAGACATGAAATTGAGCTCAGGTGCATCCTGTTCCCATTGATCATCTTTGAGATGTTTCTACAACTTGATTGGAGTCCACCTGTGGTAAATGCAATTGATTGGACATGATTTAGAAAGGCACACACCTGTCTATATAAGGTCCCATAGTTGACTTTGTATGTCAGAGCAAAAACCAAGCCATGAGGTCGAAGGAATTGTCCGTAGAGCTCCAAGACAGGATTGTGTCGAGGCACAGATCTGGGGAAGGGTACCAAAACATTTCTGCAGCATTGAAGGTCTGCAAGAACACAGTGGCCTCCATCATTCTTAAATGGAATAAGTTTTGAACCATCAAGACTCTTCCTAGAGCTGGCCGCCTGGCCAAACTGAGCAATCGGGGGAGAAGGGCCTTGGTCAGGGAGGTGACCAAGAACCTGATGGTCACTCTGACAGAGCTCCAGAGTTCCTCTGTGGAGATTGGAGAACCTTCCAGAAGGACAACTGTCTCTGCAGCACTCCACCAATCAGGCCTTTATAGTAGAGTGGCCAGATGGAAGCCACTCCTCAGTAAAAGGCACATGACAGCTCGCTTGGAGTTTGGCAAAAGCCACCTAAAGACTCTCAGACCAAAGATTGAACTCTTTGGCCTGAATGCCAAGCGTCACGTCTGGAAGAAACCTGGCACCATACCTACGGTGAAGCATGGTGGTGGTAGAATCATGCTGTGGGGATGTTTTTCAGCAGCAGGGACTGGGAGGCTAGTCAGGATCGAGGCAAAGATGAACGGAGGAAAGTACAGGGAGATCCTTGAGCTCTCAGGACCTCAGACTGGACCTCAGACTGTGGCAAAGGTTCACCTTCCAACAGGACAACGACCCTAAGCACACGGTCAAGACAATGCAGGAGTGGCTTTGGGTCAAGTCTCTGAATGTCCTTTAGTGGCCCAGCCAGAGCCCGGACTTAAACCTGATCGAACATCTCTGGAGAGACCTGAAAATAGCTGTGCAGCAACGCTCCCCATCCAACCTGACAGAGCTTGAGAGGATCTGCAGAGAAGAATGGGTGAAACTCCCTAAATACAGGTGTGCCAAGCTTGTAGCGTCATACCCAAGAAGACTCAAGGCTGTAATCACTGCCAAAGGTGCTTCAAGTACTGAGTAAAGGGTCTGAATACTTATGTAAATGTAATATTTCCAATTTTTATCTTTAATAAATTAGCACGAATTTCTAAAAACCTGTTTTTGCTTTGTCATTATGGAGTATTGTGTGTAGATTGAGGAGGGGAAAAAACGATGTAATCAATTTTAGAACAGGGCTGTAACGTAACAAAATGTGGAAGAAGTCAAGGGGTCTGAATACTTTCCGAAGGCACTGTATCTAGCTGTGATCATTATTGAGCTCTTGTAGTTGAGGTCGACGCCAAAGCGTCAGTGCTCTAGGAAGGGCTCTTGTCAAGTTGTGTCAGCTCGCTGGTGAAGACACTGCCAACCAGTGCCAACTTCCAACGCCGGGGAGATACAGACAGAGAGAGGGAGGGATGATATGAAGTCAGATCATGGATTTAATTGTCTCTTTCTAATCAAATTAATTACAACTCATACGCTTGTCAGGAGCTGTGCTGATGATTGTCTTCTCTCCTTTTGTTTTAACGCCCTCTTTCGCCCTTCACGTGTTCACCCAAGCAGAAAGAGACCTCAGAGGCCTGAATCTGCCATGTAAGTCATGGGGAGTGTGTTTGTGTGTAGCAGGGAGCGTTTGCGTGCATGAGCGATCTAGTGTGTGTGTGTGTGCGCTTGTGTCTGCTTGCGCAAGTGTGTGTGTGTGACTTATGAGCACAGACAGGCATGGAACAGAATGTTTCAGGGTGTTTAACATCTAACAGTGTGGAACAGCGTGTGTACAATACCAGAACAAGAGTTCAATGAGAAAACAGAGAGGAGAACAAGAGAGAGTTGGTAAATAATTTATTTCCGGCTCTGGCTCAGGGCACGTCTTATTGTCACTGTGTAACAAGCACAAGGAAAGACCCACTCTGGTGTTATTAGTACTGAGGGTTGGAGAGAGGGATGACAGAGGGAGAAGAGAGAGGGAGGAGAGAGAGGGAGGAGAGAGAGGGAGAAGAGAGAGAGAGGAGAGAGGGAGAAGAGAGAGGGAGGCGAGAGAGGGATGAGGAGAGGAGGAAAGGAGGATGGTAATGTCTTCTTTGAGCCTCTCTCATTAGCCCTTCCAGCTAGGTCAGAGCTGGCCCTAAGCACAGGCCGTCAGTCAGGTGTGTGTGGTTGTGTGTGTGTGGTGTGTGTGTGTGTGTGTGTGTGGGTTGTGTGTGTGTGTGTGTGTGTGTGTGTGTGTGTGTGTGTGTGTGTGTGTGTGTGTGTGTGTGTGTGTGTGTGTGTGAGAGACTCTAAATACACAGAGCATCCACTGTAATGTAGCCCAGGTGGAGGCGCTAGCAAAGCGTTCACACAGTGAACCTCTCTGTCCCCCAAACACACACACACACCCACATGCACACACACTCTCCTCACTCTCTCTCCCTCAGTAGCTGTGTGTGTAGTCTGTGACGTGCTGTGTGTGGTAAATAGCTGGTTCTTTGTTAGAGGGGGCTTTGGGGCTGTCATTGTGTTGATTGTTTGGGGGAAGAGAAGAGAAGAGAGGAGAGGAGAACAGAGAGAGGAGGCCTAGCTGGGCCTGGCAGCGAGGAGAGAGGAGAGAGGGGCCTGTCCTAATGACAGGAAGTCTTTAAAGTGGGAGCTGTATTTCATCTCTCTCTCAGCGGGGGCCGCTGGCCACAGACCCCCTTTGATCCGCACCGCACCAGGAGGACAGCACTGCTAGTTAATTAACAGACTTCTTCTGACACACAGGGTAGAAACACACACATGCACATAGGGAGAAAAGCACACACACACACGCACAGACAGAAAGGCATGCACACACACACACACACACACACACACACACAAACATGAATGCACACACACAGAGAGAAAACACATGAACACACACACACACATGGTTTCACACTCTTTAGGTCTGTTTCTACCATATAGGGACATGAACAGTAGTCTCTTCACCCCTGGTGTTTGCTTCATAGGGACCTCCAGAAGTCTCAAGTTCCATCAGTACAGCTCTCTTCCAACAGTGCCTCTGTTTTAGCATCATTAGCCCTGTTCATTACCCTAGCCCTGCTGTAGCATTTAACTGCTATTACAAGTCATTTGTTAGCATTTACCTGCTAACTACCACTATGATTAATGCCATTTAATAAAGGCTAACACTCTGAACAGGGCCAGAGCACTCCTATGATCTAAGAGAGGCCTTTTTAGGTCCAGCTCCTCTCTTTTCTGATTGTTGTGAGTAGCTATGAGTGGGTTTAGCTTAATGGCCGCAGCATTCAAACTAGCTTATTAGTGTTTTCACTAGTCCCCGCTGCCTGCTCCTCGGTCGCAAAGCCACCCGCTTGAGCCGTGCTTGAACCTAAGTGGAGACTGGGCCTTGGGTATGTACACACACACACATACTGACGGCCTGTGCACGCACACACACACACACACACACACACACACACACACACACACACACACACACACACACACACACACACACACACACACACACACACACACACACACGCACACGCACACGCACGCCACACACACACACACGCGCACACACACACACACACACACACACACACACGCGCGTTCACGCACACACAGGGCAGGGCGCTTCACTCTGTGCCCTAACCTCTCAATTACCCAGCAGGCTTTTAGTGCCACTCCGCTCAACTACAGCAAATTACCCTGGACCCTGTCTCCACTTAGGGACGTGTGTGTGTTGTATGTCTGTGTGTGTGTGTCCTAGTGTGTGTGTGTGTTTGAGTGTGTGTGTGAGTGAAGTGCCCTGTCCTCTCTCATTATGCCCTGGTTCCTGTCTGGCTCTCATTGTCTGGATCCTGCGCCCACAGAGAGCTACAGTGATGCACAGTGACACGCTGCGTGTGTGGGAGCGTGTGTGTGAGCGTGTGTGTTTGTGAGTGTGTGTGTATTAGCATTGTGTGTGTGTACTTGTGTCTGTAATGCTCACTGACACGCTGCGTGTGTGGGAGCGTGTGTGTGAGCGTGTGTGTTTGTGAGTGTGTGTGTATTAGCATTGTGTGTGTGTACTTGTGTCTGTAATGCTCACTGACACGCTGCGTCCTCTCTGTATAATAACAGTATCCTCTCCCGGCCGTTACCCCCTCACACTCACTACCACCTCTCTGTCCACCACCACACTACCATACCTCTGTCCACCACCACACTACCACCTCTCTGTCCACCACCACACTACCATACCTCTGTCCACCACCACACTACCACCTCTCTGTCTACCACCACACTACCATCTCTCTGTCCACCAACACACTACCATCCCTCTGTTCACCACCACACTACCATCTTTCTGTCTACCACCACACTACCATCTCTCTGTCCACCAACACACTACCATCTCTCTGTTCACCACCACACTACCATCTCTCTGTCCACCACCACACTACTATCTCTCTGTCCACCACCACACTATCATCTCTCTGTCTACCACCACACTACCATCTCTCTGTCCACCACCACACTACCATCTCTCTGTCCACCACCACACTACCATCTCTCTGTCCACCAACACACTACCATCTCTCCGTTCACCACCACACTACCATCTCTCTATCCACCACCACACTACCATCTCTCTGTCCACCACCACACTACCATCTTTCTGTCCACCACCCTACCTTCTCTCTGTCTACCCCCACCTCTCTGACCACCACCACACTACCATCTCTCTGTCCACCACCACACTACCATCTCTCTGTCCACCACCACACTGCTATCTCTCTGTCTACCCCCACACTACCATCTCTCTGTCTACTCACACCTCTCTGTCCACCACCACACTACCATCTCTCCGTCCACCACCACACTACCATCTCTTTGTCTACCACCACCTCTCTGTCCACCACCACACTACCATCTCTCTGTCTACCACCACACTACCTTCTCTCTGTCTACTCCCACCTCTCTGACCACCACCACACTACCATCTCTCTGTCCACCAACACACTACCATCGCTCTGTTCACCACCACACTACCATCTTTCTGTCTACCACCACACTACCATCTCTCTGTCCACCAACACACTACCATCTCTCCGTTCACCACCACACTACCATCTCTCTGTCCACCACCGCACTACCATCTCTCTGTCCACCACCACACTATCATCTCTCTGTCCACCACCACACCACCATCTCTCTGTCTACCCCCACACTACCACCTCTCTGTCCACCACCACACTACCATCTTTCTGTCCACCACCACACTATCATCTCTCTGTTTACCACCACACTACCATCTCTCTGTCCACCACCACACTACCATCTTTCTGTCCACCACCCTACCTTCTCTCTGTCTACCCCCACCTCTCTGACCACCACCACACTACCATCTCTCTGTCCACCACCACACTACCATCTCTCTGTCTACCACCACACTACTATCTCTCTGTCTACCCCCAAACTACCATCTCTCTGTCTACTCACACCTCTCTGTCCACCACCACACTACCATCTCTCCGTCCACCACCACACTACCATCTCTTTGTCTACCACCACCTCTCTGTCCACCACCACACTACCATCTCTCTGTCTACCACCACATTACCTTCTCTCTGTCTACTCCCACCTCTCTGACCACCACCACACTACCATCTCTCTGTCCACCAACACACTACCATCTCTCTGTTCACCACCACACTACCATCTCTCTGTCTACCACCACACTACCATCTCTCTGTCCACCAACACACTACCATCTCTCCGTTCACCACCACACTACCATCTCTCTGTCCACCACCGCACTACCATCTCTCTGTCCACCACCACACTATCATCTCTATGTCTACCACCACACTACCATCTCTCTGTCCACCACCACACTACCATCTCTCTGTCCACCACCACACTACCATCTCTCTGTCTACCCCCACACTACCACCTCTCTGTCCACCACCACACTACCATCTTTCTGTCCACCACCACACTATCATCTCTCTGTCTACCACCACACTACCATCTCTCTGTCCACCACCACACTACCATCTCTCTGTCCACCACCACACTACCTTCTCTCTGTCTACTCCCACCTCTCTGACCACCACCACACTACCATCTCTCTGTCCACCACCACACTACCATCTCTCTGTCCACCACCACACTACTATCTCTCTGTCTACCCCCACACTACCATCTCTCTGTCTACTCACACCTCTCTGTCCACCACCACACTACCATCTCTCCGTCCACCACCACACTACCATCTCTTTGTCTACCACCACCTCTCTGTCCACCACCACACTACCATCTCTCTGTCTACCACCACACTACCTGCTCTCTGTCTACTCCCACCTCTCTGACCACCACCACACTACCATCTCTCTGTCCACCAACACACTACAATCTCTCTGTTCACCACCACACTACCATCTTTCTGTCTACCACCACACTACCATCTCTCTGTCCACCAACACACTACCATCTCTCTGTCCACCACCACACTATCATCTCTCTGTCTACCACCACACTACCATCTCCCTGTCCACCACCACAGTACCATCTCTCTGTCCACCACCACACTACCATCTCTCTGTCTACCCCCACACTACCATCTCTCTGTCCACCACCCCACTATCATCTCTCTGTCCACCACCACACTACCATCTCTTTGTCTACCACCATCTCTCTGTCCACAACCACATTACCATTGCTCTGTCTACCACCACACTACCATCTCTCTGTCCACCACCACACTACCATCTCTCTGTCTACCATCACACTGCCAGGCTCTCTGTCCACCACACTACCATCTCTCTGTCCACCACCACACTACCATCTCTCTGTCCACCACCACACTACCATCTCTCTGTCTACCATCACACTCCCAGGCTCTCTGTCCACCACACTACCATCTCTATGTCTACCACCACACTACCATCTATCTGTCTACCACCACACTACCATCTCTCTGTCCACCACCACACTACCATCTCTCTGTCTACCACCACACTACCATATCTCTGTCTACCACCACACTACCATCTCTCTGTCTACCACCGCACTGCAATCTCTCTGTCCACTACCACACTGCCATCTCTCTGTCTACCACAACAGTACCATCTTTCTGTACACCATCACACTACCATCTCTCTGTCCACCACCACATTACCATCTCTCTGTCTACCACCACACTACCATCTCTATGTTTACCATCACACTACCATCTCTCTGTCCACCATCACACTACCATCTCTCTGTCCACCACCACACTACCATCTCTCTGTCTACCATCATACTACCATCTCTCTGTCCACCACCACACTACCATCTCTCTGTCTACCACCACACTACCATCTCTCTGTACACCACCACACTACCACCTCTCTGTCCCACTCAGACACTCCAAAGTCAGAAGCCACAATTGAGCTTGTATCGCTCCACTGCCCACTGCCCTACTCCCTCCCTCCATCTCTCTCTCCCTCCCTCCCTCTATCCTACCACCAGCCTCCACCATGTCCTTTGATTCTACAGCCACTCCCCCGGCTCTTTAGCCAATGCCTTCTGAACACAAGTCTGTGTGTGTGTGTTCATCTTCTTCAGTCGTTGAGTGGATGCAGCTGTCTCTTATAATTATGCCGTTTCCTCATAAACTGAGTGTCCCCCTCTCTCTCCTCCTCCCCCATCTCCCCCCAGACTCATGACATATCAATCTGGTCTCTAACGACAGTGCCATATATCAAACATCCCAATGCATACACACACACACATACACACACACACACACTCAATGTGTGTGAAATCAATGTAGTGCTGGCTATGTAC
The DNA here is from genome assembly GCF_020615455.1 of Coregonus clupeaformis. Lineage (NCBI taxonomy): Eukaryota > Metazoa > Chordata > Actinopteri > Salmoniformes > Salmonidae > Coregonus > Coregonus clupeaformis. Next base: position 3,531,666 of record NC_059219.1, read on the forward strand.
GTTGCACTATTTGTGTGTGTGCAGCCATATGTGTGTGCAGCCATATGAGTGTGTGTGTACATGCATAACAGTGCTGTTGTTTGTCTCTGTGTGGTGCTTCTATTCTGGTTGCTCAGTGGAATAGAAGGAATGTGTATAACGCCACTAGCTGTAGTCTGTCACCTCTGCTATCTAACGTGTGACTGATCTGGAACCAGTGAAGCAAAGCAGAGATGCTACTGTCTCCATACATAGATTGAAGACACATTCACGCACTCACACGTTCAAGCACTCACTCATACTTTCTCTCTCACTCTGTCCCTCTAATTCATTCACTCTAATGCCCTGGTTCATGCTCTCTCTAACTCACTCACTCACTCACTCACTCTCATGCTAACTGACTCCTTCACTCTCTCTTCTTTACCTCGTCTCAGATCATAACCTTTCTATTTACTTACGTTAGCCATTTTCGCATGTGCTAGGCTATCCAGGGAAAGTCAACTTGGCAACGTGTTGTATTCTCACATGGGGAGAGGGAACATAAGCTCTGTGCATGGACAAATTATAATGTTTTAGCACCACACAAATAAGGGACAGTTTCCGGCTCCACACACTCTCAATGCTGCTAGCCTTATGTCTGCCTCGCTGCTCACAGAATGGAATTCGCAACACAAAGCAATAAAACAAGCTCCTGGGTTTTTCAAAAGTGGATTGTCTTGATTTAAACCCACACTTCAATAATATCCTTATGACTTTGAATCAGAGTATTATCGACACACAGTCAGAACAGAGTCATTCAGGTGCGTCTTCATAACGTCATCCCTCCCAGCTCTGCTCTCCACTGACACAGCCTCTCTCACTGCTCTGATCTCCTCTCTTTAACCAGCTCTGACACAACAATCAATACTTTCAGTTTTTCTTTGTCCTTTTTCCGTTTGTGGTTTTTCTCAGGCCGTATTGACGAGGTCACATATACATAATTCAAATTGATGGAGTGGAGTTGTGGTGACCTGACTGTCCCTTTTTTTCCTGTACCCCCAACCCCTCATTTAAGAGAGAGATAGAGGAAGAGAGAGAAAGAGAGAATGACAGACAGGGATTAAGAGAGAGCGAGAGAGAGGAAAGGAAAGGAAATATTTGTATAGAGATATATACTGAATGCTTGATGCTAGTCCTCAGTGCTGTATAGAGTCTCAATACAGCTGTGTTGGCCCCTGTCTGTGGACAGAGTGCTCTGGCTCTAGCTGTGTGTCTGTGATATGCTGCTGTGTCCCTGTGTAAGCCTGTCTGTGGACAGAGTGGCAGAGCATTGTGGTTCTGTGTTTGAAATGCTGCTATATTGCTACGTATGTCCCTAGCACTTAGCCTCCTTTACCGCTGCTGTTCTGCTGCAAAGGGATCAAGTAAAGCATGTTATGTGAGGGATGTCAGACGAGAGGAGTGGAAAAGAGGGTTTTCCTCTCCTCCTTTTTGGCGGACATGCTTCTCCTCTCTTCATGGTCCAACCCGCGACGCACGGCATGCTGGTCATTCCACACCATACCTGATGGATTACAAGGATTAGTGTGTGTGTGTGTGATTGCGTGTGTGTGTGTGTGTGTGTGTGTGTGTGTGTGTGTGTGTGTGTGTGTGTGTGTGTGTGTGTGTGTGTGTGTGTGCTGTGCATGTGTGTGTGTGTATGGCACTGAGCACTTTATTAAAGGGGCCTTGAGTTCCCTCCATTCTCTCCCATCTTTGTGGCGTTAGATATGGACAGTGGTGTCTATTTATTTTTGTTGAGAATGTAAAGCATGGGCAGAGCATGTAGCTGGACACGCAAATTATTATCTTACAATAAAATGGTATTGGACACACAATGCTTCTCTAAGAATGTCTATATCTCATACACCTCACATAGACATATAGACATTGAATATTGGCCTACTCTGACCTGCGGTAATATGACTGTACAGAGTGTAGGTTGCCTGTTGTTGTGTGTGCTAGTGTGACTGTGTTCTATGGCTCATACCACATACAACTGTCCCTCAACTCTGTATATTAAACTGTATATAAGGACTGTAGTTATGATCAGCTATTGTGACTAAAGTCTATTATTGTATACTAAAGTCTATTATTGAGTGTTATTCCATCTGTCTATAAGGCCTGTACTGATGTACAGGTGATTGTTAATAGCTATATTCTACTGTAGCTGGACAGTCTCTCCTAATAGAAGAACAGGAGATGACCTAAAGAGAGATGGACAGAATGACAGCATTGTGAGAATAGACTTGTTAAAGAGAGTGGGGTGTGAAGGGGAAGTAACTGACTAATGACTATACTGAGAGAAGAGAGAGAAAAGAGAGAGCGAGAAGAGAGAGAGGAGTGAAAAGAGAGCGAGAGAAACAAGGGTGAGGAGGTTATGGTGAATTCAGAAGTGTCTTCTTAAACAAAAGCCAGAGATATATGCATGCACACATTCTCTCTCTCTCTCTAGCACCAAGGCCGCAAATAAAAGAGAAGCAGGTGTTTTGTTGGTGGGCTGGGACAGGGAGTGAAGAGCACTGCAGGGATGTGTGTTGTGAGAGTATGATAGGGACTGTTCTCATGGTCGTTAACAGAGTGATTGAGACGGCTCGTTAATGCTCGTTAAGGAGATAAGAAGTGCTTGTGTTAATTGGTTGTGATGATGATAAGGAGGCTGGCAGAACATTAAGAGTAATGGACAGCAGAGAACTCTACTGATCACCGAGTGACTGTTACTATGGTCTTATAGAGGGAGGGAAAGGGAGAAAGAGACAGAGAGAGGGGGGATGGAGAGAATGAAAGCGAGGGACAACACAGAAAGACAGAGGAAAAAGACTGTTGACTGGTGTGTTTGTCACAACGCTCTTGAACGAATGCACTTTATTAAGGTTAAAGGTTAAAGGTGAATGGTTACAGTTAAAGATGCACACTCATACTTTTTGTATGATTCCAGTCAGTAGCTTTGAAAGTCGTGCTCACGATCGAAAACAAGTCCCTGTTTTTTGTGTACTACGTCATCCAATTGTGTACTATGTCATCCATTTCGTGTTATATGTTACGAATTTAGCAATTTGTGTGATGTGTTACGAATTCAATTTGTGCAATATGTTACACATTTCTTGTGCTTAAGATCTCTGAGTGCATTTATGGTTTATAGTCAACTATATCTCTCAGGTGAAATCTATAAAAGGTTTACAGACATGGTTACCCCATCTGCCTAACATTTAGATAGGAGCAAAATCAACTCCTGTCAATGTCAATTGGAAAGATCATGTAGTTTACACCACAGAGTCGCCACGTAACAAAAGGAAGCTGTGTAAAGCTCAATAAGGCAAACACAATAGGTTGTGATTAAGATCTAATGTGATTTCACACCACTTGGCTGGCTTCTCTGATTTAATCTACTGCTGGCTCTGTACTGGAGGGATAAACGAACTGACGGGTGAGGAGAGAGGAGGAGAGAGGGGGACAGGGGAGGAAAAGGGGGAGCAGAAGGAGAGAGGAGGAGGGGAGGGAGGCAGGGGCAGAGGGAGAGAGAGATAGAGCAGGGGAGACAGAGGATGTCGTGTCACAACTTGTATCACAACAAGTGTTTGTGCCACTCTTCTGCAGGAATTAGTCAACTTCTCATCCTGTGTGTGTTTGAGAGAGTTTGTGTCTGTGTGTGTTTGACTGTGTGTGAGCATGCCTGCGTGTATGCGCATGTGTAGGTGTGTTTGTGTGTGTGTTTGTGATGAGACCAAGGTAGAGTGAAGAAATACCATACGTTAAGTGTACATATGTAGAGTTCCCAGTGACAGCTGCCTGGGCTGAACAACAGAAGCTCAGGAGTGTATGTGTGTGTTTGTCCTTTAATTCCTCTGCTGGCGTGTCATATCCTGTCATGTTCAGGGACGTCCCCTCATGAGAGCAGACAGGAGGGGACCCAAAAAGACCAGCGACACACAAACAAACACTACACAACAGCCAGTGGGGACTGACTGTCTTCTACAATCAATAGAGAGCCATACGCTACACACACACATACACACATGGGAAAGTATAGGAATGTGTATGTGTGTGTGAGGGAATTGTGTGTGTGGGATATACGAGGGGATGGTGTGTGTGTATGTATGTGTGTGAGGGGATGTGTGCATGTGTGTCTGTGTGTGTGTATGTGTGTGTCTGTGTGTGTGTGTGAGACAGCTACTCGTTGGTCCAGGGGACCTGTTGTACTGACATTATATTGTAATTACAGAGTGTAGTGTGTGCTTTGTTTAGTGGATGGCTAATTATGCTGTTTGTGTTATTCAGGGCCCAGGGGTGGTGTGTGTGTGTGTGTGTGTGGCCTGCCTGTTGTGTGTTTAGAGACTAATTGTGGAGGTTGTGTTAAAAGTCCAATGCAGCCGTTTTTATATCAATATCAAATAATTGGGTAATAATTAAATAACTTACTGTGATTGTTTTCAATGAAAATGGTGAAAAAGAAAGCTAAATACTGTAGCTTCTTAACAAAGAGCAATGTTTCAAGCAAGGACTGTCTGGGAGTGGTCTGGGAGTGTCTGGGAGTGGTCTGTCAGGGATGTAGCTCAGTTGGTAGAGCATGGCGTTTGCAACGCCAGGGTTGTGGGTTTGATTCAAACGGGGGGCCAGAATGAAAAAAAAATAATACAAAAAATAATGTATGCACTCACTAACTGTAAGTCGCTCTGGATAAGAGCATCTGCTAAATGACTAAAATGTAAATGTAAATGTAAATGTCTGGGAATGTCTGGGAGTGGTCTGGGAGTGTCTGGGAGTGGTCTGGGAGTTTCTGGGAGTGGTCTGGGAGTGTCTGGGAGTGGTCTGGGAGTGTCTGGGAGTGGTCTGGGAGTGTCTGAGAGTGGTCTGAGAGTGTCTGGGAGTGGTCTGAGAGTGTCTGGGAGTGGTCTGGGAGTGTCTGGGAGTGTCTGGGAGTGGTCTGGGAGTGTCTGGGAGTGGTCTGAGAGTGTCTGGGAGTGGTCTGAGTGGGGTGGGGGAAAATGAAAACGAGTTGTTATTGGCATAGAGGTTTGGAACTCTCTTTCTTATTGGTCTATTAACTAATTTCCCGCATGTTGATGTCACCATGGAAAGGCCAAAAGTCCATCCCACCAAAACGGTCTGAAATGTCTTACACTAAAAGGGCATTATAATAATTTTCACAATTTCACAGTATTATTCCAAATATATATATATATATATATATATATATATATATATATATAAAACACAGGAAAATCACATTTTTGACTGCACTGGGCCTTTAATCGCATAGGGACTATCTGTGACCCTTGACTGTATACAGTGGGGGAAAAAAGTATTTAGTCAGCCACCAATTGCGCAAGTTCTCCCACTTAAAAAGATGAGAGAGGCCTGTAATTTTCATCATAGGTACACGTCAACTATGACAGACAAAATGAGGAAAAGAAATCCAGAAAATCACATTGTAGGATTTTTAATGAATTTATTTGCAAATTATGGTGGAAAATAAGTATTTGGTCAATAAGAAAAGTTTCTCAATACTTTGTTATATACCCTTTGTTGGCAATGACACAGGTCAAACGTTTTCTGTAAGTCTTCACATGGTTTTCACACACTGTTGCTGGTATTTTGGCCCATTCCTCCATGCAGATCTCCTCTAGAGCAGTGATGTTTTGGTTGGCTGTCGCTGGGCAACACAGACTTTCAACTCCCTCCAAAGATTTTCTATGGGGTTGAGATCTGGAGACTGGCTAGGCCACTCCAGGACCTTGAAATGCTTCTTACGAAACCACTCCTTCGTTGCCCGGGCGGTGTGTTTGGTATCATTGTCATGCTGAAAGACCCAGCCACGTTTCATCTTCAATGCCCTTGCTGATGGAAGGAGGTTTTCACTCAAAATCTCACGATACATGGCCCCATTCATTCTTTCCTTTACACGGATCAGTCGTCCTGGTCCCTTTGCAGAAAAACAGCCCCAAAGCATGATGTTTCCACCCCCATGCTTCACAGTAGGTATGGTGTTCATCTCACCATATGACATTCTCCCAATCCTCTTCTGGATCATCCAAATGCACTCTAGCAAACTTCAGACGGGCCTGGACATGTACTGGCTTAAGCGGGGGGACACGTCTGACACTGCAGGATTTGAGTCCCTGACGGCGTAGTGTGTTACTGATGGTAGGCTTTGTTACTTTGGTCCCAGCTCTCTGCAGGTCATTCACTAGGTCCCCCTGTGTGGTTCTGGGATTTTTGCTCACCGTTCTTGTGATCATTTTGACCCCACGGGGTGAGATCTTGCGTCGAGCCCCAGATCGAGGGAGATTATCAGTGGTCTTGAATGTCTTCCATTTCCTAATAATTGCTCCCACAGTTGATTTCTTCAAACCAAGCTGCTTACCTATTGCAGATTCAGTCTTCCCAGCCTGGTGCAGGTCTACAATTTTGTTTCTGGTGTCCGTTGACAGCTCTTTGGTCTTGACTATAGTGGAGTTTGGAGTGTGACTGTTTGAGGTTGTGGACAGGTGTCTTTTATACTGATAACAAGTTCAAACAGGTGCCATTAATACAGGTAACGAGTGGAGGACAGAGGAGCCTCTTAAAGAAGAAGTTACAGGTCTGTGAGAGCCAGAAATCTTGCTTGTTTGTAGGTGACCAAATACTTATTTTCCACCATCGTTTGCAAATAAATTCATAAAAAATCCTACAATGTGATTTTCTGGAAAAAAAATTCTCAATTTGTCTGTCATAGTTGACGTGTACCTATGATGGAAATTACAGGCCTCTCTCATCTTTTTAAGTGGGAGAACTTGCACAATTGCTGGCTGACTAAATACTTTTTTTCCCCACTGTATGTGTGTGTGTAGATGAGTACTAGGGCTCCTCTATGTATCTCAATGCGTTCAGCGTGTTGCACTTTGAGAGTGAATGAGAGAGAAAGAAGGGGAGTGAGAGAGCTCAAGGTATTCAGCTACCAATGCTTTATCTTATCATAGATAATAATAGCCCTGACAACAATTCAGCTATTCAACTATTCAATATTTGTGTACCTGTACTAGTGTACAAAAATATTTTCATTAGACAGGTTATATAACATACAAAGGCAGCCTTGAAACTCAGTGAAAGAAAGGGCCTACATTCTCATCTCTCAATATCAATGAGAAGCATGGCCATGAACTTGGTCAAGTAGAACAACTTTTTACATTTACTCATTTTGAAAAGGATCTGTATTTTAGAACGAGATGCCTATCTCTGTTGATCACAAACGATTCTCAGACCATCCAATCATAAACTTTAATTTAAACTTTAAACTTTAATTCAACCCATTCAACTCAGACAGAACATGACATTGATTCAGATGCTGAGTATCTTCATATTCATCCCTTTAAATGAGATGGAATTGACCCCAATCCTGGTAGGAGGTGTGTGCGTATGTGAATGTATAATATTTTTTATATATGAGGTGTGTATAACCCTGTCGTGTGTGTGTGTGTGTGTGATGCCTATGTCCTGTGTGTGACCCCGGAAGTGTGTTCTGGTTGTGTGAACAGATGATGCATGTGAAACGTGATAAAGCAGAGTAGATTTGGTGTCATTCTGTGTGTGTGTTAACGCGTAATGAGATGGGCTTTATTCATTCAATAAAGCAGGATCAGTGTTCAACTCTACTGAACACCACCTCCCTCACAACTCCCTTTGTTGCTCACACACACACATACACACACACATACGCACACACACATACACACACACATACACACACACACATACACACACACATACACACACACACACATACCTCCAACCCCTCCTCTACATGACACCTCCCATGCCCCCCAAACACCCTCTCCCAACATGTCCACAGTTGGATGAGCATCCTGTCATCACACTCCGCTTCCAGCTCCTACAGAGAGGTTAATCCCTCCAGGTAGTTCTCCAGGACCTCCTAGCAGTCTCCATTGTATCCTGTCCCTAATTTAATAAAATCTTAACAAAGCATGCTCGGTCAGATGTCCAGACATCCTGTAAGTATGTCTGAGTAAGTCCCTCTGTCCTCACTGTCCTCCAGATGAGTTATATTGCAATGCAGAAATGTGTCATAAGTACAGGGATCAGAGATTATGGAGTGTTTTGCCCTTTTGTGGAGTGTATTGCCCTTTTAATTATGGAGATTGTTGCCCTTTTATGGAGTGTGTTGCCCTTTTAATTATGGAGTGTGGTGCCCTTTTATGGAGTGTGGTGCCCTTTTAATTATGGAGTATGTTGCCCTTTAAATTATGGAGTGTGTGTATTAGTTGTGTATGACAGAGTGAGTCTGCAGATAGTGTGCAGATGGTTAAAATTAGCCATACCAAACAAATGAGTGGCACGAACTGATGATGCTAGTGTCTTTGTGTCTAGTTGTCCAGTTAGGCTAGAGCTACTATCACTATGTGTTTTCAGTTAGCTACGCTATCTGGCTGCCCGTCTCCCTCTTAATACTGTGTCCCTCTCATTCTCACACCATTATGTGAACGTTGTGTGAACATTGTATGAACGTTGTGGGAACGTTGTGGGAACTTTGTAATGTAAGCAGTGGGTCTTACGGTCTCTCTCTCTCTGCTGTAAAGAATAGGCTTGGAGTCTGGACACTACCAAACTATAGATTCCATTCACAACCGGGAACTCATTACAGCCCTTTCAACCACCACAGTAGATTAACACTGCAGAATAGTAGAATAGCAGTCTCACAGGCCTCCATCAGGAGATAGCAGGGACATTGAACCACAGCAACAAAGGCAGATTTTAATCATGGTTTCCGGGAGAATGTGTTTATGTGTTAGGGTAAATACGAGTGTGGTCAGGCCAAGGGATTGTGTTCACAGTTTCACACTGGCCGCTATAGGAAAGCAGGGACACTGGAGTAAAGGCACACAGTAAAAGCACTCACATATGCACACACACACACACACACACACATACATGCACACATGCACGCATGCACAGATAAACGCACGTATGTGCACACACACCCACACACTCTCTTAAGCATGCTGTAGGAATCCCTAGCTCCAATGTTTATTCTTATAACCATAGCTCATGTGAAGGCTGTTGTGTAGACATCTCCTAAGTGCATAGGGTTAGGGTTAGTGTCTTTGTGTGTAAATACATGTAAATACTTGTCCCTCTCTCAGTGGCCCAGTGTGAGGGTGGTCCAATCTATTAGGGGGGAGAAAGAGGGGGAGAGAGAGAGAGCGAGAGAGAGAGAGCGAGAGAGAGAGAGAGAGAGAGAGAGAGAGAGAGAGAGAGAGAGCATGAGAGAGAGAGAGAGAGGAGAGAGAGAGAGACGGTTTCTCAATGATGAACATTAGTCCACCATACATGCATTTCTCTGGTTGTTCCTTTTTCATTTTGTTTACATTTTTATTTCTTTGGTGTTTTTGTGTGTCATTTTAGTGGACGTTAATGTAAATAATATATCATTGATGATACAGTTTTTTCTTCTCTCAGCACCATAAGGAAAGACAATGTGTAGCTTGTTAGCAAGGGTTATGTTATTCTAACTTCAACTCTATACTTCCTGCAGTTCATTGAGCAGGCACTTGTTGTACATATGTTGTGTCCCACATACAGTGGGGAAAAAAAGTATTTAGTCAGCCACCAATTGTGCAAGTTCTCCCACTTAAAAAGATGAGAGAGGCCTGTAATTTTCATCATAGGTACACGTCAACTATGACAGACAAAATGAGGAAAAGAAATCCAGAAAATCACATTGTATGATTTTTAATGAATTTATTTGCAAATTATGGTGGAAAATAAGTATTTGGTCAATAAGAAAAGTTTCTCAATACTTTGTTATATACCCTTTGTTGGCAATGACACAGGTCAAATGTTTTCTGTAAGTCTTCACAAGGTTTTCACACACTGTTGCTGGTATTTTTGGCCCATTCCTCCATGCAGATCTCCTCTAGGGCTGTCGCTGGGCAACACGGACTTTCAACTCCCTCCAAAGATTTTCTATGGGGTTGAGATCTGGAGACTGGCTAGGCCACTCCAGGACCTTGAAATGCTTCTTACGAAGCCACTCCTTCGTTGCCCGGGCGGTGTGTTTGGGATCATTGTCATGCTGAAAGACCCAGCCACGTTTCATCTTCAATGCCCTTGCTGATGGAAGGAGGTTTTCACTCAAAATCTCACGATACATGGCCCCATTCATTCTTTCCTTTACACAGATCAGTCGTCCTGGTCCCTTTGCAGAAATACAGCCCCAAAGCATGATGTTTCCACCCCCATGCTTCACAGTAGGTATGGTGTTCTTTGGATGCAACTCAGCATTCTTTGTCCTCCAAACACGACGAGTTGAGTTTTTACCAAAAATATATATTTTGGTTTCATCTGACCATATGACATTCTCCCAATCCTCTTCTGGATCATCCAAATGCACTCTAGCAAACTTCAGACGGGCCTGGACATGTACTGGCTTAAGCAGGGGGACACGTCTGGCACTGCAGGATTTGAGTCCCTGGCGGCGTAGTGTGTTACTGATGGTAGGCTTTGTTACTTTGGTCCCAGCTCTCTGCAGGTCATTCACTAAGTCCCCCCGTGTGGTTCTGGGATTTTTGCTCGTGATCATTTTGACCCCACGGGGTGAGATCTTGTGTGGAGCCCCAGATCGAGGGAGATTATCAGTGGTCTTGTATGTCTTCCATTTCCTAATAATTGCTCCCACAGTTGATTTCTTCAAACCAAGCTGCTTACCTATTGCAGATTCAGTCTTCCCAGCCTGGTGCAGGTCTACAATTTTGTTTCTGGTGTCCTTTGACAGCTCTTTGGTCTTGGCCATAGTGGAGTTTGGAGTGTGACTGTTTGAGGTTGTGGACAGGTGTCTTTTATACTGATAACAAGTTCAAACAGGTGCCATTAATACAGGTAACGAGTGGAGGACAGAGGAGCCTCTTAAAGAAGAAGTTACAGGTCTGTGAAAGCCAGAAATCTTGCTTGTTTGTAGGTGACCAAATACTTATTTTCCACCATAATTTGCAAATAAATTCATAAAAAATCCTACAATGTGATTTTCTGGACTTTTTTTTCTCAATTTGTCTGTCATAGTTGACGTGTACCTATGATGAAAATTACAGGCCTCTCTCATCTTTTTAAGTGGGAGAACTTGCACAATTGGTGGCTGACTAAATACTTTTTCCCCCCACTGTAGACACAAGTCCCACACATCAGATACACTACATCAAAGGTTTACAAGATTACCAACTAAAGATGAAGGACTTACAATAACACTTTCACTTCTTCTTTTAATGACAAATGCCAATGTTCAGAGCAACCACCAGTCCCCAAATCACATATCCAATGTTCAGAGCAACCACCAGTCCCCGAATCACATATCCAATGTTCAGAACAACCACCAGTCCCCGAATCACATCTACAATGTTCAGAACAACCACCAGTCCCCAAATCACATATCCATTGTTCAGAACAACCACCAGTCCCCAAATCACATCTACAACGTTCAGAACAACCACCAGTCCCCAAATCACATATCCAATGTTCAGAGCAACCACCAGTCCCCAAATCACATCTACAATGTTCTGAACAACCACCAGTCCCCAAATCACATCTACAATGTTCTGAACAACCACCAGTCCCCAAATCACATCTCCAATGTTCAGAACAACCACCAGTCCCCAAATCACATCTACAATGTTCAGAACAACCACCAGTCCCCAAATCACATCTCCAATGTTCTGACGAGATACAAACTATACACTCACCAATATGATGACTTGGGGATAGAGGTATTTAATTTTTTATTTAATCTTTATCAAGGAGTCATACTGAGACCAAGGTCTCTTTTACAGATGAGTCCTGAATTACATAAATTACAGAAAATACACACATCAAAATAGAAATACAAAATGCAAGCAGAAAGAAAGAAACGGTAATAAAAATTGACCAGAAGTCCCCACAAGAATAGTAAACAAACATACATTTGACCAACTGGGGACATTTTGTTAGTCCCCACGAGGTCAAATGCTATTTCTAGGGGGTTTAGGGTTAAGATTAGAATTAGTGTTAGGGTTAGAAGTACTTTAAGGGTTAGGAGCTAGGGTTAGGGGATAGTATACCTTTATACTAGAGTTACCATACCTCCAAAGGGGTTTAAAGTTGTGGGTCTAATAGTGTATGTTTCTCTCTGTGTGTTTGTGTTGTGTAGTGGTCAGTGGAGCCTAGTCCTCTCTCACCCTGAACTAAAGTGACCCCAACTTCGGAACTGAACCATACAGCGCCACCACTCACTGACTGGTAAGGATCGTTAATAATAGAATATATGTTATTTAGCAGACACTGCATGAAGTGTAAATACGGGTGTGCTCGGGAATTGAACCCACTATCCTGGCATCGCAAGTGCTACACTCTTCCAACTGAGCTACAGAGGATTGTTAACTTACTGCCCTCTCATCATGTTGCTCTTAGACATGTACAGTATTGTCCTTCAGTTACATTCCACATGTTTTGTTCCTTTTTAAATGTTTTTGGGGATGCCTTAAGGGCTCTTAAAATTCAAAATCAAATAGCTAAATGATCCTTGGTATGACAATTTTAAAACAATTCCATATAGCTTAGTAGACCCCCACCCCCCGGCTTAAACAGGGCATAGACTCTAGAGGGTTAATGCTGTGACCCACCTTACACTAACAGTACATTATTACTAATGATATTAATGATGTGACCCACCTTATACTAACAGTACATTATTACTAATGATATTAATGATGTGACCCACCTTGCACTAACAGTACATTATTACTAATGATATTAATGATGTGACCCACCTTATACTAACAGTACATTATTACTAATGATATTAATGATGTGACCGACCTTACACTAACAGTACATTATTACTAATGATATTAATGATGTGACCCACCTTATACTAACAGTACATAATTACTAATGATATTAATGATGTGACCCACCTTACACTAACAGTACATTATTACTAATGATATTAATGATGTGACCCACCTTATACTAACAGTACATTATTACTAATGATATTAATGATGTGACCCACCTTATACTAACAGTACATTATTACTAATGATATTAATGATGTGACCCACCTTACACTAACAGTACATTATTACTAATGATATTGTTGATGTGACCGACTTTACACTAACAGTACATTATTACTAATGATATTAATGATGTGACCGACCTTACACTAACAGTACATTATTACTAATGATATTAATGATGTGACCCACCTTATACTAACAGTACATTATTACTAATGATATTAATGATGTGACCCACCTTACACTAACAGTACATTATTACTAATAATATTAATGATGTGACCCACCTTATACTAACAGTACATTATTACTAATGATATTAATGATGTGACCCACCTTACACTAACAGTACATTATTACTAATGATATTAATGATGTGACCCACCTTATACTAACAGTACATTATTACTAATGATATTAATGATGTGACCCACCTTATACTAACAGTACATTATTACTAATGATATTAATGATGTGACCCACCTTATACTAACAGTACATTATTACTAATGATATTAATGATGTGACCCACCTTACACTAACAGTACATTATAACTAATGATATTAATGATGTTATAGCTAATAACTATCACTCAGTTCATATCTCGAGTATTGTTACATACACACCAGGGAGTGTGAGTGTGTGTGTGTGTGCATCTATGTGAGTGTGTGTGACTCCATCGTGTCACTGCAGTGTTATGTTCACAGCTTGTGGTCATGTCCCAGGCCTGATTATGAGATTGGTTTGGCAGCAGTCACCATTCTGTTACACTGACCCGGACACTGCCCACTGTGTGTGTGTGAACTGGAGGGGACCTCTACCCGCTGTTTGTGTGTGTGTTTGTGTGTATATGTGTGTGCATGTGTGTGTGTGAACCCCCTCTCAGCATGGTTAGCTGCTCTTTTACATCAGTTCTCATCCATCCCCACTTTGCCACAGAGCCTGTATAGATCTGATGAGAGACAAACAGCTGTTTGAACAAAGAACGGGTTAAATTAAGCATCATCAAACATGGTCCCTCCAGTTTACTATAAACACCTTTTATTCTCCTATAGATACTGTACATGCAGTGAGGGAAAAAAGTATTTGATCCCCTGCTGATTTTGTACGTTTGCCCACTGACAAAGACATGATCAGTCTATAATTTTAATGGTAGGTTTATCTGAACAGTGAGAGACAGAATAACAACAAAAAAATCCAGAAAAACGCATGTCAAACGCATGTCAAACGCATGTAAAAATCTCCCTCTGCCTGGGGCTCCATGCAAGATCTCACCTCGTGGAGTTGCAATGATCATGAGAACGGTGAGGAATCAGCCCAGAACTACGCGGGAGGATCTTGTCAATGATCTCAAGGCAGCTGGGACCATAGTCACCAAGAAAACAATTGGTAACACACTACGCCGTGAAGGACTGAAATCCTGCAGCGCCCGCAAGGTCCCCCTGCTCAAGAAAGCACATATACAGGGCCGTCTGAAGTTTGCCAATGAACATCTGAATGATTCAGAGGAGAACTGGGTGAAAGTGTTGTGGTCAGATGAGACCAAAATGGAGCTCTTTGGCATCAACTCAACTCGCCGTGTTTGGAGGAGGAGGAATGCTGCCTATGACCCCAAGAACACCATCCCCACTGTCAAACATGGAGGTGGAAACATTATGCTTTGGGGGTGTTTTTCTGCTAAGGGGACGTCCCTCCAAACACGGCGAGTTGTGTTGATGCCAACTCAATTCCAGCATGACAATGACCCAACTTCACTGCATCAAAGGGACAATGGACCGTCAAATCTTGGGTGAGAACCTCCTTCCCTCAGCCAGGGCATTGAAAATGGGTCGTGGATGGGTATTCCAGCATGACAATGACCCAAAACACACGGCCAAGGCAACAAAGGAGTGGCTCAAGAAGAAGCACATTAAGGTCCTGGAGTGGCCTAGCCAGTCTCCAGACCTTAATCCCATAGAAAATCTGTGGATGTCACGATCGTCGAACAGAGATGAGGACCAAGGCGCAGCGTTGCAGGCAAACATACTCTTTATTAGAGACACGATCAAAACCAACAAAACGAAAACGTGACAGTTCACGGTCTAACACAACAGACTAGAAACAAGATCCCACAAACTCTGTGGGGAAACAGGCTGCTAAAGTATGGTTCTCAATCAGAGACAACAAGCAACAGCTGAATCACGTTGCCTCTGATTGAGAACCACACTGGCCAACATAGAACAACAATACTAGAATGTGAAACCTAGAACAAAACACATAGACTTTACACACCCTGGCTCAACATATTAGAGTCCCCAGAGCCAGGGCGTGACAGTACCCCCCCCTAAAGGCGCGGACTCCGACCGCGCCCACCAAATACCACAGGGGAGGGACCGGGTGGGCACTCCGGCTAGGCGGCGGATCCGGCTCGGGCCTGATCCCCGCTCCCTCTCCAACCCCCCAAAGTACCCCTGGTCCGGTCTGGCCCCGCTGGCCGGAGCTGGACTGCACACTGGTGGAGCGGATTGCTCTAGCTCGGCGTGAAGCATCTGACCGGTGCCGGACCAGCCACCGGTGGAACAGGCACGGGCCGTGCCGGACTGACGACGCACACCACTGGCTTGGTGTGGGGAGCAGGAGCGGGCCGAGCCGGGCTGACGAAACGCACCACTGACTTGGTGCGGGGGAGCAGGAGCGGGCGGACCGGGCTGACGGGGCGCACCACTGACTTGGTGCGGGGAGCAGGAACGGGACGTGCCGGGCTGACGGCGCACCACTGACTTGGTGCGGGGAGCAGGAATGGGCCGGACCGGGCTGACGACGCGCACCACTGACTTGGTGCGGGGAGCAGGAACGGGCCGTGCCGGGCTGACGAAACGCACCACTGACTTGGTGCGGGGCGCAGGAATGGGCCGGACCGGGCTGACGACGCGCACCACTGACTTGGTGCGGGGAGCAGGAACGGGCCGGACAGGGCTGACGAAACGCACCACTGACTTGGTGCGGGGAGCAGGAATGGGCCGGACTGGGCTGGCGACGCGCACCACAGACTTGGTGCGGGGAGCAGGTACAGGCCGGGCCGAGCTGGCGACGCGCACCGTAGACTTGGTGCGAGTGGCAGGAACAGGCCGGACCGTACTGGGAACACACACCACTGGCCCTACGTGGGGATCAGGAACAGGCCGGACCGGACTGGCAACACACGCCAGTACCTCTCGCCGTGCCTCTACATCCTCCTTCCCCCTGGTGACCAGTGACTCCACTGCGGCCTCCTGCTGCCCGTCGTCCACGGCGTTAGCCCCCCCCTAAAAAATTTATGGGCTTCACTCCTACCCGTGGACCAGGTCTCCATGCTTCTCGCCAGCCTCTCGCCCTTCTGCCTCCACGTCAAGCCCCTCTCTTCCTCACATGGCTTGACCCAGTCGAGGAGGCGAAGGAGATCCGCTAGAGATCTCTCAGGCGATGGCTCCTGGACTTGCTGCTTGGTCCAGTCTTGGTGGGATCTTCTGTCACGATCGTCGAACAGAGATGAGGACCAAGGCGCAGCGTTGCAGGCAAACATACTCTTTATTAGAGACACGATCAAAACCAACAAAACGAAAACGTGACAGTTCAAGGTCTAACACAACAGACTAGAAACAAGATCCCACAAACTCTGTGGGGAAACAGGCTGCTAAAGTATGGTTCTCAATCAGAGACAACAAGCAACAGCTGAATCACGTTGCCTCTGATTGAGAACCACACTGGCCAACATAGAACAACAATACTAGAATGTGAAACCTAGAACAAAACACATAGACTTTACACACCCTGGCTCAACATATTAGAGTCCCCAGAGCCAGGGCGTGACAGTGGAGGGATCTGAAGGTTCGAGTTGCCAAACATCAGCCTCGAAACCTTAATGACTTGTAGAAGATCTGCAAAGAGGAGTGGAACAAAATCCCTCCTGAGATGTGTGCAAACCTGGTGGCCAACTAAAAGAAACGTCTGACCTCTGTGATTGCCAACAAGGGTTTTGCCACCAAGTACTAAGTCATGTTTTGCAGAGGGGTCAAATACTTATTTCCCTCATTAAAATGCAAATCAATTTACAACATTTTTGACATGCGTTTTTCTGGATTTCTTTGTTGTTATTCTGTCTCTCACTGTTCAAATAAACCTACCATTACAATTATAGACTGATCAAGTCTTTGTCAGTGGGCAATCATACAAAATCAGCAGGGGATCAAATACCTTTTTTCCCTCACTGTATATTGAATCTGTTGTCTAATGATCATGGAAAAGCAACCTGTTTTGAAGACATTTTCACCATGTACAACATCGCAGTCCAACCTCTGGGCATTCTCATTGTAATGTCCTCCAAATATCAGTATTCATATGCATCTGTGTCTCTGATCCACACAGAATATCAGACTGTCCCTTGTGCCCGTCTGTCTCGTCCCTGTCCCTGTCCTCGTGTCCTCGTGTCCTACAGTGACCATGGTATAGAGCTCTATAATTGGCCACTAGCTTGCCTGTGACTGGCTGTGATCAGTGAAATGATGGGAACGTATCGGTGCTTAGAGGGAGCAGCTATTAAAACATTACAGCAGCCATTACTGCCGCCTGTCTGGACTAACGAACATATGCTTCCTCTACCAATGCCTAAACTCTTATTTATGGATTTAATTTAATGTGCAGGAAGAATTTTCAATTAAATTTGGTCTTCTGCTGCCTCCGGAGAGTGGCAGAGTATAATAACATGGTAATTTTTTACACATCTTTATGAGGAATGAGAAAATTAATTATTTGTGACAAGCTGTAATGATTGGACTTGGAACAGTTGTAGCTGAACAGTTTGAGGCCCGTTGTTCTGGCACTGAGCTGAAAGAGAGAGAGAGGTGGAGATTGCACAGGAGCACACACTCACCAACACACACCAACACATACACCAACACACACAGACAAAGGCCTGCACACACTGAAACAAATCTGAGATGTTTTCATTCATGTTCTGTAGAGTTAGGAGGTTACATTTGTGGTTTCAAAGCACTATTCCTATGTATTTTCCAGCATGGTCAGATAGTGAAGATTCAGAGGCAGAGCAGAGGAGAGAATGGGAGAGGAGAGTGGCGGGGAGGAGAGGTATGGCTGGGGGGGTGCTAGGGGTTTCCTGTAGAGAAAGTGGGGAGTCTTGTCTTGTAAATGAGTCAGGCAGGCAGGGGGTCCTGTTCCCCTGTCTGATGTCATCACAGTGTGTGTTTGATGTCATTAGAGTTAGTGTACTAGAGTGTACCATATAGGAACAGCAGGTCCTCCATGTCAAGGTCACCACTTATTATTATTCACAGGCTATAGCCTTCCGAGCAGGGCCCATCGCTTTAATAATGATCACACCACCACCCCCCTCACCCCCACTCTCTCTCTCTCTCTCTCTCTCTCTCTCTCTCTCTCTCTCTCTCTCTCTCTCTCTCTCTCTCTCTCACACACACACCCACACACACACCCCTGTTTGATATCCATCTATTTAAACCAGTGTGAGGGAAATTTATGATATTATGCAGTTCATATATCCAGTAGAGGTTGATACTGTAGCTGTGTGTCAGAACAATATCAGTCTCCATATTGGCAGGGACATTCTGTGACACACTAACTACACTTGACTGGACAGTCTCTGTGAGTGTGGGGGTGGACGAGCTGTGTGTGTGCGGCCAACTGAAAGTGGGCATTAGTGTCCTCTGAATGTGTCACCAGGTTAAAAGAGGGCCACCTGTGTGTGTGTGTTTTTGTGTGTGAATGTGTGTGTGTGTGTGTGTGTATGTGTGTGTGTGTGTGTGTGTGTGTGTATGAATGTATGTGTGCACAGTGTGTGTATGTGTGTGTGTCTGTTTACAGAAGCCATTACAGTTTATTTATTTATCCTGTTCCATTTTGTCATGTGCTGTTAAATGATTAATCCATTGTACCCCCTGATGGGACCCCCCAGGGACAGACAACAGCAGGCCCCACGCTCCTTCTGCATTATACATGACTGGACAGGGCCGGACCCACCACCACCGTGTGTGTGTGTTTTGCGGAAGTGCAGGTGTTGCCAAGTGAAGAGTCCACTCTGTCTGTCTATCAATAGTTCATCTTCAATGTTACAGTGGGGGGAAAAAGTATTTAGTCAGCCACCAATTGTGCAAGTTCTCCCACTTAAAAAGATTAGAGAGGCCTGTAATTTTAATCATAGGTACACGTCAACTATGACAGACAAATTGAGAATTTTTTTTTCCAGAAAATCACATTGTAGGATTTTTAATGAATTTATTTGCAAATTATGGTGGAAAATAAGTATTTGGTCACCTACAAACAAGCAAGATTTCTGTCTCTCACAGACCTGTAACTTCTTCTTTAAGAGGCTCCTCTGTCCTCCACTCATTACCTGTATTAATGGCACCTGTTTGAACTTGTTATCAGTATAAAAGACACCTGTCCACAACCTCAAACAGTCACACTCCAAACTCCACTATGGCCAAGACCAAAGAGCTGTCAAAGGACACCAGAAACACAATTGTAGACCTGCACCAGGCTGGGAAGACTGAATCTGCAATAGGTAAGCAGCTTGGTTTGAAGAAATCAACTGTGGGAGCAATTATTAGGAAATGGAAGACATACAAGACCACTGATAATCTCCCTCGATCTGGGGCTCCACGCAAGATCTCACCCCGTGGGGTCAAAATGATCACAAGAATGGTGAGCAAAAATCCCAGAACCACACGGGGGGACCTAGTGAATGACCTGCAGAGAGCTGGGACCAAAGTAACAAAGCCTACCATCAGTAACACAGTACGCCGCCAGGGGACTCAAATCCTGCAGTGCCAGACGTGCCCCCCTGCTTAAGCCAGTACATGTCCAGTCCCGTCTGAAGTTTGCTAGAGTGCATTTGGATGATCCAGAAGAGGATTGGGAGAATGTCATATGGTCAGATGAAACCAAAATAGAACTTTTTGGTAAAAACTCAACTCGTCGTGTTTGGAGGACATAAATGCTGAGTTGCATCCAAAGAACACCATACCTACTGTGAAGCATGGAGGTGGAAACATCATGCTTTGGGGTTGTTTTTCTGCAAAGGGACCAAGACGACTGATCCGTGTAAAGGAAAGAATGAATGGGGCCATGTATCGTGAGATTTTGAGTGAAAACCTCCTTCCATCAACAAGGGCATTGAAGATGAAACGTGGCTGGGTCTTTCAGCCTGACAATGATCCCAAACACACCGCCCGGGCAACGAAGGAGTGGCTTCGTAAGAAGCATTTCAAGGTCCTGGAGTGGCCTAGCCAGTCTCCAGATCTCAACCCCATAGAAAATCTTTGGAGGGAGTTGAAAGTCTGTGTTGCCCAGCGACAGCCCCAAAACATCACTGCTCTAGAGGAGATCTGCATGGAGGAATGGGCCAAAATACCAGCAACAGTGTGTGAAAACCTTGTGAAGACTTACAGAAAACGTTTGACCTTTGTCATTGCCAACATTATCAGCAACCATCAGTCCTGTGTTCCAATGGCACTTTGTGTTTGCTAATCCAAGTTTATCATTTTAAAAGGCTAATTGATCATTAGAAAACCCTTTTGCAATTATGTTAGCACAGCTGAAATCTGTTGTGCCGATTAAAGAAGCAATAAAACTGGCATTCTTGAGACTAGTTGAGTATCTGGAGCATCAGCAATTGTGGGTTCGATTACAGGCTCAAAATGGCCAGAAACAAATAACTTTCTTCTCAAACTCGTCAGTCTATTCTTGTTCTGAGAAATGAAGTCTATTCCATATGAGAAATTGCCAAAAAACGGAAGATCTCGTTCAATGCTGTGTACTACTCTTTTCACAGAAAAGCGCAAACTGGCTCTAACCAGAATAGAAAGAGGAGTGGGAGGACCCGGTGCACAACTGAGCAAGAGGACAAATACATTAGAGTGTCTAGTTTGAGAAACAGACGCCTCACAGGTCCTCAACTGGCAGCTTCGATAAATAGTGCCCGCAAAACACCAGTCTCAACGTCAACAGTGAAGAGGCGACTCCGGGATGCTGACCTTCTAGGCAGAGTTGCAAAGAAAAAGCCATATCTCAGACTGCCCATCTTTTCTTTTTAATGGCCAGTCTGAGATATGGCTTTTTATTTTCAACTCTGCCTAGAAGGTCAGCATCCCGGAGTCGCCTCTTCACTGTTGACGTTGAGACTGGTGTTTTGCAGGAACTATTTAATGAAGCTGCCAGTTGAAGACCTGATAAACTTGGATTAGCAAACACAAAGTGCCATTGGAACACAGGACTGATGGTTGCTGATAATGGGCCTCTGTTCACCTTTGTAGATATTCTATTAAAAATCAGCCGTTTCCAGCTACAATAGCCATTTACAACATTAACAATGTCTACACTGTATTTCTGATCAATTTGATGTTATTTTAATGGACAAAAAAAATGCTTTTCTTTCAAAAACAAGGACATTTCTAAGTGACCCCAAACTTTTGAACGGTAGTGTACATAGGTTCAGTTTGTTCCTAGCAGAACTCGGCTAGGCGAAGCCAACGTCTGTGCTCACATACTCCTTCGCTTGAAAAACGAGAAAAAAGTGGCAATATTACTGTTGTTTGTCCCTCTTGAGCCACCATAGCATCAACATAGCCAGAAACACTTCATCAAAATAGTCCAAATTAATGTAAGATAAATCAAGACATCTATAATTCATTTTGACTTTTTTGCTGAGTTCTTAATCACGCAATTTTACATCTAACTAAGATGTTTGGTGCAGTATTTCTCAAGAGAAAAATGTGCGTGAAAACTAGTTGTCTCTCGTTGAATGACAGCAAACACTTCATTGAAGAATCCCGTCCATAGTTCCCACTCCTACTACAGAGGAGTACTGTTGACCAATCACCGGCAAAGGGGCGTACACTTCAGCTACCGAACTTCGATTTGCCTCAAGAAAATAATTTGTGTTCACGAACAGCCAAAAAAATAACCCTGCTGAACTGCAAAATGAACAAAAACATCACAACATTTCGTCATAATATATGCGCAAACTGTTTCGACTGGGAAGCATGCGACAAGCTTAACGGTCCCTCTGTCTCTATATATTTGCACCGGAGGTCACTTTCTCTCCCAGAGTTCCCTGCTAATGAAGCCCCACCTTCATGCAAATGAGCACACTGTTAACCCCAATCAGAGGGGTCGCTGAGTGTGCATCAATCCCCATCTCCCTAAGTGCTACAAGGGGTCAGGGCTACAAGGTTCCACCTTCACAGACACACAGGTAATTAACGTGACTGAGACAGTGAGAGACTGCGAGCCACTGGGGTGTGTGTGTTAAAAATGGGGTTCAACCTTGTGTCAAGGCACTATTACGAGTGAGTATACAGGTTACCGACCTAGTGTACACTCACATTAGTCTCAATTAGCCGTTACTGTTGCCTTGTCTGAACATGACTGATGGTGTTACTTGTGGTTCTCAATGATCTGCCTCTGAAGGTAGCTGTTCTAGCATCTTATATAATAATTTATGCCATTTAGCAGACACTTCTATCCATAGTGACTTACAGTCATGTGTGCATACTATTTACATATGGGTGGTCCCAGGAATTGAATCCACTACCCTGGTATTACAAGCATCATGCTCTACCAACTGAGCTACAAAGGACCATCTTGGCAACATGTGACTGACTGAAGGTGTCAGTTCTCAGTTTAGTGTCTCTAAGCTCTGTGTTATTTCCTGTTGTCCTCTAAGGGTCTAGTCTGTTTGACTTGGATGACTGTGAATGGTTGGAGGTTGGAGCTGAACCGATGACCCTGAAACTACAGTTACTAACAGTGGTCC
The DNA here is from genome assembly GCF_020615455.1 of Coregonus clupeaformis. Classification (NCBI taxonomy): domain Eukaryota; kingdom Metazoa; phylum Chordata; class Actinopteri; order Salmoniformes; family Salmonidae; genus Coregonus; species Coregonus clupeaformis. Next base: position 3,554,509 of record NC_059219.1, read on the forward strand.
AGTGTTAGTGATGCTCTGAGACAAACACAGGAAATGTTGAATGTTGAAAAATGTGTTACCCACATGTTTGAGATGTCACAGAGGCTCGAGATAGAAGTTGCTCTTAACCACAGATCTACGATCAGTTAACCACACCACCAATCCTAACCTTAACCAAGAGGTGGATGGATAAAGGCCTAATATTGGACCAGTGGTAATAGGAGAGACTATCTACATCATATGATGAAGGTTACAAAGGTGAATGTTTTTGGTGTGTCACTGAGATGTCAGTCGCTCCATTGGTATTCACCGTCAATCTCTCTACCCCTCTTCTTTAATATGTTCTCAGACATATCTGCTACTCTGCTGTGTGCATATGCATGTGTGTGTGTGTGTGTGTGTGTGTGTGTGTGTGTGTGTGTGTGTGTGCGCATGCGTGCGTGCGTGCTTTTGTGTATGCATGCGTGCGTGCGTGTGTGTGTGTATAGCCTGCTTCCGAGACAGAAGACAAAGGGGTTTCAAGTGAAGAGTACTTGTTCATTAGGACACCCTGGTATCCATTCCAGAGGACACTATGTGTCCCAAATGACACAAGTTTTTCCTACATAGTGCACTACTTTTGACCAAGACCTTATGGGTCCTGGTCAAAAGTAGTGCACTATATAGGGAAGGGTGCCATTTGGGACGCATACATGCTGATCACATCATTAGCCCTCAGGCAATAGGGGAGTATCCTAGTTAGAGGACTATTGAAAGACTACCATAAGAGAACTGTCATTGGGTTGACTGGCACAAACCAATCAGCATTTCCCATGGTCTTGTATTCAATTACTGTAGTTACATTCTGAATTCAATCAATTTATTCTAAATGAAAAACAATTAGGGGTATTTCAGAGAGCGCATCAATGTTCGCCTTGTCTTGTACTTTAGTTGTTTAATTCGATGTTTAGTGCCAAAAGGAGCCCTCGTTCAATATTCTCCAATGGGAGAATCTGTTTTCTTGTAGTCCTGTCCATTAAGTGCTGTCAATCAATATCACCCAACATACCAGTGAAAGCCAATCAGAGTTGCTAACAGGGGTACAGGGTCTGTCTGCCCGCCTATTGGCTCTTTCACCGCAGATGAGATCAATACACTGCCTGATTCACCAGAGCGTGCTCAGCGGTGAGTTAAACAACACCATGGACTCAGTTATGGCTATCATAAACTTTATCCGATCAACATCTAGCCTGCAACATTGCTTGTTTCGTAGTCTGCTGAGCATCATGATCTACTTTTACATAATGATGTTCGGTGGCTAAGCAATGGTAATAATGCTGGCAAGAGAACAGCCTATGTGCGCTTAGGGCGGAGATGGTTGCTTATCTCTGTGATTGCCGCCACAAGAAAGCCAACACATAACTAACTGAGATGCTTGATGAGGAGTTCGTATCAGATATCTTTTTTTTTTACATCTTCAAGCAATTGAATGGATTTAATTTGGGACTACAGGGGAGGGATAAAACAGTTATTGACATGATTGAAAAACTGAATTATTTTCAAAATAAATGTGTTATTTTCTGCTCTGATTTGACCCAAACAAAACGCACAATTTCCCTACACTGCACAACTATATTCAGTCATTATCAGTACAGATTACCCCTGTGATGTTTGAGTTTTTAGATAAACTGAGGGCTTTGTTGAGTTTAAGTCCCCACAGAGGTGGTTCAGTTTGTTATAGGGAGCCGTTCTCTACTGATGCGGGGGGAGAGAGACTTCTGCGCAAAAGCTAGTCAACTGAGATATGCCATACATAAAAGGTTTCTATGTGTAAAAAGAAAAGAAAAAGACAGCTAAAATAACTAAATGATAAAGAAATTGAAAATAGAACAGAATAGGATGCTGGTCAACTGAGATATCCCATGCATAAAAGGTTTCCTATATCTAAATAAAAACAAAAGATGAAGCTATGTATGTAAAACAGACAGGAAAGTAGAAATGTATTAATGTGTTTCAGGTCAACTGTGTTATAAATAAAAATGTGTTCCATTATTTAAAAAATGTGACGCACTGAATAGTCCCCTGTAGCTCAGTTGGTAGAGCATGGCGCTTACAACGCCAGGGTTGTGGGTTCGTTTCCCACGGGGAGCCAGTATGAAAATGTATGCACTCGCTAACTGTAAGTCGCTCTGGATAAGAGCGTCTGCTAAATGACTTAAATGTCATCTTAAAGCACTTCAAATTAACTTTCATCATCATTTATTTTAATAAAGGGCTTTATAAGATTGTAATTGTGTTTGTGCATTGTCTTTTATATCGGTTTTAGGAGTAATACCATGTAGAAAATGTCTGGCCCCCCTCTAAATAACCTTTTTCAAATCTGTCCTCCGTAAGAATATAGTTGAATAGCCCTGGTTTAAGGCCTTGACAATTGATTTATATCCTAGTCATAAAAGTCATCACTGTAGGCATGTGAACCACAACAAGTACCTCATGCGAACTATCTTACAATGACTTCCTGAACTTTTCACATGGTAGGTTGTCAGTGCTTTCCCCTAGAGAGGCTCTGTTCTCGCTCCCTCTTTCTCCCTCTCTTTCCACTTTGTCTCTTCCTCTCCTCTCTCTCTTTCTCGCTCTTTCTCTTTCACTCTCTCCTGGGGTTTCATGGTGGGCCTGGAGAGGGTAAGAGAGAGAGAGAGAGAGAGAAAGACAACCTCGTCTCTAATATGGACACTGCAGACGGCCAGCCAGCCAGGGCTCCATTGTTCCCCTGTGTGATGTGAAGATGAAAGGCAGATGGAGAGAAAGAAAGAGTTGTTTGATAGAGCTGTGGAGTCTGTGTGAATGAACAGTGAAGGACACCCATTGTCTTCCAGCGACCTCCATTTGGTACTGTATGGTCCCATTTACTACACTGTCTACCACCACAATACCTATTTTCTGCTCCTCCTCTCTCTTAAAGAAAAAAGGGATTAGTAAAACAGAAGAATTGCGTGTCCAGATTCCCAACTATCAGCCACAACATATATAAAAGAGGGCAGAGATTTTCTCCCTTCTTGCTATTTTTCTCTCCTCTCCCCTCCTCTCCTCTCCTCTCCTCCTCCTTCTCCTCCTCTCTCTCTCTCTAGTTAGCTGAGGTAAATGTGATTGTGGTAATGTTTTTAACTACCAGAGGAATGCAGGGTATTTTAGGCCGAGGAATGACGGACTAGAGCAGCTGCATTTCCTGTTTATCCAGCTCATGTCTGAAATACTGGAGAGGAACAGGGGACTCATTCATCCCTCCTTCTCTCTACCTCCACTGACCCCCTCCTCCGGGCCTCATCCCATTCTTCTCCCCCGCTATCTCTCCCTCTATCATACTCTTTCTAACTTTCTCTCTCTCAATTTCTTTCTCTGACTTGCTCCACTCTTTCCTTCTTGTTCTGCCTTGCTATTCACTCACTCACTCTCTCTTGTTCGCTCTCTTGCTCTTCCTCTCCCACACAACAGCATCTATCAGACAACTGTTATCTGAGGCTGCATGATACCAGTCCAGACGTAGATGCACACGGAGGAGTTGCACTCATTTGTTCCTCCTCCTCTCTATCTCTCCCAGCCCACTGCCAAGCCCTGTGCCCTTGATAGACTACAGACAGACAGACAGACACTGAGGCTGGAACAAATTAAAAGACTTGTGTCCTGTCCTGACCAGTCACTATTGTACTGATTCATTGTTTGAGTACAGACTGACTGAATGACCGCATGGGAGTCAACGTTACACAACTCTCCAACCCAAGGCTCTTTTCATCAATCTAGCTTTGGAAGATAGCTAGTCCTTATACTGTAGAACTAACTGTCTGCCTCGCATTGACTGACTGGCTATTTTAATCCTTGTCTGGCATTGGCAGTGGCCATCTAGTCAGACCCAATAATTAGTTCTTTACAAAGTGTCTGAATGTCACTGAGAAGTCAGTTATTGGATATGATGGTTTTAAAGGAAATGTATAATACCAAATTGTTCAAAGTTTGAAAGCGGAGAAGTTCTCAAAGTTCAGGAATTAAGGTCGCCATTCTTGCGCCGAAACAGTTATTTTTGTATCGTACACATTCTATGTTTAAAAAACCACACAGTGGGGCCTCCCGAGTGGCGCAGTGGTCTAAGGCACTGCATCGCATCGCAATGCTAGCTGTGCCACTAGAGATGCTGGTTAGAGTCCAGGCTCTGTCGCAGCTGGCCGCGACCGGCATCGTCCAGGGTAGGGGAGGGTTTGGCCGGCAGGGATGTTCTTGTCCCATCGCGCACTAGCGACTCCTGTGGCGGGCCGGGCGCAGTGCATGCTGACTCGGTCGCCAGGTGTACAGTGTTTCCTCCAACACATTGGTGCGGCTGGCTTCCGGGTTAAGCGGGCACTGTGTCAAGAAGCAATGCGGCTCGGTTGGGTTGTGTTTCAGAGGACGCACGACTCTCGACCTTCGCCTCACCCGTGTCCGTACGGGAGTTGCAGCGATGGGACAAGACTGTAACTACCAATTGGATACCACAGAAAGGGGGTAAAAAATTATAACCACACAGTATATTGAATATATTGAGTAAGTACATTCTAATTCCATCTCTTCAAAATAATACGTTTCAAAATTTGAAAGTTCAAGAATGAAGGTTGTTATTCTTGCGCACATTCTTTAACATACATAAAGTAAATACATTCCAAATCCATCTCTTACAAATATATTTTAAAGTTAAAACATTATTCAAACCCACCCCTACTTCAGAAGTGTCACTACAAAACAAACTCTCCCTCCCTTTTAGTGAAGTGTAAATATGATCCTTGACCTTGTCCTGCATCTCTTTGTTTCTGTGTTACTGAGTCTCTCCTTCAAGTCCGGCCCCTCTCAAAGGTGCTTTGAAGTAATGAAGATGGAGGATTAAACAACAGTAACAATTATATTTGTCAGTGAATTAAACCTCCATCAATCTCACTTAATCACTCTCTAATATCTCCCCAGACGCTGAAACAGAAGCCTAACGCTGTTCAAGGTTAATGGGCTTTGTTCTTTAACTTCTCCTCAGGAGGAGAGAGAAGGAGTGGGTTGATAGGCATGTTAATAATAACAACGGTTACCGAAACTACAGGTTGTAGATATGACCATGCATCATTGACAAAAATCTCTCTCTTTCTCTCTCTCTGTCTCTCCCCCCCCCCCCATCTCTTCCGTGCGCAACACACAAACACACTCTTCCCAAACATTGTCCTTCAAGTATACAAGTAAAAGCCCCAGTCCTCCCACATGCTGTTCAGGGGGAAGAGATGAGTCCCACAGTTCCTCTCTTCCTCTCTCTGTAGTGTCGCCCACAGGTGGTTCGTCCTCTCCTTCAGCACAGCTGGCCTCCAATTGTCTCAGCACAGCGAAGTGTGTGTGTGTCCGTATGTGTGTGTGCATGCGTGCGTGCATACGTTTGTGTGAGTGTGTCTGTGTGTGTGTTGTGCAGTGTATGTGTGTCAGCATTGCATGTGTGTGTGTGTGTGAGTGTATGTGTGTGTGTGTATAACAAAACCTCAGCAGATGGATTGTTATTTATAGCCAGTAAATAAAGGACCTGCCTGGTAAACATAAGAGCAGGGATTCATATATTATCCCAGGATTAGAAAGAGAGGGAGGGGAGAGGAGAGAAGAGAAGAGAAGAGAAGAGAAGAGAAGAGAAGAGAAGAGAAGAGAAGAGAAGAGAAGAGAAGAGAAGAGAAGAGAAGAGAAGAGAAGAGAAGAGAAGAGAAGAGACGAGAAGAGAAGAGAAGAGAAGAGAAGAGAAGAGAAGAGAAGAGAAGAGAAGAGAAGAAAAGAGAAGAGAAGAGAAGAGAAGAGAAGAGAAGAGAAGAGAAGAGAAGAGAAGAGAGAACAGAAGACTGCACATGTTGTGTGATTGACAGTTGGACCTTTAGGGAGGAAGGAAGCCCGGTCAGCCCAGTGCAGTCTCAGATGAGTGGCTATTTCCTAGCGTGTCAAAGGGTCAGAGGTCAGGGGTTATGGCTGGTCACAAAGGTGGACAGGGTTGAACAGAGACCCAGGTCTCTAATCTCTGATCGATATTACAGGCCAGGTTGTATATCCCCATTTGACACTCAGATGTACCCACACGCATGCACACACTCACAAACATACACACGCACGCACACACAGTTTAGCCGATGTTCTAGTGGGTGCATCGAAATGCTTATGTTACTAGCTCCTAACAATGCAGTAAAACGTCAAACAAGTACACAAATAATAATAATAAAATACAAAAATGGACTGCTTACGCCAAATCCTGACTCTGCCATCAGCATGACGCAACAGGAACCGGGATTTGTCTGACCAGGCGATGTCATTCCACTCAATTGTCCAGTGTTGGTGATCACGTGGTCACTGTAGCAATACACAACATAGAAACTACTCACCCTGACTCAACATATACGAGTCCCCTGAGTCAGGGCGTGACAGTTTCTATGTTGTGTATTTCTATGTTGTAGTTCTAGTATGTCTAGATCTATGTTGGCCGGTGTGGTTCCCAATCAGAGGCAGCTGTCGCTCGTTGTCTCTGATTGGGGACCATACTTAGGCAGCCTATTGGCACTAGTGGGTTGTGGGATCTTGTTCCGTGTTAGGTATGTTGTTTGTGTACCTTGGACTTCACGTTTCATTTCTTGTTTTTTGCGTTGTGTTTATAAGTCTAATAAACATGTATGCATATCACGCTGCGCCTTGGTCTGACCCGTTCATGAACGAACGTGACAGAAGATCCCACCAAACGAGGACCAAGCAGCGTGCCCAGGAAGAGCGAATTGCCATGTCACAGGTGGGCAAATTGTGGTCATGGGAGGAGATATTCGCAGGGAAATGGCCATGGGCGAAGGTAGATGCCCAGGCAGGAGAGGAGCAATGGCAACACAGAGGACGCCGGTCGAGGAGGATGCCCGAGAGACAGCCCCAAGAAAATGTTTTGGGGGGGCTAAAGGGGTGGTCGGGGAGCGAGAGAGAAGAGCCCCGACCACTGCACCCGGTTGGTTTTCAGATTGGGTCCCTATGACCATGGGAAGAGGAGTGGGAACAGTATTATACTGAGGAGTCGGAGGACGACGACGACGATGAGGTTCTGTTCCCTAACTCGTGGGGGCTCCTGGAGGAGTCCTCACGGGAAGAGGAGTGCCGACGACGGAGACCCGAGAGGCAACCCCAATAATTTTTTTTGAGGGGGCACACGGGGTGGATGACGAGGCTACAGGAGGGAGAAGGAAAGTGTAGAGGCACGGCGAGAGGAGCTGGTTAGGCAGCAGAAGGAGTGGTTGTTAATTAAGGAACCCAGTCCCGCTCCTCGCACCAATCAAGTGGTGCGTGTCGCCAGTCCGGTCCGGCCCGTTCCTGCTCCTCGCACTAAGCCAGTGGTGCGCGTCGCCAGCCCGGTCCGGCCTGTTCTTGTCCCTCGCACCAAGCCAGTGGTGCGCGTCGCCAGCCCGGTCCGGCCTGTTCCTGTCCCCCGCACCAAGCCAGTGGTGCGCGTCGCCAGCCCGGTACGGCCCGTTCTTGCTCCCCGCACCAAGCCTGTGGTGCGTGTGTCCAGTCCGGCACGGCCCATTCCTGCTCCCCGCACCAAGCCTGTGGTGCGTGTGTCCAGTCCGGCATGGCCCGTGCCTGTTCCACCGGTGCCCAGTTCAGCTCCGGTCAGCGGCTCCACTCCGGAGCCAGAGCAGTCCGCTCCACCGGTGCCCAGTTCAGCTCCGGTCAGCTGCTCCACTCCGGAGCCAGAGCACCTTTGGGGGGGGGGGTACTGTCACGCCCTGACTCAGGGGACTATCTCAGGAGGTAATGCGCTCTGCCTTTGATGGTGAGCTATTCCAGATCGGGAAAACAAAAGGACTTAAGTTCCTGTACGTTACCACAATCACACCATGAGTTGTTAATCATGAAACATACCCCTCCACCTCAGTTTTTTTTGGAGAGTTCCTCCTTTCTGTTCACGAGAAGAATGGAGAACCTTGCTGGCTGTATGGACGGGGACAATACATCTGGAGAGAGCCATAATTCCATAAAACAGAGTATGTTACGGTCCCTCATGTCTCTCTGAATGGAGTCTACTTGATTATCCAGGGACTGAACATTAGCGAGTAATATACTCAGAAACGGTGGATGGTTTGCTCGCAGACTGAGCCTGATTAGAACCCCACTTCTCCTCCCTCTTCTCCCTGCGTTGACATTTTGGTGTATCAGCTGGGATGAATGTGGCTGCCTCTGGGAGTCCAAACAAAGGATCCAGGTCAGGGAAGTCGAATTACTGGTTGAATTTCGGGTGAGCGACCTAATGTCCAAAAGTTATTTTCGGCTGTAGCTAATGATACTATAAATGTTCTAAGCAAATAATGAAAGAAATATCACACACACACACAAAAAATACTGCAAAGTTGGCTAGGCCTTAGAAACAGGGCGACCATGTCTGTCGGCGCAATCTTTTTAAGTTTCACACACACTCGCACGCATGCATGAACACACAAACAAACACAAACACACACACTCCACACTCCACAATCCCCAAACACACAATCCTATACATCAGCTCAGATCACTGTTGTAGCACATGATCGCCATGGTAGCCCAGGAAAGGGCCTAGTCAGCTAATAGGATGTCACAACTGAGATGAGACAGGAAGATAACACGGAGTAGGAGGATGAAGACTGTAAGTCCACTAAAGGACTACTTCCCCTCGGTGGAGGGAGTTCAGGTCGCTAGGGAAACCATCAGTAAAGCCATGCGATGAGGCTGAGCGTGTGCCTGTAGAGGGGATCGAAACACTCCAGTTCACTAATATTGATTTCCCCCTCACTTCTTCTCTCTTCTCCTCCTCCCCCTTCTCTACTCTCAGTAGCGCTTGAGCACTGTGTGTAGTGCAGAGAGAGAACCAGTAGATTGGCTGACTCAGGCCTCGTTTATCTCTCAGTGACCACTCTCTCTCCTTCTCTCTCTCTCTCTCTCTCTCTGCAATCACATCTATTTCTCTGAGCAGAGCTGTACTTACTGACTTACTGTCAGTCAAGCAGCCATACAACGTGTGTGTGTGCGTGCGTGTGTGTTTGTGCGTGTGCGTGTGTCCGGGGGTGTTGGGAAAGGTAGAAGACAAATGTCAGTTCTAACCAATGGACAATAAAGTTGTATTCTATCCTATTCTATTCTACATATAATAGTGCCCTCTATACCAACTCTATAACACACCTCATCCAACTGACCAAAGTCTCGTTCAACTTATCAAGGTCTTGGTTATAATAATATGCCATTTAGCAGACGCTTTTATCCAAAGCAACTTACAGTCATGCGTGCATAACATTTTTTTGTGTATGGGTGGTCCCGGAGTTCGAACCCACTACCTTGGCGTTACAAGCGCCGTGCTCTACCAGCTGAGCTACAGAGGGACCACGTTATGGGGTGATAATAATGCAATAAATATGCACACAAGTAGTCTTACAAACATCCTCCGTGTTTACATCCTTTCAATAGAGTACATGATGATAGATACTATTCAAATAAAATGTATTCAAAACAACATGCATCACAATACGTTTCCCTTGTATATTCTTCAATACATTATAAACATGTACATTCTTTCAATAGATTATATAGACATTGTAGCAAATGGCAGGGCAGTAAAGCAAACCTAGGTTGCTGGCGTGAAAGGCAAACTCCCTACACATCACACCAATAGGGTTAACTTAATTGGTGGGAAATGCGTCTCATATAACGAGGATCGCTACAATATAAATGAGGCATGCAGCGGGATAAATACTTCTATATTAATGGGATAGTATAACCACATTGACCTCCTGAATACAGTGGATTGTGTTTATTCAGTTCACAGGGTTAGTCCAGGCAGCCCAGTTCCGATGTTTCTTCCACTAATTGGTCTTTTGACCAATCACATCAGATATTTTCACATCAGATCTTTATCAGAGCTGATCTGATTGGTCAAAAGACCAATTAGTGAAAAAAAAGATCAGAATTGGACTGCCTGTGAAAACACAGCCTTATACATCTGCTCGAATACATCCAATTAATAAAATAATCAACATCATGTTCTCTCAAAAACATTATTCTAACACACATTCATAATACTTATGGGAGTTTACAAATATGTGTGTGGGGGGGGGGGGCTAGTGTGGTTGTTTAGACACATGCACGCACACACACAGACACACACACTGATCCTGTGTGAGTCCGGCAAGGGCTCTCCTAAGCGAGGCAGTCAGGAAGACCTTCATTAGTGTTGGACACACATGGTGACCAGATGTGAGTCCAGACAGAATAGACTGCCTGCCTGCCACTCTCTCTCTCTCTCTCTCTCTCTCTCTCTCTCTCTCTCTCTCTCTCTCTCTCTCTCTCTCGCTCTCTCTCTCTTGCTCTCTCTCTCTCTCTCTCTCTCTCTCTCTCTCTCTCTCTCTCTCTCTCTCTCTCTCTCTCTCTCTCTCTCTCTCTCTCTCTCTCTCTCTCTCCAACCTTCACTCTCTCCCTTTCCTCCTCCTCTAACCTCATAATCTGTCTTTTGTTTCCACATGGCTATTTTGTGTTAAGTCTGCCCCTGCCCTGCTAAGAGAAGTCAGTGGCAGCTGAAAGGGATTCTTTGTAACAAAGAGCAGAGGGATGGGGGGTCCGGGGGGCTGCCCAGGGATTTCATGCTTCTCTCTGGAATTTTTATGGCTTGTTTTTGCAGTTCTAGAATTCTGCATTGTAGATCATGGAATTTACATGTATAGGCCTAGCTACCATCGTTCTCTCGCATTCTCTAATTATTTTGTTGTCACGTTCACTCTCTCTCTCTCTCTCTCTCTCTCTCTCTCTCTCTCTCTCTCTCTCTCTCTCTCTCTCTCTGTGTGTGTGTGTGTGTGTGTGTGTGTGTGTGTGTGTGTGTGTGTGTGTGTGTGTGTGTGTGTGTGTGTGTGGCAAGTGCGATACATTACGACGTTTGCCCTAAATTCAAACAAATGTAATTACAGCGCATGGCTGATTTTTTATTATTGAAAAGTTAAACCACTAATCTGCTAACTTGCTCCTTGGCAGAATTAATTCATTTATTCAATTATCAGGCAGTGTGAATAGCTGACGTGTTTTCAAGTCTCTCTATCTGGCCATAGTCTCTAAACCACTCAGACAGTCCATATAAACAAACAACAGAATATAATATAATATAGAATAGAATAAAATAAAATACAATAAAAAATATGATATGGAAATGTACCATTGGCATCAACTCATAAAACAGCACAGGATTACATCGCAAACACGGCACCTTAATTGTCCATTCTCATTTAAATTAATATTATTCAGCATATTAATGCATATTCCAAAAATACATAACACATTCACATAATTCACCCATTCACCATGGCATTAGCATTTTGTAGTGTATATACCACCAGCTAGCTAGCCCTCTCTCTCTCTCTCTCTCTCTCTCTCTCTCTCTCTCTCTCTCTCTCTCTCTCTCTCTCTCTCTCTTTTTTTTTTGTCTCTGTCTCTCTCTCTCTCTCTCTCTCTCTCTCTCTCTCTCTCTCTCTCCTCTCTCTCTATCTCTCTCTCTCTCTCTCTCTCTCTCTCTCTCTCTCTCTCTTAGTCAGTCAATAAGGACAGGCAGGTGTCTGTTTAGACAATAGGCTCTCAGTACAGTGGCCTCATGTTCCATTTACACATGTTAATGCTGATTGATTCTCATTAGAAACCAGACAAAACAGACCAGAATCAACAAGACAATGAGAACAGAAATCAATGGGTCCTGGTACCATATCGAAGTCTATACCATGCTGTTCCTGTTGTCTTAAAGATCACATTGACATACCGTTTTCTCTGTTCAGTCTGGGAGGGTCTGTATCTGAGGGTGTGTGCGTGGGGTGTGTGTGTGTTTGTGTGTGTGTTTGTGTGTGTGTCTGTGTGTGTGTGTGTGTGTGTGTGTGTGTGTGTGTGTGTGTGTAACCCATTACCAGTTTCTGCAACATAAAGGCTATACTGTATGTAGTCAAAGTGCTCTACTTATGAGGTAGTCTCAGAGACTTTGGGCCTTCTATGAGTTCTGCTCCCATGTCATAGCGCCAGCCGTTACCATGGCGATGTTTACAAACACATCCCCTCGCCAGCCTTTTCTTGTCACAGAATGGAGTTGCTTTAGGACTGGAGTGCTATTGATTGAGAATCGAACCAACATTAGTCTGTTCGGAAGCTAATGCACTTTCGACCCAAACTAAAAGAGACAGAAAACAAGAAGGAAAATGTAAAAACGACCAGCCACTATTTTACTGTGAAAAATAGAAAGAGAATAAAAAGCAAACATGTTCTTTAGGAGGAGATCAATTAGAACAGATGACAACTCCGCGTTTTTGTGTGTGTAGAGAGAGAGAGAGCACACACACAGTACTACCTGTCTGCTGCATGTGTGTTCACTCTAAAAAAATAATGGGCTAAGAACAACCCAATTTGGGTTATTTGGTAACCCAGCCCTTGTTATATAGTGGACAGAACACATGTTGGGTTATTTTGACCCAGCCAGTGGGTTGCGTGAATAATCCAACATGTTGGGTAGTTGGGATTACCCAAACATGGGTTAATTTAACCATCAGTTGGGTATTTTTTACTCTCATGCTGGGTTGACCTAGCAGCTGGGTCTTTTTTAATATAATCCTTAGGTTATTTTCAGCAGGTGTGGCTTCTTAGGGGCGTGGCTTTTTGGCTAGATCTTATTGGCCACCCGTGAGAGTAAATGTCATTTCTGTTCATCATGTTAAATGTATATACTGCAAATTCAAATTTCAATAATAAATTGTTTTACACATTCTTCTATAATCTTAAAATGATTTATTACTTATTAAAATAAGGTATACCACCTTATTGTATCCCATCAATGGGATTTACACAGGCTTTTAGGAAACTCATACACTTCTGTAAGTGTCATTGACGCTCCAAAAATGTAAATGTTCAACCTTAATATGTGATAACTATGCAACAGAACAGATTAACATGAATTACATTTACTCTCATGGGTGGCTAAACAGAACTACAGTATCTGAAAGCCACGCCCCTACTAAACTACGCCTCCAGTCTTCTGATCTGACCCGCTGGGTCATATTTTAATAACCAAGTACCAATTACCGAGCACCCAGCATCACACACACAACACACACACACACACACACACACACACACACACACACACACACACACACACACACACACACACAAACACCTATTGTACCTGTCCGCTACTTTTGTGTGTGAGAGAGAAGGGACACACACATGCACACTCACCCCCACCATCACCTAACCTACCTGTTGGCTGTGTGTGAGAGAGACAGGGCCTTTAAAGCAGGAGGGAGACGTTAAATGAAACATTTTATGAACTCTCAGTCAGGTAATTAATTACATCTACATGTTAATCAGTAATTAACACAGTCCAGAGGGACTTATATACTGACACTAATTAAACACCCTTCCCTCTCCTCACCCCCTCCCTGTTCCCTCTTTCTTTTCCCCTCTCCCCCTCTTTCCTCTCTCCACTCCTATCTTTTCACCTCTCCCTCTCTTTGCACCCTCCCCTCTTTCCGCTACCTCTCCACCCACCTCTATTCGCAGCGGCAGGTGAACAAGGGTGTCTGTGTGTGTCTGTGTGTGTCTTAGTTATGCAAGACATTTTAATAGGTAGTCCTAGTCAAATGTGAGATTAAAGAAATTACTCAGCAACCATACACCTTGACTATGCTATATTCTAGGTTGTTAGTTCAATGATTGCCGTTACATAATTGGGAGGATTACATCCCAGTATATACAGTGGGGGAAAAAAGTATTTAGTCAGCCACCAATTGTGCAAGTTCTCCCACTTAAAAAGATGAGAGAGGCCTGTAATTTTCATCATAGGTACACGTCAACTATGACAGACAAATTGAGGAAAAAAAAATCCAGAAAATCACATTGTAGGATTTTTTATGAATTTATTTGCAAATTATGGTGGAAAATAAGTATTTGGTCACCTACAAACAAGCAAGATTTCTGTCTCTCACAGACCTGTAACTTCTTCTTTAAGAGGCTCCTCTGTCCTCCACTCGTTACCTGTATTAATGGCACCTGTTTGAACTTGTTATCAGTATAAAAGACACCTGTCCACAACCTCAAACAGTCACACTCCAAACTCCACTATGGCCAAGACCAAAGAGCTGTCAAAGGACACCAGAAACAAAATTGTAGACCTGCACCAGGCTGGGAAGACTGAATCTGCAATAGGTAAGCAGCTTGGTTTGAAGAAATCAACTGTGGGAGCAATTATTAGGAAATGGAAGACATACAAGACCACTGATAATCTCCCTCAATCTGGGGCTCCACGCAAGATCTCACCCCGTGGGGTCAAAATGATCACAAGAACGGTGAGCAAAAATCCCAGAACCACACGGGGGGACCTAGTGAATGACCTGCAGAGAGCTGGGACCAAAGTAACAAAGCCTACCATCAGTAACACACTACGCCGCCAGGGACTCAAATCCTGCAGTGCCAGACGTGTCCCCCTGCTTAAGCCAGTACATGTCCAGGCCCATCTGAAGTTTGCTAGAGTGCATTTGGATGATCCAGAAGAGGATTGGGAGAATGTCATATGGTCAGATGAAACCAAAATATAACTTTTTGGTAAAAACTCAACTCGCCGTGTTTGGAGGACAAATAATGCTGAGTTGCATCCAAAGAACACCATACCTACTGTGAAGCATGGGGGTGGAAACATCATGCTTTGGGGCTGTTTTTCTGCAAAGGGACCAGGACGACTGATCCGTGTAAAGGAAAGAATGAATGGGGCCATGTATCGTGAGATTTTGAGTGAAAACCTCCTTCCATCAGCAAGGGCATTGAAGATGAAACGTGGCTGGGTCTTTCAGCCTGACAATGATCCCAAACACACCGCCCGGGCAACGAAGGAGTGGCTTCGTAAGAAGCATTTCAAGGTCCTGGAGTGGCCTAGCCAGTCTCCAGATCTCAACCCCATAGAAAATCTTTGGAGGGAGTTGAAAGTCCGTGTTACCCAGCGACAGCCCCAAAACATCACTGCTCTAGAGGAGATCTGCATGGAGGATCCTGCAGGTTCATGCTCTACAACATTCGCAGAGTACGACCCTACCTTACACAGAAAGCAGCACAGGTCCTAATCCAGGCACTTGTCATCTCCCGTCTGGATTACTGCAACTCGCTGTTGGCTGGGCTCCCTGCCTGTGCCATTAAACCCCTGCAATTTATCCAGAATGCCGCAGCCCGTCTGGTGTTCGACCTTCCCAAGTTATCTCATGTCATCCCGCTCCTCCGCACACTCCACTGGCTTCCAGTTGAGGCTCGCATCTACTACTAGACCATGGTTCTTGCCTACGGAGCTGTGAGGAGAACGGCACCTCCTTACCTTCAGGCTCTGATCAGACCCTACACCCAAGTTGGCTTTTGCTAGGGCGTTGTGAACGAGGATGGCAGATGAGCGTAAGCCCCAAGCTCGTTTTTTAATTATTTTTATTTAACCCTATCCCAAACCTTAAAGGTGCTACACATACAATGTTTTTGCATTTTTGCATTGTAATTTTTTTAAAATGTCATAGTACACTGAGTGTACAAAACATTAAGGACACCTTCCTAATATTGAGTTGCACCCCCCACTTTTGCCCTCAGAACAGCCTCAATTCATCGGGGCATGGACTCTGCAAGGTGTCGAAAGCGTTCCAAGGGATGTTGGCCCATGTTGAATCCAATGCTTCCCACAGTAGTTTCATGTTGGCTGGATGTCCTAAGGGTGGTGGAACATTCTTGATACACATGGGAAACTGTTGAGCATGAAAAACCCAGCAGTGTTGCATTTCTTGACACAAACCGGTGCGCCTGGCACCTACTACTATACCCCGTTCAAAAGCACTTAAATATTTTGTCTTGCCCATTCACACTCAGAATGGCACACATACACAATCCATGTCTCAATTGGCTGGAAAATCCTTCTTTAACCTGTCTCCTCCCCTTCATCTACACTGATTGAAGTGGATTTAACAAGTGACATCAATAAGGGATCATAACTTTCACCGCACCTGGTCAGTCTATGTCATGGAAAGAGCAGGTGTCCTTAATGTTTTGTACACTCAGTGTATATCTGCAGTAATAGTGGAATGATAGTGTTTCACAGTATTACGCGCCAGTGTTGTGATTTGGCTGTGAAATTCGCCTATTGATTTCTCCCGTCGGAGCGGCATCTGTTGTCAAAATGGGAAAGCTGTTTTGACTTTGTGGCTGTGTTATCTAGTGGAAATCGGGTCAAGCGGCAAATGTAGATATCGCTCTGTCACTTCCTGGTTGCAAGAATTCTATTCAATTTCAGTTTATATGAGAGCACTGAATAGTATAGGGAATCATTTTATCATCTAAATCGCTGTGAAATATATTTTCAATAACACAAAATATTGTTTTTACAGCTGTTTGAAGCTGGTAGACCAAAACCGAAAGAAAAAGCTCAAGCGCTAGTCTCCGCCATGTTACAGAGAAATGGGATGCGGGGCAGGGGGAAGATTTGTTTTTAATGCAGCCTATTTCTGTTGTAATTCACCTAGCTTCCACAAAGGGGAGAAATTCTGAGAAATTCTAGGTGTAGCACCTTTAACCCTTAACTTAACCATTCGGAATTAATGTGGAGTTGTTTTTGTTTTAACCCTGTCCCAAACCTTAACCCTAAACTATACACACACACACATAGACACACACACATAGACACACACACATAGACACACACACACAGACACACTTTTCCTCCATCCCCAGCGTCCCTGTACACTCATTCATAACTCAGCCATTGCCCACATCCAACCCAGCCAGTTTAACCAACGCAATTCTATAGTGTCCTCTGTAGCTCTCACCCCTCCTCTACATGGGGATTACCCCTGGAGTCCACTTGAATCACTCCCTTCCTTGAAGTGTGTGTGTGTGTGTCTGTGTGTATGTGTGTATGTGCGTGTGTTCGTGTGTGTGTGAACATGCCAATTCCTGGTGCGCCAGAGAGGGACTGCAGGGGCCACACAATAGAAGAGGGTCTGTGCCACTGATTTAAACCATACCTCAGCGCATTCCTACACACACACACACACACACACACACACACACACACACACACACACACACACACACACACACACACACCGAGCTGCATTATCCTTGGAGCCCCTTCCCCCCTCTCCTCTATGTCCCCCACAAAGACTCATTCACCCTCCCCACTGCAGATCTAGGACTCAGTCTAGAAGGACTCTCATCTTAGACATACATACACATCACACACATCCCAGCCCTACCCCCATCACACACACACACTCCAAAACACACATAGGCAGACACGTATGTAGCCCATAGCCCATACACTCGAAGTGAATTGTCCTGTGTGTTGTCATACTTTATGTGTGCATTGATAGAGATAAGAGAAATGTATGCCAGCCAGCTTGGTATCAGAGTTCACCTTCTGTCTGCAGCCATAGAAGTGCTTTGAGTTCACACAAGCTTATCATGATGAATGATTTGTTTGGTAAAGAGAACACTACTTCAGCTCTTTAGGTTGATTGAGTAGAATACTATTGATGGTTCATCTTTGTTGAACATTCATTGCAAAGGTATGTAACTGTTTGTACATAGATGTGTGTGTCTGTCATTGCGTATACTTTCTGTGCTGTGTGTGTCCATGACAGTGGCAGACAGTGTCTTCATCTGCCTCTATCTCTCTCTCTCTCTCTCTCTCTCCTCCCCCTCTCTCGCGTTCTCTCTCTCGCTCTCTCTCTCTCTCTCCTCCCCCTCTCTCTCTCTCTCTCTCTCTCTCTCTCTCTCTCTCTCTCTCTCTCTCTCTCTCTCTCTCTCTCTCTCTCTCTCTCTCTCTCTCTCTCTCTCTCTCTCTCCTCCCCCTCTCTATCTCTCTCTCGTTCTCTCTCGCTATCTGTTTATCAGTCAATCACCCTGCCCTATATCGATGTATAAATCTGTTACGTCCTCTCCTCGTTAGCTCAGCTAATTAGAACCATCCTTCTCTTCCTCCTGCATGCATGTGAACAAATCAACAGTCTTAATTATGATGATTAGCAGCAACTTCCTTTCAGGTTCCTACCAAACAAAGAGGGGCCCTATCAGATGCCGCTACCGCTCGTTAACCAGCTCCTCACACCATACACACACACTAATTACACACGCACACAAGCATGGCGCACGCATGCACACACACACCCACACAAACACACACACACTCATTACACACATACACATGTACTGTATGTAGTGTCTGTATGTTTGTGTGTGTGTGTGTGTGTGTGATAAGCTGCTGTAGAATTGAGACTGTAGGGTGATTAATACTGCCACTGAGAATGTCTCTAATTACTCTAATTCAATCAGCACTGCTCCCCTCCTCACACACACACATACACACACACACACAGCCCACCTTCTCTCCCCTCCTTAATGATCTCTCTCCTTAAAGTCGTTCATATTAACCTCCATCCTCTTCAGTTACTGCATCAAGACTGGCCCGGCCTATACTGGACACACACACACTGGGGACTGAAGACTGCTGAGCACAAAGACAGGTAGGACAGAGAGAGAGGGAGGGATGGAGAGAGGGAGGGATGGAGAGAGGGAGGGAGAGGGAGGGAGGGGGAGGCGGAGGGAGGGAGAGGGAGGGATGGAGAGAGGGAGGGAGAGGGAGGGGGAGGCGGAGGGAGGGAGAGGGAGGGATGGAGAGAGGGAGGGAGAGGGAGGGGGTAGGTGGAGGGAGGGAGAAACTTCAAAAAATGAATGTTTAATTTTAAAATAAATCAACATACAGTTGTTGTTTTTCATAGATGCAGTGCAACAGGTTAGAGTTCAAATATGTTGTACAGAAAATGAAACCCAAATTGCGATGGCCCCTACACTGATTTCAAACTTACTAAATGAAAAACCTTGAGATGCAGGGATGTCTGGTGTCTTGTCCCCCCGTTCTGTGCATTGTTTGGATCGAAAAAAAATAACAAATATAATAATTCATAAAAACAGGATTTTACCCCAGGAATTTCACAAAGTCCAAACATCTGACAGACATAGTTCAAGGAAGCCTCAATCAATGCTTTGAATAACCAATGAAGAATGGACCACAAATGTATCTTTTTTATTGTTTGAAATAACATAATTGAAGTCCAAACATATCTCAGATGCAGATATTTCCATGATCTTTTATGAAAGTTATTTGTAATATTTTTAAGAAATATTTTCATGCTGAGTGGGCTTAGTTACAATAAAACAACTACTGAGCCAACATGTTCATCGACTGTAAGTCGCTCTTGACACGATTCTCTCAGGAATAAATGAGGACACCTCTATATTTTTCAACGTTGATTTTTGGATGCAATTACACTGCAACTAATTGGCCTACTTCACAATTATCACATACTAATGATACTGTATGAGGAAGACACACTAACATGAGAGAGAGGACAGAGGGGAAAACAACAGAAACTATTGATTTGGTCTGCTTTTGAATTTCTAGATTTAAGTGTGTATGTGAATATGTTTGTGTGTGTGTGTGTGTGTTTGTCTTAATGAGTGTGTGTTGTTAATGATGGGAGCGGAGACATCAAAAGAGTGTGAGCCACAGTCAAGCTGATGAAAGCATCTGTACCTTGTAGCAGGTCATCTGACAGAACGGTAGGTCTTCTGAACCTGGTGATATCTCCTCTTTCCCTGTTTGATAACTGGTGTGTTTATAAACTAATATCAGAAGGTAAAATACTTATGATGTTGTGTTGCATTATACAAGGGATGTGGCTGAGGTGCTGCTAAATGGTAGTCCACCACGTGTGCACTCCACAACCTCCTCCCCTGCCCCCTCTCAATCTACCCTTTTCTCCCCGTCCCTGTTCTCTCCTCCTTCCTTGTCCTCTTATTCTCCTCCTCCGTCTTCCCTCCTCCTCTCCCTCTGTCTCCCCTGTGAGTGTTTGATGTGACAAAGGTGTGTAGTGTGACACACTGAGAGGACTGTTTAATTTGATCCAACCAGATGAAGACAAACACGCTGGGACATAACTCGTCTTTCTGTGCTCTTCTCTCTCTCTCTCTCCTTTTCTCTCTCTCTTTCTATCTTTCCTTCTTTTCTCTCTCACTCTCTTTGCTCATCTCTCTCCCCCTTTCTCTCTCTCTCTCTCCCCCTTTCTTTCTTTCTTTCTTTCTTTCTTTCTTTCTTTCTTTCTTTCTTTCTTTCTTTCTTTCTTTCTTTCTTTCTTTCTTTCTTTCTTTCTTTCTTTCTTTCTTTCTTTCTTTCTTTCTTTCTCTCTCTCTCTCGCTCTCTCTCTGTCTCTCTCTCTCCCCTCTGGTTGGCGTGTGAGGTCCTATGACCGTAAGGCCTCTTTCTTCCTAATTGTCTTGTAAATTACCTTTGTACATCGCTCCTCTCTCCTCGTCTCCTCTATACTCGTCTCGTCTCCTTTCCTTACCTCTCCTTTTCTCCCCTCCCTCCTCCTGTCTATTCTGTATGCAGTGGTACTGTGGAGGGCATCATTATGTGGCCTGTATTTGAGTCATTTTTATTTAAACAGCAGGACAATAGGCTGTTGATTGAGGGAAACAGGAGGTAGACAATGGGGTTCTGTGGAACATAATACAGCACCATTTTCCAGCCCCAGCTTTAGAAGGGCCCAAGCTCATTGTGGAGCTCCAGAGAGGAAAAAACGGTGCTTAGGAGGAGGAATATTTTGCCGTGGTATGTCATTATTTTGCAAATTTCTATTATCTCATCATGTTGTCTTCATTGTAATTGCAGCTAATTAGGGGGCTAGTTAGAGGCCTGGCTTTGAGGCCGGCTTTGCAGTGAAAGGAGCGCACCGATTACCGCTCGACAAGAGAGGAAGCACAGAAAGAGGAGATTAATGTGGTTACCTTGACGACACTGGCTTCCATCTGCGAGGAACAATGCATTTTTGTTTCTTTGGATCAGTTCAGATCAACAGAATAAGCTGCCTGCCTGCGCTCCCTCGGTGACAATGCTGAATTCTGTCTAACCCAACGGGTTGGGCTCTCTACCCCCCTCGCCCCTCACCTCACCTCCCCACGCCCCCCGATATACCCCTGTCGCCCCCAATCGCTCTACCTCCAAGCTCCCTCCCTCCTTCCCCCCATCCCTCCTTCCCTGCTGTCTGTGTATCCGACTGTCCAGCGGGCCCTGACTAAAAAGCTTAGCGTTCTCAGCGAATGTTTGAGTGAGTGCTCTCACACACCCCGTCGTCAGATGAAAGCAGTTTGTGTGTGTGTGTCCCAGGTTGTGAGAGGTCACGGCCTTGTCACACACAGAGCTGTGAGGTTTACTCCCCAATCCCCCCGGGCTCCAAAGCACTTAATGAAATAATAGTCCCTCTCTCTGCCTCTCCTTCCCTCTGTCTCCATGCTCTCTCCCTTTCTCTCTCTGCCTCTCTCTCTCCACCACTCTCTCTCAATCTCCCTCTCTCTCTAGGCTGTTGAAGCAAGCAACACTAGGGGAAGCCCCTCATCTCAGAGCATGGGCCCCAGGCTCCTGTGTGAGAAAGAGAGAGCAGAGAATAGAGAGGGAGACAATGATCCAGGGAGCTGTGTCTCCTACAGCATATAGGGGAAACGAGAGGAGATTGAGTCAAATAAAGCCCCTTGTTTCCTTTGTCAGAAAGAACGAAGTCAGGGAGAGAATCCAGGAGAAAAAGAGACAGAGAGAGAGGGGGTGTGGGGGGGGGATAGGACTAGAGAAAGAGAGGGAATAGGCTGCAGATCACATGTGACAGTCCATTGTGATCCTGAGTTAAAGAGGTTCTGAGCACAGAACACAAAGTCTATCCATCTGGTCTTCACTTTAAACTGGGGAGAGAGAGAGAGAGAGAGAGAGAGAGAGAGAGACAAGAGAGAGAGACGAGAGAGAGAGACAAGAGAGAGAGACGAGAGAGAGGGAGAGAGAGAGAGAGAGAGAGAGAGAGAGAGAGAGAGAGAGAGAGGGGGGGGGATACAATTCAGGAAATGCCAGAGACATCTGCTCCCGTGGGCACAACAATAAAACTCCATGTAGATCAGCCTATTTACACCGCTAGACACTGGTTTACAGAGCATTGGGCTCAGTGTGTGTGTGCGAGTGTGTGTGTGTGCCTGTGTGTGTGTGTGCGTGCGTATGCTTGTGTGGTGTGTGTGTGTGTGTGTCACCCCATAACAATGCTCTCACACACTGGGAATGTCTGTTCCTTCATGTGATCTTCCATTTACCCTCTCAGTAGGTCATTAGACCTTAACAGAAGGGGCTTTATTTTTCCTTCTCTTATGACCGTTATTATATTATGGTCATTTAGTTAATTGTTTATGAATCATTTCATGATGGAGACACTGGAAGTGTTAGCCATTGAATTTCTTTTTAGAGAAGTTGCCTTTTGAATCTTGCTAAATAAATTGTATCTCCTTTGTAAGCGTTCTGGCAGTAAGGTAATCGTTGATGTTTTTAAATATATATATTTTCCCTTTTGCTCGGCTTTTGGAAAAGTTGGAAGATTAGGTGGAAATGTTACAGGTATGAAAAAGCCCTTTAGCACCTCGAATCTCAAACACGTTTTCTGAAAGGACTAAGTAATCTCGGTAGTTTGGGGACTGGTGTGTGTGTGTGAGCTGGTGTGTGTGTGTATATGTGTGAAGTGTTTCTCTTTGTGCAGAATTTTGTTTATTTTAACGTCTAGTCAAAGTAGAGGTCTGCCACTACTCTCTAATTTAACATGTCATCTGTCTCCAAATCACTTCAAAGATGAGCCAACTCATGCCAAAGATTTCTTCCTTTTCCTCCTTACTTTCTTTCTTTCTTTCCCCGAGTTTCCGCCCGCGCCAGAAAACAACATCTAAACACACAATGTTTTAAAAGGACTGGAAGGAGAGTGTAAACTTTCAGATGTGATTCCAATAGCACACAGCTGCTGCTGCCAACCGTGCATCTGCTATTCCCCCAGTTCACAAATCTGATGATGATTGAACTGCGGACAGAAAACATCCTCATTACGCTAGCGCTCTCTCCCTCCACCTCTCTCTTTCTCCTGACTGTAAACATGGACCTTTATGATGCATGGGGTGAAAACAGTTGTGTGTCTGACTCTGGGGACTGGACTTGGCTGGGAAGCAGGGACAGAAGCTATCTGGCCATGCCAGAAAGCAATGGAAAATAGCCTTTTCTAACCACAACTGTCAGTTTTATTATCACAACCTTTTAACCATTACCCCCTACCCTAACCTAGCTTGAGTTATAATCAAATAGCTGCTGGTCTCTTCAACATTTCTGACAATACAGACAATGGTGTCCCTCCTAGCATGGCTATCTAGTGACTACCCAGGGACAGGAGCAGTCTCTCAAACATTTAGGGAGAAATGTATCATCAAATCAAAATTTATTTCACATGCTTCGTAAACAACAGGTGTAGACTAACAGTGAAATGCTTACTTATGAGTCCTTTTCCGAAAATGCAGAGTTAAAGATACGATAAAAATGTGACACGAATAACAATGACGAGTAAAAATAACATGGCTATATACAAGGAGTACCAGTACTGAGTCGATGTGCAGGGGCACGAGGTAATTGAGGTAGCTATGTTCATATAGGTAGAGATAAAGTGACTAGGCAACAGGATAGATAATAAACTGTAGCAGCAGCATATGTGGTGAGTGTGAATGTGTGTGTGTAAGTGTGTGTGTGTGAGTGTGAGTGTGTGTGTGACGTCATTATGTATGTGTGCGCGTGTTATGTGTGTGGAGGTGTATGTAGAGTGTGTGTGTGTATGTGTGCGTTGTGGTGTCAGTGTAAGTATGTGTGAGTGTGTGGGTAGAGTCCAGTGTGTGTGTGTATAGAGTCAGTGCAAGAGAGTTAGTGCAAAAAAGGGTAAATGCAGGTAGCCTGGGTAGCCATTTGATTACCTATTTAGCAGTTTAATGGCTTGAGGGTAGAAGCTGTTCAGGGTCCTGTTGGTTCCAGACTTGGTGCACTGGTACCGCTTGCTGTGCGGTAGCAGAGAGGACAGTCAATGGCTTGGGTGGCTGGAGTCTTTGACAATTTTTAGACGCAGATCTAGGATCAGCTTACCCTCCCCAAATCCTAACCTTAACCATTAGGGTCATAACTGACTGGATACATTTCTAGGGGTGGGTAACCATAGCAACCTGAGCCAGTCCCTGTCAGAGGCGCTGGCGACCCTAATGGCGACATTTATGGCATGTTGTCAATTATGGTACGCAGCATGGCCATTATGGCCCCTGCTCCCTCCCTCTCTCTCTCTCTCTCTCTCTCTCTCTCTCTCTCTCTCTCTCTCTCTCATTTTCTCGCTCTCTGGGACAATGGGACCGTTCAGAGCTGCATAGTCAGCCTCTGCTCTCACAGTGACAGCATGTAATATAATGTTAGCTAATGGCTCCATATGGTTTTGATGTCTCAGTTGGTTGGAGGGTGGATTATGAACTATGGTTTATGGGGGTGAATAGGAGAACTGTGGTCACTTTGGATAAAAGTGTTAGTTAAATAACCATATGTGGCACTGATCCACTGTATAGTTCTGTAGCCTGCTATAGCAGATACACATTCAGACAGTATGAGCATTCCTTATGACTTGGTAAGAATAGCAAGTGTGGTGGAATCAGTCATCTGTGTGTGTGTGTGTGTGTGTGTGTGTGTGTGTGTGTGTGTGTGTGTGTGTGTGTGTGTGTGTGTGTGTGTGTCCATGTGTGTGTGCATGAGTGTGTGCATATGTGAACATCTTTGCGGACGACGGACGTATGTTCCTCTGAGTGTCTGGGTTGTTCCAGGAAAGGCAGCAGGTGGAGGTATAGGGCATCGGTATTAGTGGAAGGGTCAGAGAGGGTGACATGACTGTCTGGTTAATAGGTAGACAGGGTCCTGGGGACAGGAGGGGATGGAGGGAGGGAGGAGGGAGAGGTAGGAGAGACGATATAGAGAGAGGGAGAAGGGGGAGATCCAAGGCGATATTCAACGTTCGTCCAGGTCCCCAGGACGTCGGGAGATCAATCAATCAATCAAATTTATAAAGCCCTTTTTACATCAGCAGATGTCACAAAGTACTATACAAAAACCCAGCCTAAAACCCCAAACAGCAAGTAATGCAGATGTAGAAGCACAGTGCCTTTGAAACTGGTCACTAGAGGCAACGGTGAGCACTATTACCATCAAGTTGGCTTGCGGTTTGCCAGGGCATTGTCGATGGGGATGGCGTGAGCCACGAGCTCCAGCTCCGAAGGGTCACATGTTCAATCCCAGTGCCAGGCACTCTTTTCTTTGTTTTTTTTCCCATCCCAAACCTTAACCCTTACCTTAACCATTTAGAATTAATGCCTAAATTTAACCATCGAAATTTGACATTTACCCATCCCCCCCTGTGGTTAAAGCCACAAGGTATAGCCAGTTCAAGGTACATATACTGTGGTTAAATCCACAAGGTATAGCCAGTCCAAGGCACACAGCAAATTGATCAGTGTTACCTAGCGTTGCTTTTTCAGTGTAACATTTCTAGTGTTGATTTAAAAGTGAAATTAACACTCAGTAGTGTAAAAGAACCCCAGTGTTGGTGTTAATAACCAGTGTTGAGTGTGATTGTGTAAGTTTTACTCTGTGGAGAGTAAAATATTGGGTAGTTTTTAATATCTGTGTTTTTGCATGTACATTGATTGATTGATTAATCTTATGCCACACAGAAATAAATAACATAGATTTTTATAAACTAATCCAATCAGTCAGTTAGATTTATTGCACCCATTACTGAAATGTTTGTTCCAGTTTAAATGGTTTAGGCAGTCTCCTTTATCAATGTTGCTAACCCTGACAGTCATTCTGAATGCAGGTTGCAGGTGAAAACAAATTCCAACTGTTGGATGTCCTAACTTTGCAAGCCAGCATAATGTGACTTGCAGACCTGATGTGGCCTGTAAACCAGGAAGTTCCTAATACCACTGTGTTAGGGTAAAATTTGGCCATCAAATTTAGGCCTTATGATATATGCAATGTATTGTCATGAACAGTTACATTTTAATGATAACATTTGCCTACAGTAGGAACTCACTTGGTAAAGTCCACAGGACTGAAAATGAACGAATTCAACAACCATGTCTCTGTCACTAACAAATAGAGTCATGGGTGGTAACTCTACAATTCACTCGAAAAGGCAAGGCACACTGGGAAATGATATTGGAGGCGTGGCTTAGTGGGGGCGTAATGTCCTTAACCCAACACTGAGTGACCTTGTCAAGAGATGCTGACCTCTTGGTCTAATGGTTAAAAATACTATATGAGGTGTTGTTGCATAACACCATTGGTGTAAACTATATACACTTCCTAGTATTAAAAATACTATATGAGGTGTTGTTGGATAACACTGAGGGCTCTATTTACGTCTGGCGTTAAGCCAGTGCAATTGTCAAAAGCATGCTCGTTTGCAATTTAGACCTGTTAAAGCATGCGCTCTTCTATTTTCAAACCCTAGTGCCAGGATCGGTAATTTACCTGTCTTATTTGAACCCGCTTGTGCTGAGGTGGGAGGGGTGGCAATATCTGAGGTGTGTCCTTAAAAACGTGCGCCAAAGTGCCAATTTCAGTATGTCCTGGTGGGGATATTTGAGAGCAACTGAAAGCTGGTTTTAGCGGTAACAGGGTTGGTTATGGAATGGATTTTGACAACAGAAGCGCAGCCTATCCAGTCGTGACGCACAATGCCCATATGCAACAGAGTATGTGAGGGGAGTTGAGTGGTCGGAAATCCTGCTCATCACTCATGGAGCGGTGCTTGCACACCACTCCTGCTCTCCAACCGCTCTGCTAAAAACCGCTCAGCGCTCAAAAGAAAAGAAACGTAGGTTTGTTAAAATAGAGCCCTGAAAGTGTTATTTCCTTAACACTGACAAAGTGTAACAACGTAACTCAAAAGTGTGGACCAGTATAGATACTGGCCCAGTGTTAAATGTAACACTGTCAGTGTTAGATTTAACACTGGAGAATTTGCTGTGTACATATACTGTGGAAAAAGCAAGGTATAGTCAGTCCTCAAGGTATAGCTAACGTTACGTGTATGATCTGTGTAGTAATATTATTCTAATCAGAACTCAATTTGAATTGCTAGTTATAGCCTAATGTTAGCTAGCTAACATTGAACCTAGTTTCTTAGCTTTAGTTACCTGCAGATTCATACTACAGCTATGGCAATGTTTGTATTGGTAGTAGTATGAGTTGGGATTATGCCGGTTCATTGTTTAGCTAGCTAGCTAGGTAGCTAGCTACATGTCTAAACAAAGGACTCCACTTCGGCCGGATTATTACATGACCCTTCAAATTAGCCAGGTGTGTCTGAGGGTGATTATGGCCATCTATTGTATTTAATGTGTACATGTCTAGACAATAGTGACCTATCCACTTAGCTAGATGTGGCTTGGGGGTGGTTATAGCGTTTCCTTCACATGACCCATCAATTAAGACAAGTCTGTCGGGTAAGCATCATCTAATAATGATAAAATATTTATACAATATTTTTATCTGGACACTTTCTGTTTTTGATATTGCTACTATGCAAGTAACCACTTCACTGTACCGTTTACACCTTCTGTATCCTGTGCATGTGACAAATATACTTAGATTTAATTTGATATAGGGTGTGTTTACCACATGGCATGTGAATCCTTAAAGAGATGGGTGGGGCTAATGCTTAAGAGGGTGTGAACGATGCTGAATGAGTGTAGTCAAAGAAGAGCTCTCCAGTACAAAACATTCAAGGGCCATTTTCTCGAAAGTGGGGTTACGAGTTTATCAACTTTCAAAGCAGAACTACTTTCCCATTGTTCCTCAATTGCAGTGTATGATATACCATTTTCTAGCTCTGAGTCTCAAATTTTATCACACAATTTCAAATGTTGCTACAAAAGACCAAATCGAGGTGGTCGGTCACATATAGCCTACGGTGTGATGTGTACTATATAGGAAGACATTTAATAAAACTGTGATGTTTTAACTAGCAGGTTGACATTTACTGACGGCAGAACTGAGTGATTTCCCCTTAGATAGGCCAGCTGCAAAGTCAAAATTGGGTATATTGTAAAAAGGTTAGGGTTAGGCATTAGGGTTAGCAGTGTGGTTAAGGTTAGGGTTAAGGTTAGGGTTAGGTTTAAAATCAGATTTTATGACATTGTGACTGTACTAGCTAGTGATCACTCTGCAGAGCTGCCTCAAGAACAGTATTTATGACGAACCCTGCTTTTAACTACCTCGTTATATTATAATATTGGCATTAGACATTAAGTTATGCATGATGAGCAAATTAGGTAGCACCTCAAACGACGATATGATACATACATTTAAAAAATGGTATCCCTTAATCATTAGTTTGGTGTTTTATGTAAATATTGTGCTATTTTCATTACCATAGGGGTTCAGTGTCTCTCTGGTGGTACGTATGGGAACTGAAGGTAAACAACGTTAAAACAATGTTGAGACCTTGTCAGGGTTGAATGAACTGTATTTCCCAGCTCAAACAACATAACCCAGGAATAATGACTGTAGGGAATCTAAGGAGAATTAGTCATATTGAATATCAAAGAGAACAGGCATCACACACAGAGATCTAAACTGGTTAATGAGGGGTTGGGGGTCCGGGGTGTGTACTCTCTGCTGAGTGGGTGGGTCACACACACCGGAGAGAGAGAGAGAGAGACACACACACAACAACCCCCACCACTCACACACACCTCAGAGACATACACACACAGCCACCCCTCCCTAGCCCCCGTGGCAGGGCCTGCCTTGTCTCTCCGTGCCGAGCCGATCCGTGTCACTCCACGTGGGTAGAGGTGCCAGGGAGATGCCAGGGCTTTGTGTGGCTTACTGGATCAAGCTAATGTGAGTACGTAGCGAGGTTATTTTACCCTCCTCCTCTACCCCCCTACCACCTACCCCCAACCACCCTTCTAAAGGATGGTTGTATAGGATGATTAAATCAAAAATACGTGCATTTTGATGCCATTGTATTGTACCCCTCTCCTCCTCCCACCTTCACCCCTCCTTTCCTCCCCTCCCTGTGTAGGCAGAATTGGCGATGCCCTCTGTGCCATCTGCAGTGCCCCCCGCCCCCTGGCCCTCCTCCACCTCCCACTCCTCCTACTCAGGGCTGGGTAGGCTTAACCATCTGTGTGCCAGTTTGTTCTCACAGTGAGGGGGGATAGAGGTGGGCCGAATGACTACAACAATACACAAATACATTGAGCAATACCTTCTTGTAGACCTGCATATACAGACATATACAGTATTCACAGAACAACATAGACATTCTCAGGCTCTTACATACGTGTACAAACTCACATAATAATAACAGACTATACATTTTAATCAAATGTACATACATTTGAATTTAATATCAATTTACAGCTAGCTAGTACTGTATGCCGTCTTGTTTAGTTTTCTTTCATTCTTTGCCCAGAAAGCACATAGAACTACCTCAGCGAACATTAATCACATTGAGCAAATACTGAAATCTGATGTGAATATGTTATGTAAATACATGCAGGTTGTGGTGTAATTATCCCAGAGCTGGAATCAGGCAGCAGTAAATGGTGGGTGTTAGACTGTAAAAGGTTTAGAGATGTTTCTCTATAGCTCAATGTGTGGCGCAAGGCCAACTGGCGAGCACCCATTCCTTTCCCCTCTTCTCCAAATCCTGTACACCTGAGGGTACATCTCCTAGCCTGCTGTCCCCTCATCCGCCCCTTCACCCCTCACCCCTCCACCTTACCCCTCCACCCTTGGCATCCCTCCAGTCCTCCTCTCTCTCCTTAGGGTCCAAAAGCTATGTCTGAAACCCTGAATCCCTGCCACCCCGTCACCATACCTCTATACATCCATACCACCATACCACCATACCGCCATACCTCCATACCCTTACAATCCTAATCCATGACTCTGATGGTACTCAGACCCCCCTCTGCCAAAGCAGACTCCCTCCCCCAGTGGGACTGCTGGGGCTTGGGGGCTCCACAGTACTGCTTCCATTAACTCGAGGGACACCCACTCAGCCTGGCACCTAGTGCCAATCACCAACCTCAGCCTGCTAGTGCCAACCTCAGCCCCCTAGTGCCAACCTCAGCCCCCGAGGAGGAGGCAGAAGGGCTGGGCAGACAAAGAAAGGGACCCCAGCCAGAGAGGAGAGGAAAAAGAGAAGAGGAGAGGAGAGTAGAGAAGAGGAGAAGAGAAGAGAGGAGGAAAGAGGAGAGGAGACCTGTTCAGTATCTGACCTAGTCTCAGGGCATCTCAGCTCAGCTTCCTCTCCATGCAATTGTGTCTCGCCCACACACTGAGAGACTAAACAGACCAACGCTGCCACCGGGCACACATCTACAGCTTACCTGTACCATCACAGGTCCTATAGACAGTATATACAAAATCAGAATCATTGTACCGTCCTACGCATGGCCATGTTCCAAAGAAAAACTTGAATACACCCCCATCTTGAAGACTCTCTGTCCCATCCTGCCGTTTAATATAGAGTTTATTTTAGAAATGAGATTATCTCTTTACTTAAAGAACATGGTTAAATTAAAAACAGTGAGTGAGTGTGTCATTGTTTGGAGAGACAGTAGCAGCTTAAATCTAGTCTCCCAGTGCCTGGAGCTGTAGGGCTTGGTACACCACAGTCCCCTGTGCTGTTGTTTCCCCCAGATGGACTTTTCAAAACGCTCCGCCACAAAGCATACTGTAGAAAATCACTTCACTACCGCAAGCAGACTCTCCCTCTTATTCTACTGACAGAATACACACACAGTGCGCACACACATGCATGCACACACACTCACACACACACTCACACACATACTCACTCACTCACTCACTCACTCACTCACTCACTCACTCACTCACTCACTCACTCACTCACACACACACAGACACACACACACACACACATACACATACACAGAACACACACACACACACACACACACACACACACACACACACACACACACACACACACACACACACACACACACAGACTGCTCAACTGAAACGCATAATTTGAAGGGGTTTGTGTGTGATGTGCAACACAAACAAAGTGCAGATTTGGTTTTCTAAAGATGTGCTGTGAAACAACGTTGTCTTCCTGAGGAGAAGATGCCAAATTCCACTGGCTGGCTGATTAAAGTCACTCAGCATCCTGGAGGCTGTGTGTGTGTTTGCATGTGTATGTGTGTTGTAGAATTATGAATTATCTTAAAGGTGATGGTTTAGATGTGCAGGTGGGGAGGGGGTGTATGTGTAGGAGTGTGTGTTTTATTCTAGGCACGGAGGGACAGACAAGGGGATCATTACTAGAACCTCCTGCCGAGCTCCATCACATCTCTAATGGTGCAGAGAGACCTAAAACCTCAACACTCATTCTCCTTCATATCTCATTCATATCCTCCATCATCCCTCCTTTGCCGTATCCTTCCCACCTTATCACCCCGTCACACACCTCTAGAGCGCACCACTCTCAACACACACACACACACACACACTCGGTACAAAATCATTTTCCATCCGCTAAACAGCTGTTGTAATGCACAAGATGAAGTGTGCTGTTGTTTGACACTTTGGTAGGGCAGACAGAGCACTTGCAATGGTGAAGAGCTATTATATAAACCGTTTGCTCAGTCTGTTACATCAGTTGTGTCTGAGTCCAATTTGTCCAAGGTAAAATCTTCCTATACTCTGACTCAGTCTAAACCTCTCAGACCAGGTATGTGTGTGGCTCTATAAAAAAAAATAATGCAGTCGCACATGAAACAGGGCAGCTCTTTGCAACTGTAATAAACAGTAGTCCTCTCCTCAAGGCTCTCCTTCTCTGCTCTCCACTCTCTCCTCTCCTCTCCACTCTCTCCTCTCCTCAAGGCTCTCCTCCTCTCCTCTCCACTCTCTCCTCTCCTCAAGGCTCTCCTTCTCTGCTCTCCACTCTCTCCTCTCCTCCTCAAGGCTCTCCTCCTCTCCTCTCCACTCTCTCCTCTCCTCCTCTCCTCTCCTCTCCTCCTCAAGGCTCTCCTCCTCTCCTCTCCACTCTCTCCTCTCCTCTCCACTCTCTCCTCTCCTCCTCAAGGTTCTCCTTCTCTGCTCTTCATTCTCTCCTCTCCTCCTCAAGGCTCTCCTCCTCTCCTCTCCACTCTCTCCTCTCCCCCTCAAGGCTCTCCTCCTCAAGGCTCTCCTCCTCTCCTCTCCTCTCTCTCCTCTCCTCGTCAAGGCTCTCCTCCTCTCCTCTCCACTCTCTCTTCTCCTCCTCAAGGCTCTCCTCCTCTCCTCTCATCTCTCTCCTCTCCTCCTCAAGGCTCTCCTCCTCTCATCTCCTCTCTCTCCTCTCCTCCTCAAGGCTCTCCTCCTCTCCTCTCCACTCTCTCCTGTCCTCCTCAATGCTCTTCTTCGCTCTCTTTTTCTCCTTCTCTTCTTCTCCTCCTCCTGTTCATGTCTTCTCTCCTCCACCGAAGCTAGCCCCAATCAGCATGTCCTCACAAGGCCATAGTGAAAAGCCACTGTACATAATGAAGAGGTTTTTAATAAGGAGAAAGAAGGAGAAGCTCTGTTGTTTCGTTCTGTCTTTGTGTGAGAGGTGAAGAGGGAGGGATACTGTAGGTAGGATAGATGTTGAGCTTGTTCTGTGTGTGTGTGTGTGTGCGCGCACATGAGTGGGTCGCTGTCTATGTACACACACACATGTTTTGTCAATCATTTACCTTTTATTCACCCTCTTTTAGAAACATTCATTAACCCTTTGTTGACGTGAGAGTCCTTTTTAGCCGCTGCCTATATTGTATTGCTGTATTGTATGTCTGACACAAAACACAGCTAGATTAATTATTTGTCAGTAGCTAAAGCTTAACAATAACTAACGAATATGAAAAATAGCTCTATTTATTATTGCAATAATGAACAATTTGAGGTGAATAAAAAGCGAACTAATTAGTAACAGGCTAGGAAGGCACTCACAATAGTATGTCTTGGTAATTAATTTTCTAGTCTGGGAAGTCATCTTCTAGTCTGGGAAGTCATATTCAACGTTTAAAGTTAAGTACAAAGCTGTTAGGTTATTTAACGTTTAAGGTTAGGTACGAAGTGTTGTTGGGGCTGGGTTACAGACAGTTGTGTTTGCTGTTAAACTGGGCTGGGAAGTTCTGATATTCTTGATCAGAATAGTCACAGAGAGCACAGAATTGTCATAGATAGTACACACACAGTCTCCTAGTTTAGAAAACTGTTTATAGCCCAGTCAATTATAACATATAGAGGACTATTCAGATGCAGGGTGGTATGTCTGGACATGTTGCTACAAAGGGACAAATGGACAGAAAGACAGAGAGAGGGAGAGAGACACAGAGAGAGAGCTAGGCAGAGAGAAAATGGGGTGAAAAAGAGAGAGGGGAAGAGAAAGAGAGAGGAATTGGGTGGGGGGGGAGACATAGAGAGAGAGCAATAGAAAATCATCTTATCACCTGTCATCCTCCTCTTTCCCCTCCGACATTCAGTCTTCTTATGTTGCCCACGTGTCTGTATGGGCAGGGATAGCAGACGCCACATCCTATTAGATCAGGATCCTTAGTGTTATGACTGAGTTTAGAGGCTTGTGTGGAGATGTCTGCTGTCTGTGTGTCTGTCTGTCTATCTGCCCGTCTGTCTGTCAGGCAGAGAGTCCATCTGACCGCCGGTCTCTCTGAGCCTGTGCCTGGTTAGTGTGTGTGCATACAGCCGCTATGGGCTCTCCTGGCAGAGAGAGATAGCAGGCTATCTTAATGGTTTCTCTCCACTGCCACTCAACCTTCTGAGAGCCACGTCCTCCATTCCTCCTGTGTGCCTGATGAAACCCACATCACAGGACTGTCACTGTCTGTCCCTCACTGCCCAGCCCTGAGCTCTGGGTCTGCTCTGAGTTCTTATACAGGATGAGAAGAAGGAGGGAGAGGAAGGAGAGAGGGAGAGGAGGGAGGGAGAGATGGAGGGAAAGATATCTGAGGTCTCAGGTATTGACACCAGAGCTGACGCCGGGACAAGGAGAGAAGGAGTGAGGGGGCTAGGGATGGGAGGAGAGGCTGTTTTCCTGTTATAGTCACATCAAATCAACGTTTATTGGTCACGTAAACAGTTGAACAGATGTTATAGTTGGTGCAGTGAAATGCCTGCGTTACTAGCTCCTAACAGTACAGGAAACAAATGTCAAACTAAATAATCATCAAATAATAGTACAGCAATAATAATAATAATCAAAATTAGAAGCAAGAAATCATGGGTGTCAGGATGAATCCACTTGACATTTACAAGCAAGGATACCTCATCATGTGACCATGAGCAACCGATTCAGTGTACAAAACCGATTCAGACTGAGTGTACAAAACATTAGGAACACCTTCTTAATATTGAGTTGCACCCTCTTTTTACCTTGGACTCTACAAGGTATCGAAAAGCATTCCACAGGGTTGTTGGCCCATGTTGACTCCAATGCTTCCCACAGTTGTGTCAAGTTGGTTAGATGTTCTTTGGGGACAACCATTCTTGATACACACTGGAAACTGTTGAGCATGAAAAACCCTGTAGCGTTGCAGTTCTTGACATAAACCGGTGCACCTGGCACCTACTACCACACCCTGTTCAAAGGCACTTAAATATTTTAAGTTAATTCCACAAAATAACTTTTAACAAGGCACACCTGTTAATTGACATGCATTCCAGGTGACTACCTCATGAAACTGGTTGAGAGAATGTCAAGAGTGCAAAACTGTCATCAAGGCAAAGGGTGGCTACTTTGAAGAATCTAAAATATAAACTATATTTTGATTTGTTTAAAACTTTTTTGGTTACTACATGATTCCATATGTGTTATTTCATAGTTTTGATGTCTTCACTATTATTCTACAATGTAGAAAATAGTAAATATAAAGAAAAACCCTTGAATGAGTAGATGTGTCTTTTGACTGGTACTGTATACTAAGAATGAATATGTACAGCAGTAGATATATTACATTGAGCTATGCCAAGTATCCAGTATAAAAATACAGATACAGGCGGTGTGTATAACAAAAACAAAATGCAATGCACAGTAGTAGATACTGTATATTAGAATGAGCTACACTATATATATTAAAGTATGTATATAAACATTGGCAGTAGAAACTCCTTACTGAAGAGCTCAGTGACTTTCAATGTGGCACCGTCATAGGATGCCACCTTTCCAACAACTCAGTTTGTCAAATTGCTGCCCTGTTAGAGCTTGCCCGGTCAACTGTAAGTGCTGTTATTTTGAAGTGGAAACGTCTAGGAGCAACAACGGCTCAGCCGCCAAGTGGTATGCCACACAAGCTCACAGAACGGGACCGCCGAGTGCTGAAGCGTGTAGTTCCAAACTGCCTCTGGAAGCAACGTCAGCACAATAACTGTTCGTCGGGAGCTTCATGAAATGGGTTTCCATGATTCTGGAGCAGTGGAAACGTGTTCTCTGGAGTGATGAATCCCGCTTCACCATCCAACGGATGAATCTGGGTTTGGTGGATGCCAGGAGAACGCTACCTGCCCGAATGTGTAGTGCCAACTGTAAAGTTTAGTGGTGGAAGAATAATGGTCTGGGGCTGTTTTACATGGTTTGGGCTTGGCCCCTTAGTTCCAGTGAAGCGAAATCTTAACACTACAGCATACAATGACATTGTAGACGATTCTGTGCTTCCAACTTTGTGGCAACAGTTTGGGGAAGGTCCTTAGAATAGCATTAGAATATCTCTGTGCACAAGGCGAGGTCCATACGGAAATAGGTTGTCGAGATCGGTGTGGAAGAACTTGACTGGCCTGCACAGAGCCCTGACCTCAACCCCATTGAACACCTTTAGGATGAATTGGAACTCTGACTGCGAGCCAGGCCTAATCGGCCAACATCAGTGCCCAACCTCACTAATGCTTTTGTGGCTGAATGGAAGCAAGTCCCCGCAGTAATGTTCCAACATCTAGTGGAAAGCCTTCCCAGAAGAGTGGAGAGGCTGTTTTAGCAGCAAAGGGGGGACCAACTCAATATTAATGCCCATGATTTTGGAATGAGATGTTCGGCGAGCAGGTTTCCACATACTTTTGGTCATGTAGAGTATGTAAAGAATACAGTATAAGAATACACAGTGTGAAAAACAGTATAAAAGAAAAGGTCCAGTGTTTAATGTCTCTATATACAGTGTGGTCCAACATTATTGACACCCTCGATAAGGATGAGCAACAATGACTGGACAAAACAAATAATTCAAACACTGAGCCATATTGTATGCCTCGCTTGTCAGATCTAGTCTATGTACATAGGGCAGTAGTCTCTAAGGTGCTGTTTTGTTAAACATGTTGTTTAACAACAGCAGAGCAACATCATCCTTGCAATGACCTCCACCCTAGTCTCCCTCCTTCCCTCATTTCTCCTTCTATTCCTCAGATTGAGTAGAGATGGAGGGCAGAGGGGGAGGTGAGGGTCAGACTGCTTGTTCTAATGGCCCTGATGTGTGTGTGTGTGTGTGTGTGTGTGTGTGTGTAATATTGAGGAAGGGGAATGTTTACTGCCTGTCTCCTGCAGACCCTGTGATCTCTGGGCCTCTAATGCACTACAGCTGTGAGGGTCGACGACACCGGGTCTCTGATGAACAGCTTCATTGTAATGGAACCTGTGTGTGTGTGTGTGTGTGTGTTTCTGTGTGTGTGTGTTAAGCATAACTCCTCACCTATCCTGGTCTACGCACTGAAAACATAATACATTTTAGGTCTCGGCTATATCTAAATAAGGTTAAGGACTCAACTTCTGTATTTTACGTTTATTGAAACCATCTCCGATTTTTCTCAATCTCCTAGCGCTCTACATAATCAAAAGCAGCATTCTAAATGGATTCAATGTTTTCTAACACCTTTTGTTTCACCTCAGATGAAATCGCTTGCTTTTTTATTTTTTTATTCTCCCGTGGGTGTTGCTGTTCTTCTCTTTTTCTTCTCTTTTTTACCTTTCATAGAACAATACCTCCTCCATCTCTCTCGGTCTCGTTCCCTACTGCAGCCTTGACGTTAATGTTTTCTAAAATGTTTAACGAGGAACAATCGCTACCTGAGAGTAGCTAGTGAACAAGATACTTGATGATGTTTGATGTGTTTCTGCTTTCTTCTGTCGTTGTCTCTTGTCCCTGTTAAATGACATCCTTGAAGCTGCATTCAACAACCCTTTTCAAGACTTTACGATTCCACACACTTACACACGCACGTACAAACAAACATGCAGTGGTGCAAAGTACAGTGGGGAAAAAAGTATTTAGTCAGCCACCAATTGTGCAAGTTCTCCCACTTAAAAAGATGAGAGAGGCCTGTAATTTTCATCATAGGTACACTTCAACTATGACAGACAAAATGAGAAAAAAAAATCCAGAAGATCACATTGTAGGATTTTTAATGAATTTATTTGCAAATTATGGTGGAAAATAAGTATTTGGTCAGTAACAAAAGTTTCTCAATACTTTGTTATATACCCTTTGTTGGCAATGACACAGGTCAAACGTTTTCTGTAAGTCTTCACAAGGTTTTCACACACTGTTGCTGGTATTTTGGCCCATTTCTCCATGCAGATCTCCTCTAGAGCAGTGATGTTTTGGGGCTGTCGCTGGGCAACACAGACTTTCAACTCCCTCCAAAGATTTTCTATGGGGTTGAGATCTGGAGACTGGCTAGGCCACTCCAGGACCTTGAAATGCTTCTTACGAAGCCACTCCTTCGTTGCCCGGGCGGTGTGTTTGGGATCATTTTCATGCTGAAAGACCCAGCCACGTTTCATCTTCAATGCCCTTGCTGATGGAAGGAGGTTTTCACTCAAAATGTCACGATACATGGCCCCATTCATTCTTTCCTTTACACGGATCAGTCGTCCTGGTCCCTTTGCAGAAAAACAGCCCCAAAGCATTATGTTTCCACCCCCATGCTTCACAGTAGGTATGGTGTTCTTTGGATTTTTTACCAAAAAGTTATATTTTGGTTTCATCTGACCATATGACATTCTCCCAATCCTCTTCTGGATCATCCAAATGCACTCTAGCAAACTTCAGACGGGCCTGGACATGTACTGGCTTAAGCAGGGGGACACGTCTGGCACTGCAGGATTTGAGTCCCTGGCGGCGTAGTGTGTTACTGATGGTAGGCTTTGTTACTTTGGTCCCAGCTCTCTGCAGGTCATTCACTAGGTCCCCCCGTGTGGTTCTGGGATTTTTGCTCACCGTTCTTGTGATCATTTTGACCCCACGGGGTGAGATCTTGTGTGGAGCCCCAGATCAAGGGAGATTATCAGTGGTCTTGTATGTCTTCCATTTCCTAATAATTGCTCCCACAGTTGATTTCTTCAAACCAAACTGCTTACCTATTGCAGATTCAGTCTTCCCAGCCTTGTGCAGGTCTACAATTTTGTTTCTGGTGTCCTTTGACAGCTCTTTGGTCTTGGCCATAGTGGAGTTTGGAGTGTGACTGTTTGAGGTTGTGGACAGGTGTCTTTTATACTGATAACAAGTTCAAACAGGTGCCATTAATACAGGTAACGAGTAGAGGACAGAGGAGCCTCTTAAAGAAGAAGTTACAGGTCTGTGAGAGACAGAAATCTTGCTTGTTTGTAGGTGACCAAATACTTATTTTCCACCATAATTTGCAAATAAATTCATTAAAAATCCTACAATGTGATTTTCTGGATTTTTTTCTTCTCAATTTGTCTGTCATAGTTGACATGTACCTATGATGAAAATTACAGGCCTCTCTCATCTTTTTAAGTGGGAGAACTTGCACAATTGGTGGCTGACTAAATACTTTTTTTCCCCACTGTACTTAGGTCAAAATACTTTCAGGTACTACTTAAGTTGTTTTTGGGGGGTATCTGTACCTTACTTTACCATTTACAGTACACTGAACAAAAATATAAACGCAACATGCAACAATTTAAAAGATTTTACTGAGTTACAGTTCACATAATCAAATCAGTCAATTGAAATAAATTCCTTAGGCCCTAATTTATGGATTTCACATGACTGGGAATACAGATATGCATCTGTTGGTCACAGATAACAATTTTTAAAAGGTACATGCGTGAATCAGAAAACAAGTCAGTATCTGGTGTGTGACCACCATTTGCCTCATGCAGCGCGACACATCTCCTTCACATAGAGTTGATCAGGCTGTGGAGTGTGGCCTGTGGAATGTTGTCCCACTCAATGGCTGTGCGAAGTTGCTGGATATTGGCAGGAAATAGAACACGCTGTCGTACACGTCGATCCAGAGCATCCCAAACATGCTCTATGGGTGACATGTCTGGTGAGTATGCAGGCCATGGAAAAACTGGGGCATTTTCAGCTTCCAGGAATTGTGTACAGATCCTTGTGACATGGGGCTGTACATTATCATGCTAAAAAATGAGGTGATGGCGGCGGATGAATGGCAAATTGCCATCAATAAATTAAATTGTGTTCATTGTCCTTAGTTTAAGCCTGCCCATACCATAACCCCACCACCACCATGGGGCACTCTGTTCACAACGTTGACATCAGCAAACCGCTCGCCCACACGACGCCATACATGCTGTCTGCCATCTGCCCGGTACAGTTGAAACCAGGATTCATCCGTGAAGAGTACACTTCTTCAGCCTGCCAGTTGCCATCAAAGGTGAGCATTTGCCCACTGAAGTCAGTTACGACGCCAAACTGCAGTCAGGTCAAGATCCTGGTGAGGACGACAAGATGAGCTTCCCTGAGACGGCTTCTGACAGTTGGTGCAGAAATTATTCGGTTGTGCAAACCCACAATTTCATTAGCTGTCCGGGTGGCTGGTCTCAGACGATCCCGCAGGTGAAGAAGCTGGATGTGGAGGTTCTGTGCTGGCATGGTTACACGTTGACTGCGGTTCTGACGCAGGTTGGACGTACTTCCAAATTCTCTAAAACAACATTGGAGATGGCTCATGGTAGAGAAATGAACATTCAATTGTCTGGCAACAGCTCTGGTGGACATTCCTGCAGTCAGGATGCCAATTGCACGCTCCCTCAAAACTTGAGACATCTGTGGCATTGTGTTGTGTGACAAAACTGCACATTTTAAAGTGGCCTTTTATTGTCCCCAGCACAAGGTGCACATGTGTAATGATCATGTTGTTTAATCAGCTTCTTGCTATGCCACACCTGTCAGGTGGATGAATTGTCTTGGCAAAGGAAAAATGCTCACTAACAGGGATGTAAACAAATTTGTGCACATAATTTTAGAAAAAAATAGCTTTCTGTGCATATAGAACTTTTCTGGGATCTTTTATTCCTGAGACCAACACTTTACATGTTGTGTTTATATTTTAGTTCAGCATATGTTTTTTGACTACTTTTACTTTTATATTCCTAAAGAAAATAATGTACTTTTTACTCCATCAAATTTTCCTGACACCCAAAAGTACTTGCTACATTTTTTATGCTTAGCAGGACAGGAAAATTGTCAAATTCATACAATTATCAAGAGAACATCCCTGGTCATCCCTGCTGCGTCTGATCTGGCAGACTCACTAAACACAAATGCTTCATTTGTAAATTATGTCTGAATGTTGGAGTGTGCCCCGGGTATCCGTAAATCTAAAAAAAACTAGATTTAAGTATATTTTAGTATTTTAGTATATTTACTTTTGATACTTATACAGTGAGGGAAAAAATTATTTGATCCCCTGCTGATTTTGTACGTTTTCCCACTGACAAAGTAATGATCAGTCTATAATTTTAATGGTAGGTTTATTTAAACAGTGAGAGACAGAAATCCAGGAAATCCAGAAAAACGCATGTCAAAAATGTTATCAATTGATTTGCATTTTAATGAGGGAAATAAGTATTTTACCCCCTCTCAATCAGAAAGATTTCTGGCTCCCAGGTGTCTTTTATACAGGTAACGAGCTGAGATTAAGAGCACACTCTTAAAGGGAGTGCTCCTAATCTCAGCTTGTTACCTGTATAAAAGACACCTGTCCACAGAAGCAATCAATCAATCAGATTCCAAACTCTCCACCATGGCCAAGACCAAAGAGCTCTCCAAGGATGTCAGGGACAAGATTGTAGACCTACAAAAGGCTGGAATGGGCTACAAGACCATCACCAAGCAGCTTGGTGAGAAGGTGACAACAGTTGGTGCGATGCATGCAAGATCTCACCTCGTGGAGTTGCAATGATCATGAGAACGGTGAGGAATCAACCCTGAACTACACGGGAGGATCTTGTCAAGGATCTCAAGGCAGCTGGGACCATAGTCACCAAGAAAACAATTGGTAACACACTACGCCGTGAAGGACTGAAATCATGCAGCGCCTGCAAGGTCCCCTGCTCAAGAAAGCACATATACAGGCCCGTCTGAAGTTTGCCAATGAACATCTGAATGATTCAGAGG
This sequence comes from Coregonus clupeaformis, assembly GCF_020615455.1. NCBI lineage: Eukaryota > Metazoa > Chordata > Actinopteri > Salmoniformes > Salmonidae > Coregonus > Coregonus clupeaformis. The sequence continues at coordinate 3,595,915 of NC_059219.1, forward strand.
AGAACTGGGTGAAAGTGTTGTGGTCAGATGAGACCAAAATTGAGCTCTTTGGCATCAACTCAACTCGCCGTGTTTGGAGGAGGAGGAATGCTGCCTATGACGCCAAGAACACCATCCCCATCGTCAAACATGAAGGTGGAAACATTATGCTTTGGGGGTGTTTTTCTGCTAAGGGGACAGGACAACTTCACTGCATCAAAGGGACGATGGACGGCGCCATGTACCGTCAAATCTTGGGTGAGAACCTCCTTCCCTAAGCCAGGGCATTGAAAATGGGTCGTGGATGGGTATTCCAGCATGACAATGACCCAAAACACATGGCCAAGGCAACAAAGGAGTGGCTCAAGAAGAAGCACATTAAGCTCTTGGAGTGGCCTAGCCAGTCTCCAGACCTTAATCCCATAGAAAATATGTGGAGGGAGCTGAAGGTGCGAGTTGCCAAACGTCAGGCTCGAAACCTTAATGACTTGGAGAAGATCTGCAAAGAGGAGTGGGACAAAATCCCTCCTGAGATGTGTGCAAACCTGGTGGCCAACTACAAGAAACGTCTGACCTCTGTGATTTCCAACAAGGGTTTTGCCACCAAGTCCTAAGTCATGTTTTGCAGAGGGGTCAAATACTTATTTCCCTCATGAAAATGCAAATCAATTCATAACATTTTTGACATGCGTTTTTCTGGATTTTTTGTTGTTGTTATTCTGTCTCTCACTGTTCAAATAAACCTACCATTAAAATTATAGACTGATCATGTCTTTGTCAGTGGGCAAACGTACTGTCACGCCCTGGCTCTGGGGACTCTCGTATGTTGAGCCAGGGTGTTAGTTTCTATGTTTTTTGTTCTAGGTTGTGTTGCTTCTAGTTTGGTATTTCTATGTTGGCCAGGGTGGTTCCCAATCAGAGACGGTTGTAGCTCGTTGTCTCTGATTGGAAGCCATACTTAGGTAGCCGTTTGGCATTTGTTTAATGTGGTATCTTGTTCCGTATGGTTTGTCTTGTAACCAAGGACTTCACGTTTCGTATTGTTTGTTGTTTTGTTCGTGTGGTGACTCTAAAATAAAGTATGTTCACATTCCACGCTGCGCATTGGTCCACTTCCTCCAGCAATCGTGACAGAAGATACCACCACGACTGGGTCAAGCAGCGTGATGAGGAGAGAGGTTGGAATTGGGAGCAGTGGAGTGAGAGTTGGGCGAGAACCATGGAGGCCTGGTCCACGGGGGAGAGACAAGCCCAGAAATTGTTTAGGGGGGGGCTCACGCCGTGGACGACGGGGCAGCAGGAGTACGGGATAGAGTGGTTCAGAGGGTTGGCAGAGGAGGCCGCCAGGTTACGGGAGTTACTGGACACCAGGGGGAAGGAGAATGTAGAGGCACGGCGAGAGGTACTGGGGTGTGTTGCCAGTCCGGTCCGTTCCTGATCCCCGCGTAGGGCCAGTGGCGTGTGTCCCCAGTACGGTCCGGCCTGTTCCTGTCTCTCGCACCGAGCCTGTGGTGCGCGTCGCCAGCCCGGTCCGGCCTGTTCCTGCCTCTCGCACCGAGCCTGTGGTGCGCGTCACCAGCCCGGTCCGGCCCGTTCCTGCTCCCCACACCAAGCCAGTGGTGCGCGTCGCCAGCCCGGTCCGGCCCGTTCCTGCTCCCCGCACCAAGCCAGTGGTGCGCGTCGCCAGCCCGGTCCGGCCCGTTCCTGCTCCCCGCACTAAACCTGTGGTGCGCGTCGTCAGCCCGGTCCGGCCCGTTCCTGCTCCCCGCACCAAGCCAGTGGTGCGCGTCGTCAGCCCGGCCCGGCCTGTTCCTGATCCCCGCACCAAGCCAGTGGTGCGCGTCGCCAGCCCGGTCCGGCCTGTTTCTGATCCCCGCACCAAGCCAGTGGTGCGGCGTCGTCTGTCTGGCACAGCCCGTGCCTGTTCCACCGGTGCCTGGTCCCGCACCGGTCAGCTGCTCCACTCCCGGAGCTAGAGCAATCCGCTCCACCAGTATTCAGTCCAGCTCCGGCCAGCAGGGCCAGGACCGGACCAGGGGCGCTTGGGGGTTAGAGAGGGAGTGGGGGGTAATGCCCGGACCCGGATCCGCCGCCGAGGCGGAGTGCCCACCCGGTCCCTCCCTGTTGTGGTTTGGTTGGCGCGGTCGGAGTCCGCGCCTTTGGGGGGTACTGTCACGCCCTGGCTCTGGGGACTCTCGTATGTTGAGCCAGGGTGTTAGTTTCTATGTTTTTGTTCTAGGTTGTGTTGCTTCTAGTTTGGTATTTCTATGTTGGCCAGGGTGGTTCCCAATCAGAGACGGCTGTAGCTCGTTGTCTCTGATTGGGAGCCATACTTAGGTAGCCGTTTGGCATTTGTTTAATGTGGTATCTTGTTCCGTATGGTTTGTCTTGTAACCAAGGACTTCACGTTTCGTATCGTTTGTTGTTTTGTTCGTGTGGTGACTCTAAAATATAGTATGTTCACATTCCACGCTGCGCATTGGTCCACTTCCTCCAGCGATCGTGACACGTACAAAATCAGCAGGGGATCAAATACTTTTTTCCCTCACTGTATATATTTAAAACCAAATACTTTTAGACTTTTAATCAAGTAGTATTTTACTGGGTGACTTTCACTTTTACTTGAGTCATTTAAGGTATCTTTACTTTTACTCAAGTATGACAATGGGTACACACACACGCACTCACGCGCACACACACAAACACAAACACACACATAGACACACACACACAGTTTCATCATCATAATAAACAGCCATGAAAACGTTCCGCCAGGAACTGAGGGTTAGCTAAGGTCCATTTGAGTCTTTATGGTTCACATTCTGTGTACAGTTAGTCTGTATAATAAAGAAGCTAGGTTGTCTTTAATGCACAAACAACCTTATCATTGGGTTTGCAGCAGTTTTGCAGCAGAGGTCAAGGAAAGATGCCGTCGCCAATCCTGAAGACCAATTTACTGCCTCAATGAGATTACATCTTACCTCCAGATATGTTTTTCTTATTTTTTCTGAAGAATTAGATTAAACTAAATAGAATCATAATGAGAATTATTGTGGTTGACATTGCCATGTCTATATGTTATTTATCAAATAGAAGGGATAACGTTTTTGTGCTTATTAGTCTGTAGGAACAAGCAGACGAACAAGACAGACAACCCTGTTACACAATAGTCATACATATTTGGATAGACAGATTCTGTTCAGGTTGTGCAGTAGTGTGTGTGCAAGCATTCAGGCATTTGTCACACATTCATGTGTGTGTGCGCTAGTGTGTGTGTGTGTGTGTGCATGTGCGTGCACGCCTGTGTGTGTGTCTCCACTAGCATGTGTGTGTGTGTATGTTGAGTACAGATGGAGTGATGGTGTGTTTAAAGTTTTCCAGGCTGCTGTGTTTCAGGCTGTCAGGTTTGCTTTTCTTTCCTCCAGAACAACGGCTGATTGGCTCTGTCTGTGACACACAGACCACACACTCCTAATAGTGACTGACAGCACTAAGGGCTGTCTGCCTGCCTGCCTGACGCTCAAACACTCAGTACCACACGCACACAAACACACACACACACACTCCAAATTCTCCTCAGGTGTGTGTGTACATGTGTGCGCGTGTATGTATGTTTGTGTTTGAACGGTCAATGACAATACAGGAGGTGTAGGAGATTTGTATTTTTTATAAACTTGTTTAAGCTTAATGCCTGTTTATGCATATTTCAATGCATTCCTTTATAAACGTTCTGATGTTTCCTTCATTCTGTATAATATGTTGTTCTCTATTGATAACTCATGAAAAGAGTCCTCTGTACTAAGAAAGGAGTTATAATCAATAAAGGCAATTACAGTGTTGCAATCATCCTTATTACTATTATGAATACTCAGAATGGAGGAGTAGGACTTATGAAAAAGACTGTAGCCAGGCAGATAGATATTATTTATTTCACAGTAAGAAGAGAGAGAAGAGTCTATCTAAATTAGTGAAAGAAAACAAAACCCATCCGGTCTCATGTAGACAAGAGGACTGAAGACTGAGGTCCAGAGAGGTGACCTGGAGTGGTGTGTTGAGAGGATACTATACCAGTGGTGTGTATCTGTGTGTGCATGTGTTTGTGTGTGTGTGTGTGTGTGCATGCATGTGTACAGAGCTCAAGGAAGGGGGCAGTGTTTGCTCTAAGGAAGCGATCATCCCTACGGCCACACAGCCCCTCCCCTCACACTCACAAACACACTCTCTCTCTCTCTCTCTCTCTCTCTCTCTCTCTCTCTCTCTTCTCTCTCTCCCTCTCTCTCTCTCTCTCTCTCTCTCTCTCTCTCTCTCTCTCTCTCTCTCTCTCTCTCTCTCTCTCTCTCTCTCTCTCTCTCTCTCTCTCTCTCTCTCTCTCTCTCTCTCTCTCTCTCTCTCTCAATTCAATTCAATTCAATTCAATTCAAAGGGCTTTATTGGCATGGGAAACATGTTTACATTGCCATAGCAAGAGAAATACATAATAAACAAAAGTGAAATAAACAATCGAAAATGAACAGTAAACATTACACTCACAAAAGTTTCAAAGGAATAGAGACATTTCAAGTCATATTAGGGCTATATACAGTGTTATAACGATGTGCACGATGTCTCTCTCTCACACACACTGTGCCGTGCTCTGCGCTGGCCCTTTAAGAGCTGAGCCCAGATCTAACAGCTTACAGGGAGGGGAGGGTAGGAGGAGGAGGGACAGAGACAGAGGGAGGGTGTGAGATTGAGTGTGAGTGAGCGCTACAGAGAGAGAGAGAGAGCGAGGGGAACAGTCTCCGTTGTCTCAGAGGTTGAAGGATCAATAGAGAGGCTTGTTGTGGCGGTTGTGTATCTGTTCTATCTGTGTGTCGGAGCTGCATGGTGTTAGAAGGAGGAATCCTAGTTCCCAAGACCTATTCCAGCATGCTCACAGACCCTGAGCTACCTCAGGAGTTTAACAGGTACGTACGCTCTCACTCGCTCTCTCTCTCTCACACACACTCGTGCTGATACACACGCTCAGACAGACCATGGGGAGAGAGGGACGACAGGACTGTGAGGGAGAGGGAAAGAGGCAGGGAGGGAGGGAGAAGGACAGATAGTGTTTTGTTGTTGTTTAAGTGTTTGTGAAGGAGAAAGTGCTGCTTGGTGTAAAACTGTTTGCTGAAACAAAATAGGGTTTGCTGAGTTCCAAAGCTTTACTAGTTTGTTATAGATAGATAGATAGATAGATAGATAGATAGATAGATAGATAGATAGATAGATAGATAGATAGATAGATAGATAGATAGATAGATAGATAGATAGATAGATAGATAGATAGATAGATAGATAGATAGATAGATAGATAGATAGATAGATAGATAGATAGATAGATAGATAGATAGATAGATAGATAGATAGATAGAGTGAAAAAGAGAGAGATGAGGGAGAGAGAGAAAGATAGAAAGTGTGTTTGACTGTCCTGTGCTTTTTAGAGATACCACATGCAAAGCTTGAGCAAACTGGTTGTGTGTGTGTGTGTGTGTGTGTCTGTGTGTGTGTGTGTGTGTGTGTTGTCCAGCTGTGGTAATCAGAGTGACAATGAGAAGTGATCTGTGACTTTGGCCCTGCTCGCCCTCTCCCTCTCTCTCTCTCTCTCGCTTTCGCTTTCTCTCGCTCTCTCGCTTTCTCTCTCTCTCTCTCTCGCTCTCTCTCTCTCTCTCTCTCTCTCTCTCTCTCTCTCTCTCTCTCTCTCTCTCTCTCTCTCTCTCTCCCATCTTCCTCTTTCCCTCCCTCACTCTCTCCATTGCACACGTTCCAGTTTAACTAAGTTGTTCATGTCAACGTGTGTGTGTGTGTGTGTGCGTGTGTGTGTGCATGTGTGTGTGTGTGTCTGTGACAAACTTTATGTTCCTACTCTGTTTCCATGTGCTGAGGTGAGAGCATGAACAGTGTGATTCTTTTGACAAGAGTTTCTCAGAAAGTTCCCATTCACCACCCAACTACCCGACTGTCACAGAATCAATCTACAGTTCACTATTCAGAATGCCTGGCAACTAGCTGTACTTCTGCTTTATCTGAGAGGCTATTTTGAGACCCTGAGATAAGAAAGCTCACATTCATGTCGAGATGCTATCGAACATGAGCAAATTGTTCAGGGTGGGAGAATTGTTGGGTTGTTTTTACAGAATCAACTCATGGTATATTCCCGTAGATGAAATAAAACACAAACACACTAAATGTTAAAAGCCTACATTTAAACAAAATGTCCAATATTTTATAAACTAAAATATTCACACACATTATCTCATAGTTAAGTGGGATTGTTTTTCTGTCGTTACAGCCACAGCTGTCTGTTTAGAGGGTTGATGTTTTCCTCTGTTGTGTGAGAGAGGGGTGGCAATATTCTCACTGATTTACAGTTCGCGTTGACAACAAAACGGGCTTTGCTGGGGAATAATGGCTGTTTGATGTTAATGCCCTGAAAGAAAGATTACGCATAATACCCCTTTTTAACGTCTGTATTCTTTGTATACCAGCCCTCTCTCACTTGACTTTTATTGCATTAAAGGACTGTACTGTTTTGCCAGATGAAACTAATCTTTTGTTTGGAGATAAACTCTCCGGGTTTTAACCCTGAATTAAGAACACATTTATATGTCGCGAAAATGTGTTTTTAATAAGTCATCTATCTGCAAAGAGGGGAAGAGAGAAATGATAACAACAGCAGACTATGAGGAATTAAACATGTAAAGGATTACATGTAAAAGCAGAATGTATGGAAATAAATGCAGGGATTACAATGACTTAGAAAAAGGCTGGTTAAAAGTCTGCTTTCCAGTAATGTACTCTATCAGTGGGTACGAAAAGAGGAAAGGGTGAGCTGTGCCGGTTTGTGTAGCCTGTGTAGTGTGTATTTATGTGTGTGAGGCTCTCTCCAGTGTGTGTGTGTGAGAGTTGTGCATTAGTCTCTTCAACGCGAAGGGAGAGAGAGTGTGTGAGTATGTGTGTGTGAGAGTTGTGCATTAGTCTCTTCAACGCGAAGGGAGAAAGAGTGTGTGAGTGTGTGTGTGTGAGAGTTGTGCATTAGTCTCTTCAACGCGGAGGGAGAGAGAGTGTGTGAGTGTCAGTGTGTGTGAGAGTTGTGCATTAGTCTCTTCAACGCGGAGGGAGAGAGAGTGTGTGAGTGTCAGTGTGTGTGTGTGTGTGTGTGAGAGACATATCATCATCGGTCCTGATGCTTTCTGTTCCTGCGTCTCTGTAAGTGTCCACTTTTCCTTCTTCTCTCTCTCGTCCCTCTCTCCGTTGTCGTTTACCTTCGCTTTTATCTGTTTTCTGCTTCAGTTGTCAGTTATCAGGAGAAGAAATGTGAGATACAGAGAATTACTGTGATTGTGGGAAAGCACTTTCTGCTCTAATGTTGCTGGTTTTTAACTGGTTTAAAAGTTCTGTTACAATAACACGGTAATTATGTATGTTCTGTACAGTGTGAAGGGAAATGAGCTGAGATGGCCGTGTGATGTGAAGATATTGTCATTCCTTTTTATTGTCTCTTGACTAGTTTGAGATATAATTGATGGAAGCAAGATGGTTTGTTTTTAGGAGCTTTTATCATCCGGGACATCATTCATTAATGGTGAATGAACAGATTGAGATACAGAATAGATTGAATAGATTGACAGATGCAAGAACATTCATGTTCATGTTATATTTTGACTGGATTGATTTTAGTATGGTGTAAATCACAACAATTTTCGTACTATTTACAGTCATTTATGCTGAGTAATATTAGAATATTTGATAATGATGATGATGATGATGAATATATTATTATTGTTATTGTTATTATTATGTGTGTATTAATGTGATTATAATAATGTAATGTTATTATTGTCATTATAATATTTATACTAATATTGTTGTATATTTTGGTATTAATATAAATCATTCTTGAGGTTTCTCACTGAAATTTAGTTCAGTTGTGGAAATAATAATGATTTGACGGCTTTACTAAGAATGTCTATGATGCTTGTATGAAATACCGGAATAGAGTGATTTCTCTGACATAGCTGAGGTATGAGTATATGTGTGTGATTTATCTGACAGATTCTGTGGTCAAACTGACAGATTCCACAAGGAGAGAGAGAGAGGGAGAAAGAGAGAGAGAGAGAGAGAGAGAGAGAGAGAGAGAGAGAGAGAGAGAGAGAGAGAGAGAGAGAGAGAGAGAGAGAGAGAGAGAGAGAGAGAGAGAGAGAGAGAGAGAGAGAGAGAGAGAGAGAGATGGGGAGAGAGGATAGAGTGAGGGTAACAGAAAGAGAGACACAGAAAGAGAGAAAGAACAAGACAGATAGGTAGAAAGAGAGAGATGCAGAAAGAAATGGAAAAGAGTGAGATTGATGATAAAGAAGGGCAGAGAAGAGGAAAAGGGGAGCAGTGTGGGACTTTCACACTCCACCATTTGCCCCTGTGGGTTTATTGGGGGGTCGTGGTGTAATGTCGCATTTTATGAGTGGGTCCACACCGGATGTCTAAACACCTAACTGTGCCTTATTAGAAAAACTGCAGAAATGGTTATACAAGAACACTTCAATGGTTAGTGTTAATTTCTGCTGCTAACGTAATCGTATAAATGTGGTAGAAAGGTGTATTTTAGTGTGTCATCATTGCATTGGTATTGCATTGGAATGCATTATGGGATATTATTATCAAGTAGGACAGTGGATTTTAATTGTGGTAGTCTAATTTGTTACTGTTTGAAACTTTTAAATTTAATGGAATTAAAACAGGAATTAAGGGAATCAAAGTGTGTAATGTGAATTAAAGTTGAACTGTATTGAATTGGATTTATGTAGCATTAACTAGAACAGCATTGCAGATTAAAATGGTTAAGTGTTTTAAAGGGATAGGGTGGGGTGTTACGGACTGTTATGAGAAAGTGGGGTACAGTGTGTGTGTGTGTGTGTGTAATTGAGTGGTGTGTCCATGGTCTGAACACTAATGCAGACCCTCTCTCTCTCTCTCTCTCTCTCTCTCTCTCTCTCTCCCTCTCTCTCTCTCTCTCTCTCTCTCTCTCTCTCTCTCTCTCTCTCTCTCTCTCTCTCTCTCTCTCTCTCTCTCTCTCTCTCTCTCTGGGTCTTTCTCTCAGACTGGTCCATTGTCTGGCCCATATTGTCAGTCCCGCGAGCGGCTTGATAACCGTGTCTCCATGTTGGAAAAAGAAAGACAGAAGAATACCAGAGCAGAATGCTAAACTCCCTCCCTCCCTCCCTCCCTCCCTCCCTCCCTCCCTCCCTCCCTCCCTCCCTCCCTCTCTCTCTCTCTCCCTCTCCCTCTCCCTCTCCCTCTCCCTCTCCCTCCCTCCCTCTCCCTCCCTCCCTCTCCCTACCTCTCCCTTCCTCTCTCTCCCTCTCTCCCCCCTCCACTCTCAACCCACAGACCTCCCCAGTGCTGTCAGCTGACCTCTCTAACAGCCAATCGGTGACTGGTACATTTATTTCGGTTGTTTGGAGGCGAAAGCGCAGAGGACCTTTCACTGGCCGCCCCGCTGGTGTCCCTCTGTGTGTGTGTGTGTGTGTGTGTGTCTTCTCTGTTTGGGGTGGGGGTCTTCTGGGTTCATTGAGGAGGGCTAACGAGAGATTGGTCACATGGCCAGGGGTTAGAGGTCAAAGGTTAGGGCGGACTATTGCATCATGGTCGGTCGGAGTAATAAAAGTCAGAGGCTGTTGACTCTGAGAGGGGAAGAAGCCAAGCGAAGTCCTGTCCTGGGATTCTCTCATTCCTCTGTCCTCTGTCCCTCCTTCCCGCCTTCCATCCCCCTCTCTCTCCCTCTTTCCATCCCTGTGCGCCCCACAATGACAGACAGTGTTAGTCTCTTTGGCCTCACCCAGGGTGGTACAATAGCAACTCTGTGTCTGCAGGTAGGGAGGGGGACGGGGTAAAGGGGGAGGAGGGGAAGAGGGGAAGAGGGAGGGGAGGAGGGGGGTCAAGGGAAGGGAGGAGGCCATTTGGGTGAGGTGGGAGAGTTTCAAAGGACGGGGCAAAAGGGAGAGCCCAGCTGTGAATAGGTGTGGGTATGTGGATGTGTGTGTGTGTTTGTGCGTGCTCGCGCCTGTGTGCATTTCTGTTTCCTTGCGTGTGTGTTCACATGTATGTGTGAGAGAGAGTGACTGTTCAGTCCGACCTGAGGTTGTTTCTCTTCTATCCGTGGGTCACTCCAGAGAGCTGAGTGAGACTCCTCTCTGTCTCTGTGGGTGTTGTTTACAGAGAGCCATAGAGAGTGACTGAGACAAATGGACAATACTTTTTATGGATGAGCTGAACAACTGGAGTCTAAACAGTGAGCGTCACACAATGGAAAATCTGTGTTCATCTGTCAATAAACATTACTGCTCCATTTGTTCCCTCATAAACATCAGGGAACAGGTCTGAAAAGCAACAGGGACGTTTTGCTGTTTTTTCTTCCTCCAAAGCTTTTTTCAGGCCCCACGACTGTCAGACCAGCCAGCCCAGAAAGAGAGAGAGAAAGAGGGAGTGACAGAGTGAATGACTGCCGGTCTTTTTCAGTCCCATTTCACTTGCTTTATTTTCCCCTGCTAACCCTCATAATATGGAAGCTCTCCAAGGTAAAATGTCAGTGAAAAACACAGCGTGGTGACTCAGTCTAAAGAACTAAATAAGAATAACAAAAACATGAGGAAGTATGCAGACTGCTGCAATGAGCAGTGATGACTAACTACAGCCCAGGTAGAACAGGACAGGACAGGAGAGTGTGTGTTTGTGTGTGTGTGTGTGTGTTTGTGTGGTGTGTGTGTGTGTGTGTGTGTGTGTGGTGTGTGTGTGTGTGTGTGTGTGGTGTGTGTGTGTGTGTGTGTGTGTGTGTGTGTGTGTGTGTGTGTGTGTGTGTGTGTGTGTGTGTGTGTGTGTGTGTGTGTGTGTGTGTGTGTGTGTGTGTGTGTGTGTGTGTGTGTGTGTGTGTGTGTGTGTGTGTGTGTGTGTGTGTGTGTGTGTGTGTGTGTGTGTGTGTGTGTGTGTGTGTGTGTGTGTGTGTGTGTGTGTGTGTGTGTGTGGTGGTGGTGAAGGAAGCACTGAAGCACTTGAGGACCACAAACTACATAAGCTGGCCTATGCCTTCTATCCTCCCCGGCAGCACACACACACACACACACACACACACACTGGGGCTACGAACATTGGCTGTGTGTGTGTGTGATGACAGTGACATTAGCCACTGTGTTATTGCCTTTTGTGGTTAATCTGGACAGGAATCGCGGTCGCTCCCTCAGCCCTTTACTCAGAGAAAAAACAGAGGGTGCTTTGTGTGTGAGTGTGTGAGAGTGCGTCTGTGTCTGTGCGTCATGTTAGCATACAGTACATCTGCAATAATGTCACAAGGTTTCTCTCATTCCCTTAAACACTTTCCTCTTGCTATCCCCCATATGACATTGAACATATAACTGGAACAGAATATATAGAATGAAAGTCAAGGAGAGTGGCTGATGTGTGTGTATCATACTAACTGAAATGACTGTACTAGCCACCACAATGACCAGGGAATATCATTGACGCCATTGAAGTGTGGAGTAACTAAGTCCATTAGCTTATGTGTCCCCTTTCTCCTGTTCCAGCCTCACTGTTCCCACTGATAGAAATAACAGCCTATTAATAGATATTAGGCAATATCCTTAAGAGTCAGACAAGACACAGAGAGGAGGGAGGAGGAGGAGGAGGAGGAGGAGGAGGGGGAGGGGAGGAGGCGGGGGGACAAACAGCTGATTGTGTAAAGAAGGATCACTCAGTAAGATGATACTATAAGCTATCTCAGTGCTTCACCTCAGAGAGAACGAGAAAGAGAAGCAGGCAGATGGATAGATGAATAATTATGGAGTGAGAAAATATATATATATATTTCAGAGAGGAAAAGAATGGGACGGAGGGAGAGTGTAGAGAGAGTAAGAAAAGGTGTATATATGGAGAGAGCAGCGAGAGAAAGGAGAGTTAAGAAAGAGAGAGTTGAGGCCATAGTTCAATACCTGATGGAACATTTGTTTAAACTCATTCCTCAGGTGTCATACAGTGTACCTATGGAAATGCTGAGGTTTCCTGTACTGCTGTTTGATACGCTGTTCTGTTCCCTTACCTCAGACACAGCTGTAAAGTTATCTCTCACACACACGCATACACACTCAGCTAGCCTTCACCTGACTGACAGGTAGTAGGGGAAGGGTCGCACAGAGATGACATCATTACCTCTTGGGGATGCAAATTTAAAGACCCGTTTTTATGTCATGTTGAAATTATTTTAAGCAGTCTAAATTGGACCTATATGAAATCCTAATGTTGATTTATATCTGTTTAATATGCATGTTTATTCAGCAATTGAAAAACAGGATCACAGTTCAAATAGAGAATAATGGTTGTGTACATGATACAGTTAATGCAGTATTACCTAGAAAAACATTCTGATCTCTGCCATTGATCTGCCTATAGAAAAAGAGTTAGAATTATTGCTAAGAGAGGGAAAGAGAGATAAACAGTGAGAGATTTCGAGAAGGAAAGTGAGAAAGAGAGGGAACAAGAGAGAGAGAGAGAGAGAGAGAGAGAGCAGTCTGAAGGTGTGTCTAATATCATCTAGCATATAGGAGATGACTGCTTTGTTTCTCACTCAGTCTTCATGAAACATGAAACAAATCTTTACCCCCGTCGGAGCGCTTCTAATATGAATGATTTAACACATCGCTACTGGGATGTGAGGAGATACGGGGCTCAGCATGTGTGTGTGTGTCTCTGTCTCTAGATGTGTGTGTCAGCTCGTTTCTCTCTCTCTGTGCAGTGTGTGTAGGCGTTGAAGTGGGTCATTTGTGCTGGACTGGCTGGTGTTAAGTGAGTTAAACACCGGTCGGTCAGTCTGTGATGGAGATTAACAGTAAATCAGTTTATTTCGGTAGTTAATGGACAGTCTATTTGGCCGATTAGTGACTTAACAGTAAATGCACATGTTTGATATGAGAGGGACTTTACACACCAGCACTCAGTCATCATCAAAGAGATGAAGTCGTCCAGGGGAAGTGGTTCTTTAATCTTAGCTTAGTAGCTAACACTCACGCTCAGGCAGGGTGTGTGTGTCGGTTTGTGTGCGTGTGTGTGTGCGTTTCTGTGTGTGTGTGTGCGTTTTGAACCCACTAACTCCCACAACCAGCAGTTGAGAGAGGAGGGTAGAGAGCTGGACACCTGAGTCATGAGCTCTGAACACATCAGATGTCCAATTCTCTTTCCAGTGTTTCCCGTGCTGTTGATAAAAGGACTGTCTTTACATCATGTATTGCTTAGATGGTTGGCGCTCAGGGCATCGCTGCATGTTCAGTTTGCCGTGAGGGCCAGTGGTGTGTGTGCATGCATGAATGCTTGCATGTGTGTCTGTGTGTGTGCTTATAATGGCCCGGTGTGTCTGTATGTGCCTGACTTTATTTTCCTGGCTGCCAGTGGAGAGAGGGAGGTGTGTTTGGCATGTCTGCCTGTGTTAGCGCCACAGAAGGAAGGAGCAAAATTATGCTAATGGTCGCTAATTATGACCTTGGAGACTGGCTTTGCTGCCAATTTATCTACTTAATAAAGCCCTTCTTTTTAATCCCAACATCACTACATGCGTTCAATGTTTCATGAAGCAGCCTCTTGTGCAGGACAGGTCTGCCAACTTTAAATGAAATAGCTGCTATAACCTGCTCACCTGGTGTGCTGAGGTCTATAGTAATTAGACATCAAAGGCTTGGAGGAAAATATACATTTTATTGCTCAAGAGGAGAGCTGTGAAATGGGGATGGATGGAGGGGTGAGAGGGGGATGGAGGGAGGAGAGGAGGGCACAGCAGAGTGGAGGAAAGAGGGGGGATGGAGGGGTGGGAGGAGGAGAGGAGCGGGTGTTGTGTCTAACTTTAGGAATATTCCAGAGTCGCAGCATCCAACAGACTGGGTTCCTGTTCTCCTGAGAGGTGTGTGACCTGCCCAAAAGTTGCTCTTAGGTACACAGATCTAGGAACAGCTTACCCTCCATGCTGCTAACCTTAACTATTAGGCGGTAAAACCCCAAACTGACCTTAGATCAGTGTCCAGGGATACTACTCCAGTCCTGTGTGGTGTCTAGAGGACGTGGGAGGAGTGCAGCTGGGCAGAGAGGTGTGGACAGGACATGGGTGGAGGGGAGGTGGTCTAGTTGAGGTGGGGTGGACTGAGGGCAGTTGTGTGTGTGTGAGGAGGGTCTGTGTTTATCGGAGTGGTGCGTGTCGGGTCGGGGTGTGTGTGTGTGTAGCAGAAACAAAAGGCTCCAGTGTGTGAGAGTGAAAGGAGGTAAAGTAAACAGCCTGTGATGAGGACAGACCTGCAGTGTGTGTGTGTGTGTGTGTGTGTGTGTGTGTGTGTGTGTGTGTGTGTGTGTGTGTGTGTGTGTGTGTGTGTGTGTGTGTGTGTGTGTGTGTGTGTGTGTGTGTGTGTGTGTGTGTGTGTGTGTGTGTGTGTGTGTGTGTGTGTGTGTGTGTGTGTGTGTGTGTGTGTGTGTGTGTGTGTGTGTGTGTGTAGTTGATACAGCTGGCCCGTCCTCTCTCTCTGCCCAGTGTGTGAAACACTGGGGGAACTCAACACACACTTTCTAACGTTTCACAGATGATAAAGGTATATATTTAGAAATATCACAATTGTTTTCATTTCTACACTTTCTTGTGGTTTTGGAAAAACTGGTCTTACATTTTCCTTTCATTTTACAATTTGAAATAATGTGTCAGTATCACTTCTGTTGATGCTATGTTTCAAGCATGTCTAGATAGATACGGGAATTTTGGAATAGGCATGTGCAGATAGAAGAATATACAAGTTAGCATAAAGGCATATTGATATAAATAGAACCACTGCAAATTTTTCTTAAATCAGCATCTCTACATGTATGACAGCCATTCCATTCCAGTGTCTGTTGAATTCCAACACAGGCACACCTCATTCTACTGAATTTGGTACTGTTTAGGTGATCACATGAACCAAATCTTATTTAACGAGGAAAAGTATAAAATCCACTGCTGTGGTCATCACTATCCTCTTGCAGTAGCACCAGCTGGATGGCAAAAACAGTGCTAATAGTACCTCAAAAGTAATTTTAATCAAAAAATAACTATTAACCATGCCAAAAGAGTTGAAAATGAAAGTTTTGAGTGAGGAAAAGAAGGGTTCAATTATGGCTTCCATCCTTAACATTTCAAAGACGGAGGTTCATAAGAACAAGGTCAAGCAGCAGACATTGGGGACAACAAAGCTACAGACCGGCAGAGGGCGAAAACGACTCTCTACTGACAAGGATGACCGCCAACTCATTCGAATGTCACTCAACCACCGTAGGATGACATCAAGTGACCTACAAAAAGAATGGCAAACGGCAGCTGGGGTGAAGTGCACGGCGAGGACGGTTCGAAACAGGCTCCTAGGGGCAGGGCTGAAGTCGTGCAAAGCTAGAAAAAAGCCCTTTATCAATGAGAAGCAAAGACGAGCCAGGCTGAGGTTTGTAAAAGACCATTAGGATTGGGCCGTAGAGGACTGGAGTAAGGTCATCTTCTCTGATGAGTCCAATTTTCAGCATTGCCCAACACCTGGTCGTCTAATGGTTAGACGGAGACCTGGAGAGGCCTACAAGCCAGTGTCTCGCACCCACTGTGAAATTTGGTGGAGGATCGGTGATGATCTGGGGGTGTTTCAGCAATGCTGGAATCGGGCAGATTTGTCTTTGTGAAGGACGCATGAATCAAGCCACGTACAAGGTTGTCCTGGAAGAAAACTTGCTTCCTTTGCGCTGACATTGTTCCCCAACTCTGAGGATTGGTTTTTCCAGCAGGACAATGTGCCATGCCACACAGCCAGGTCAATCAAGGTGTGGATGGCGGACCACCAGATCAAGACCCTGTCATTGCCAGCCCAATCTCCAGACCTGAACCCATTGAAAACTTCTGGAATGTGATGAAGAGGAAGATGGTCACAAGCCATCAAACAAAGCCGAGCTGCTTGAATTTTTGCGCTAGGTGTGGCATAAAGTCACCCAACATCAATGTGAAAGACTGGTGGAGAGCATGCCAAGACGCATGAAAGCTGTGATTGAAAATCAGGGTTATTCCACCAAATATTGATTTCTGAACTCTTCCTTAGTTAAAACATTAGTATTGTGTTGTTTAAAAATTAACATTAACTTATTTTCTTTGCATTATTCGAGGTCTGACAACACTGCATCTTTTTTGTTATTTTGACCAGTTGTCATTTTCTGCAAATAAATGCTCTAAATGACAATATTTGTATTTTGAATTTGGGAGAAATGTTGTCAGTAGTTTATAGAATAAAACAAAAAAAATTAATTTCACCCAAACACATACCTATAAATAGTAAAACCAGAGAAACGTATAGTATTGCGGTGGTCTCTTAATTTTTTCCAGAGCTGTATATAGGTTTAAGCACGATGTTGTAATTTACTATTGACAGAACCATAGATTTAGTGATTTTCTTCCCCCCATGTCGCATGGTTAAAGTCACAGTCCCATATCTGCTGTGGGTTTTTCTCAGGCCTTCCCTGCAACGAGAAACACTATATCTTGTTTGCCTTCATCTTTGTCATAAAGCAAATAAGCAATAAATTATGTCTGAAAGTGGATCTGCGTGGAGGAACAATACCAGATGTGAAGCCAAAGGAAATCCAATAAATAGAGAATAATCTGTTTCCAGTTCACTGTTATGGTACTGGAGTGTTGTAGTTCTAGAGCACAGTGGTACTGCACTGTTGGGGAGGCCTCAGTCTGGAATAGACACTCAGGTTGTGTCCGAATACCCATACTTGCGTTCTAAATAGTAGGCATTTTGGGTATGCGAAAATATAATGTTTTATAGTATGTGAAATTTCGGAAAGTTTGTTTGCTTTAAATGCCAGGATGTCAAATCAAAATCAAATCAAATGTATTTGTCACATGCGGCGAATACGACAGCTGTATACCTTACAGTGAAATGCTTACTTACAAGCCCTTAACCAACAATGCAGTTTTAAGACAAATAAGTGTTAAGAAAGTATTTACTAAAATAAACTGAAGTTAAAAATTAAAATGTAAAAGAAGAATATAGAAAAATAACAAATAATTAAAGAGCAACAATAAAATAACAGTAACGAGGCTATATACAGGGGGTACCGGTACAGAGTCAATGTGCGGGGGTACAGGTTAGTCGAGGTAATTTAAGTAGTATGTACATGTAGGTAGGGGTAAAGTGACTATGCATAGATAATAAACAGAGAGAAGCAGCAGTGTAAGAATGGGGGGGTAGTCACACTCATTTTGGCTTTTCATCTAGTAGAATTCGCTGCACACTTTTGAGGAACGACAATAGCTGATAATCAGATATAGTGACACCCTGTAACAAAATATACGAATGGTGGGAATCAACGCAATTGCGCATTGGATGAAGCATTCTCGGTATGGATGAGCCTAGTATGTTGATATGTGTTGCTTACCTCATTCGATTTTACTAAACAGTACATTTTAAATAGTATGTAGTAAGATTAGTACACAGTATGCTGTTTTCGTAAGTAGTAGTCAAGACTTATTTCAGACACAGCCCCAGACTAGACAAAGGTGACTGGTTTACTGGACTATTAATTAATACAGTGTAGAATCAAAACAGAAAGCTCACTGAATACTGGCAGCTGCCACTCACTTCCTTGAAGGAACAATCAATACATTTGACATCTGATTGAACCACTAGGGAAAGCAGTCCTGCTCAGAAGGTATATGTATTCTCCTGTTTTCTCTAACAGAATGGTTGTTGGCGGCGGTGCAAGAAATACAGTTTAGAATCTTATGCTCTTAGCCTGTTGTTCCTTGAATGTCTGACTTTCAGCGTATACATTAGTGTTTCTGTATTCTCTCTCTCTCTCTCTCTCTCTCTCTCTCTCTCTCTCTCTCTCTCTCTCTCTCTCTCTCTCTCTCTCCCTCCCTCCTCTCACCCTGGGTCATCGTAGCAGTAGCTTCAAGGCTGAACGAGAGCCTCTGAAAGCACTTAGGGAGACGCTGCCAGCCGTATTAAACCCATTATTGGAATATATTCATTTTGTCCCTATTCACCGGGGGCACATTTATGTTGGGGAGAGTTCATCTAATAGATGACACTGTTCTTCCCCTCCCTCTGCTTTCAATGGGAAACAAAGGCAAAGTAACAAATGTACGGCCTCTATGTTTGTTATTTTCACTGGTATTGTCAGGGCCGAGGTTTTCATACACATCACTGTCAGCGTGCTGCTGGAGTGAAAGGGCCTTTGTCAGGCCTCGGCCATTTGTCATAAAATGTCAGCAAACCTGGCTCCATTTGCAGTAATAGAATATTGCGTACCGTGTGTGTGTGTGTGTGTGTGTGTGGTATGTGTGTGTGTATGTGTGTGTGTGTGTGTGTGGTGTGTGTGTGTGTATGTGTGTGTGTGTATGAACGTTGAAAGGACCTGATGGTAAACATGGATGTGATTGTGTTTGAAGGTCTAAAGAGCATTTCCTCTGACTAGCGGATGTAGATGGTTTACTGTATATTATTATAGTGTGTATTGTCTGAGAGAGAGAGAGAGAGAGAGAGAGAGAGAGAGAGAGAGAGAGAGAGAGAGAGAGAGAGAGAGAGAGAGAGAGAGAGAGAGAGAGAGAGAGAGAGAGAGAGAGAGAGAGAGAGAGAGATGTGGTGATGTCTAGGGATTCAGAGACACATAGAGAGGGCCATTGGGGACCAATGAATAATAGGGAATTAATAATGATGAACTATTTCTATAAATATAACTATTGAAATTGATCAAAGACTAGTGTTTCTCCCACTGTCACCCACAGCTCATATTACATCCCTAAATGTTTCATACTATCTCTCCCCCTCTCTCTCTCCTCTATTCTTTCTCTCGCTCTGTTTTTTCCAGGATGTCTTCCAAGCGACCAATCTCTCCATATGGGGGGACAGATGGAGAGGTAGTCATGGCAACCAGCAGACAGAGACTAGAAGAGGAAGAGAGAGATGACGGACAGGCTGTCATGCACCTCCCCCTGACTCCCTACTGCAGCAAGGTGTCCCCCCGCTCGCCCCGCCCCCTGGACAGCCCCCCCACCCTGCACAGTGCCATGGTAAAACACCCCCTTGTTGTCTTCATATCATATAACTGCTCTTATTGGCTACTTGGCTTTGTTTAAACTCTTCTTATTGGTCGTCTGGAGTTTAAATCCTGCAACGCTGGTTGGCACTTAAGGACAGATCTAGGATCAGTTTATCCTCCCCAATCCCTGATCTCGACCATAAGAGGGCTAAACGAAACATAACAGTTGACAGGAATTGACAGTCCCCAGCTATCATAGACTGAGACAGAGCCATTTAGCATTGTGGATGATAGTTTATTAGACTGTAATTACAGAGAGTTGTAGTTATGGTGTCCGTTTTTGAAGTAACACATACTTCCCACAGAGGAAGTAGAGTAGACACTATTGGGGGAAAAACTGGACACAAAAGATGCTCAAGAGTGCTCTTATGGTGTGAATCACGTTTTCCCTTTTGTTTTAGTGTGAAAGCCTGTGTCTGTGCTGTAACTGTTTGACGGCGAGGCATAGAGACGTGGTAAATGTGTGACTGCCAATGTGAGCGATGTCAGTGAGTCATGTTCTGCTGTGAAAAGGGTGACTGTGTGTGGTGGCAGTAAATGCATATAATCATTTGGATGTATAGTTTGGTGTGTGTGATGTGTTTAATGTATACCGTGTAGATCTGTGTGTGCGTGTGTGTGTGCATGCTTGTGTATGTGTGTATGTGTAGCCTCAGTAACCCTCATAGTTAGCCTCACGTTAGCCTCACGTTGAGCCACACCTGAAGAGCAGCTAACTAGCAGCAGCACATTGTCTTCAGACCTTTCCCCTGTACTGCTGATAAACCACTACAAAACAAATGAGATGTCTCTGGCAGTAAAACAATGAAAGGGTGCTTAAGGACCATAATGGTAAGCTAATTCTGTAATTAACCTGCTGATTACACATCAGACTGGACTCTGCTGCCTGTCAGACAACAGTCACTGACTATGAACCAAAGTCCTCTCTCTTTCTTTCTCTCTAACCAGGAAGATATACTTTATCATGGCATGCTGTTGACAATAGGTATTGGACCTCATCTTTGGGAGACTATAGGTTACAACCTTTGTAATGTTAAGATAACAGGGGGAGGTATTTTTAAACTGAGTCATTAGAACAGGTATTGGTTTGAAATTTGAAAACGTTTATTAATGATTGTTGTTTTAAGTGTGATTAATCACGTATTCATTAATAATTGAAGTATTATTATATTTCATTGTATTATTATTATTATTATTATTATTATTATTATTATTATTATTACTTAGGCCTATGCTACAAATACAATCTCGAAATTCCTTACGTTTTTCAACACTATAAATTCCTCTATACATGAGATGCGACTTGAGCCAGTTGGTTGACTGACAGCAGAAATGGGACATTGAAAAGGAGAATGAGGAGGGGTGCGCCCGCATAATATTTGATGTGGATTATTAAAGCGCGACGGAGCCGTCTCCTGGACAGGGTGGATTTAGCGCAAGCGGCAAGGCTTGGCATGTGTAAGATGTTAAATTTTGCTACGGCTTTACCCTCTCAATCCGCTCTGCGCTGACTGGCAGAAGAGTTGAGTGAGAGAGAGCTTTACACCGCGCGCCTCGGAGGGGCTTTGTCACGGCAATTGTATAAAGTGATATGGGAGAGGGAATGGACTGCGCTCGTCGCCGGGTAGTGGCGGCTGTAGAGGCAGCATCCGAGAGGAGATTACCGCGCTTTATCTTGTCATGGTAAATTAACACGGCAGCGAGGCGCGCTCCCCAACACACTGACCTCTTCATCTCTCCAAGCTGCCAATCCGAGTTGAGAGGAAAGGAGAGGAGAGGAGGTGCAGTTAAAAAAACGAAAACGTTTTTTTTCCCTTTCTTTCCTCATGTGTGTTTGTAGAAGTAAGTATAGGTGCGCATTTATCATTTCTTTCTTTCTTTCTCCACTTTTTCCCCTGAGTTTTACGGTTAGTAGCCTAATCAAACAGTTTAATTTTGTTAGAGTGGGAAGATTACATAGACAGGTGGTAATAGATAGGTGTTAATTACTGTACGTTTTGTCCGTTTAATGAGGTCCTGCCGCGCGCTTAGGAAAGAAAAAAACAGCGACAACAAAAATTTTCATCTGGTTATTTCATGTCCAAATTCTCCAGGCGCCGCCTGCCTCCGATTCGATTTTTTTCGTATGGATTTTGACAGATTTGAAGCAGCACACCAAACAGTCTTAAACCAAACGCAGTGGTCACACTTAATTTCTCCTGCCAGTGCTGTCATAATGAATAAACACATGCTTGCTTGTAGACAATTAAGGGCTTTAATAAACTGTTATTTAAAATATACAAAATAAAGCTGTGCATTTCTGCTAAGGTAAATTTAACTGGAATATCTCGACCATTTTGTGCAATGATTTAAAAACAAAATACATCATAGGAGTATTATTATTATTATTATTATTATTATTATTATTATTGTTACATTTTAATATAATTATTATTTTAAAGATATGATTATTATTGTGAAATGGTCAAATATGCAATATTAGATAAAATATGAACAAGTTTGGAACTGCAGTGTGTGGATGGGATGGGGGAATAGGAAAGTATTTGTAGGCTAAGTGAGGTGAGTATTTGTCCTCCAAGCAGAGATAAGGTGGGACGTGGGGTAAGGAGTGGGGGGTAGGGGGTAGGGGGCTAGGGTTAGGCTGTGAGTAGGCCAACCGGTGTGTGTGGATGCCACAGCAGATGAGGTGTGTGTTTAGCCCCGCGCTAAAGGGATTGGGATTGTTTGAGCGGTGTGTGTGTGTGTGTGTGTGTGTGGCAGCGCTGGTTTAAGACCAGCGAGTAGGTGTCAGTGTCACCTCCAGGAGAGAGCAGTTACATCCCTGTAGCCTGTGTGTGTGTGTGTGTGTGTGTGTGTGTGTGTGTGTGTGTGTGTGTGTGTGTGTGTGTGTGTGTGTGCTTCAGGTGCCTCCTGTGACTCCCACTGCCAGATTGGCCATGCCTTAATTGTCGACACCACTGCACCACACATTAAACACATACACCTTCCCAACTTGGAGACATGGCAGGGAATTGCACCCCCTCAATTGCTACTGTTGGTGTTGCTCTGTTCTACTCCAAACCCACACAGGGTGGAGTGGTGTGTGTGTGCTGTTATGTACCCAGAGAGTAAATGCGAGAGGGGAGAGAGAGAGAGAGAGAGGGGAGAGAGAGAGGGGAGAGAGAGAGAGGGAGAGAGAGAGAGAGAGAGAGAGAGAGAGAGAGAGAGAGAGAGAGAGAGAGAGACAGAGAGAGAGAGAGACAGAGAGAGAGAGAGAGAGAGAGAGAGAGAGAGAGAGAGAGAGAGAGAGAGAGAGAGAGAGAGAGAGAGAGAGAGAGAGAGAGAGAGAGAGAGAGAGAGAGAGAGAGAGAGAGAGAGAGAGAGAGAGAGAGAGAGAGAGAGAGAGAGAGAGAGAGAAAGAAACAGAGAACCTCTAAGGTAAATGGGTAGGTTTCCCCTGGAGGGCAATTGAGAGAATGAGGGAGGGAAGATGAAGATGGAGGAATAAAAAGAGAGAGGGAACATGAGCAGCGGCATCTGTGCTGGCGGAAGGAAAAAATAGCATTTTGAATTTTTTGGCAAGAGTTAAGTGTGTTTAAATCTGCCTCTCCTCACAGATGAGCTTAAGAAGACAAAAGTTGTTTAATTCTGTTCCCATGCAGAGGCACTAAAGGGATAAAGAATGGAGAGAGAGAAGGAGAGCGAGAAGGAGAGAGAGAGAAGGAGAGAGGCGCAGTTTCACTTTGTTACAGCCTTTCGGAAGAGAATTGACATCTGCAAACTAAAGGCAGCAGAACCACCCACACTGTCAGCCTGCCACATCAAATACATAGATTCACACTCACTGGCGCATGCTACAAACATACTGGCACTCACACAAACATACTTAAACACCACCCAAGCATACACAGACATGCATACACACATAGACACACACACAGACACACACACAGACACACACACAGACACACACACAGATACAGACAAATAGCATACACACACTATTCTTTAAAGACAGAGACTAACATTTACAGTATTCATAAATACATTTATATTCTAAAAACATGCTCTCTCTTGCTTTTGCGTGCACACACACACACACACACACACACACACACACACACACACACACACACACACACACACACACACACACACACACACACACGCAAATACAATCAGGTCTCTGTATGATAGGTTGTCAGGCTGATTCCTGAGTTGGACTTGGCGTTTTGTTGTAATCTTCTGCAGGCTACTTGAATAGCATGAGGAAATATGTTGTCAGTGCATGGTGTATGGATTATAATATGGAGGGATATTTAAGCCATTGAAGTTGCTGCAATGTGGATGACAGTATCTGCTCTCTGCTTTGCACATAAATAATGTCAAAGTGCTAATGTAGCCGACTTTGAAGATGAATCATGTTGTATTAATTCTCTTTGATTAACAAATGACCCTCATTGTGGCCGTCTCAAGATGACATCTGTGCAGATTTGAAGAAGGGAGGAAAAGGGATCGGAGCATTCTCCTCCCCTCCATCCCCCCTCCCCTCCATCTCCCTCTCTTTTCTGTTTGTTTTGTTTTCCAGACATCTTTCTAGAAATAAAGAGTGCTGCTTTGCTAAGTACGCAGTGGATTAAATAAATGGGATGTGACAGGTGTGACTGGGCTGGTGGAGATGCCATGCTTCACTAATGTGGGCAGATCCAGTCACAACCGATGGAAAACCACTGCCTCTCTCTCTCTGTCTCTCTGTCTCTCTCTCTCTCTCTCTCTCTCTCTCTCTCTCTCTCTCTCTCTCTCTCTCTCTCTCTCTCTCTCTCTCTCTCTCTCTCTCGCTCTCTCTCTCTCAATTCAATTTCAATTTCAATTCAATTTCAATTTCAATTCAATTTAAGGGCTTTATTGGCATGGGAAACGTGTGTTAACTTTGCCAAAGCAAGTGAAGTAGATAGTAAACAAAAGTGAAATAAACAATAAGTGTTTGTTCTCTCTCTCTCTCTCTCTCTCTCTCTCTCTCTCTCTCTCTCTCTCTCTCTCTCTTTCTCTTTCTCTCCCTTTGGCTGTCCCTACCACTTTCTGTCACATATCTGTTTAGTGATGATGTTTCTGGTCTCATCAATAAGTGTCATTGACTTCCCTTATCCTGGGATGGAAGGAGAGAGATACAGTATTATCACTTAATTGTGTCAGCCGAGAGAGAGAGAGAGAGAGGAGAGAGAGAGAGAGAGAGAGAGAGAGAGAGAGAGAGAGAGAACAAACACCATTGTAAATACAACCCATATTAATGCTGATTTATTTTCCCTTTTGTACTTTAACTATTTGCACATCGTTACAACACTGTATATAGCCATAATATGACATTTGAAATATCTCTATTCCTTTGGAACTTTTGTGAGTGTAGTATTTACAATACATTTTTTATTGTTTATTTCACTTTTGTTTATGATCTATTTTACTTGCTTTGGGAATGTAAACATATTTTTCCCATGCCAATAAAGCCCTTTGAATTGAATTGAGAGAGTGAGAGAGCGAAGAGAGAGAGAGAGAGAGAGAGAGAGAGAGAGAGAGAGAGAGAGAGAGAGAAACAGAGAGAGAAACAGAGAGAGGTGGAGGGGAGAAGAGAGAGAGAGAGAAACAGAGAGAGGTGGAGGGGAGAAGAGAGAGAGAGAGATAAAAGAGAGAGAGAAAGATGAGAGGAGAGTTAACAGTTCTGTAGCCTCCAGTGATCAGCACACTAGATGACTACCTCTATAGAAACGTGGAGATCATGAGACAAAAACACAGAACAGTCACTATTATACTTTACCATTACCAAGAAACCTGGTGACATATCTCACCTATTGAATTTGACTTATTGCTTTGGCTATCCACTATCATTCATTCATTCATTCCATCCCTAAAACCCATTTGTGAATGAATTATTGAATGTGTTGACTTCATCTCTGGGAGTGGTGTGAGTGTACATGTATACAGGACAGTCTCTAGGAGGAGTCGGGGAAAGTGACAGCACTTTCCCTTCTGAACTTTGCTCACCTCTCTGCTATACCGTGCCGGTTCGTTGACAATGAAAGCAGTATTAATATTAAAACCTGAAACCAACTGACTTCAGACTGCTAAATACTCTGTTGGGGATGGTACAGTTTATAGTTACAGTTACAGTTACAGTATGTGGCAGCAATATTATTAAGGAAACTACTGTACCTCCATCAGGAATCAAGTTCAATATTAGTACCGCATCTGCTCAATAACAGCTCACAGATCAACAGGCATGTAGAGATATCATTTACAAACTGATATCGATATCAGGGTTTGTGTGCGTGCAAACCTCCTAAAGGTGTGAGTTAGGCCAAGCTTTCCCAGTCCTCCGTCTTCTCCTTGGGATAAGCTCATCGTCTACCACACAAACAACACACACACACCCGTCACACACACACACACACACACACACAGCGGGTGTTGCTACCCTAAGCATCTAAACCCTAAACTCTTCTCTCTGGAGAAAGCCAGAGCAAGGACATCTTTTGTAAAGTTGAATTACAAAACAAGTCAGGTATTTGCAGACAAGGTCAATAGTCCCCCTGTAAATCAGGGTTAATCTTTGACTAATCTGTTCTTATTATCTCACACCACCTGTTTTACTGTGTGTGTGTGTGTGTGTGTGTGTGTGTGTGTGTCCGTGCATGCAGTGTGATATAATAATAATATGCCATTTAGCAGACGCTTTTATCCAAAGCGACTTACAGTCACGCGTGCATACATTTTTGTGTATGGGTGGTCCCGGGGATCGAACCCACTACCTTGGCATTACAAGCGCCGTGCTCTACCAGCTGAGCTACAGAGGACCACGATATACTGTAAGTGTGTGTATGCTTGTTAAAGTTGATCATGACAAGGTGGTCACCACATTGTCGCAGTTCATTTAGTTGAGACACCTCTAAATCTATTGATTGTTAGGACAGGACAGTGGAGTTAGTATGTCAAAGGTTATGAATCCAGAATATCCATTGACCTAAAACTTACTGTAAGTTTCTCGTTGTTGTGTGTAAGTTTACTGTAAATTTTTGTGATGGCGATGCAACTTAAGTTTATTGTCACAAATAAGCTCATTCACAAAGAAAACTTGCAAGTGAGACATTTGGACAAGCAGGAATGCTTATTGGATCTCTTTCAAAGTAAAACGTTTTAGTCTTTGAAAGACATTACAGTAGCTCTCTCCCAACATCCTGAGTGAAATCTTTTCTGTTTTATGTCTTTCCTCTGTTAACTACCTCCAAGTCAGTGGCATGCAGATTCCTTAGGATCCAACAGAGAGTGAGTGCCCTAACTTAAGATGGCTGGCCACCGATGAAAGTGTAGCACAGCCAGATAAAAGAAGGAGAGAACGAGGGATAATGAGAGGGAGGATGCCAGTTACTGTAGTCCTCCTCTCCTCTCCTCCATACGGATCTCTGAGTTTACACTTCTATCTTGTCTGGAGTCCTTTCTACCTACTCTCTTCCCTTCTCTCAGTCTCCTCTCTTCCTCTCTGTGGCTGTTCTGTGAGTGAGATTGAGATACTGGTTTTAACACAAACATCAGCAATATGCTGAATTCAAACACTAATTAATGGAATGTCATTGAAGGTCCAAAACAGCCATTTTAAGTACCTTAGTGTGATTGCTTTTAATTAAAATGGTCAAAATGAAACAGAAATAGCTTCTAAGCAAAGAACTTCTCAAGCAAGAATTTTGCTAGGACTGTCTCGGAGTGGCCTGAGTGGGGAGGGGGAAACGGAAAACTAGCTATTATTGGCAGAGAGGGTTGGAACACTATTTCTTACTGGTCTATTAACTGATTTACCGCCTGGTGATGTCACCAGGCAGGCCAAAACTCCATCCCACCAAAACAGCTCTTACACTAAAAGGGCATATCATCATTTTCACAATTTCACAGTATTATTCCAACCTTATAGTGTGGAAATATATATAAAACACAGGAAAATCATGTTTTTGACTGCACTGGGCTTTTAAGACAAGTACTCATACTTCCTCTCTCTGCAGGACCAGGATGGCAGTAAGGGTTGGTCTCTGAGCCCCTACCCCCAGCACAACTCCTCTACCTCTCCAGGCAGTAAGCAGCAGGTGGAGGAGGGGGGTTCAGGGGCCGTAGCGTTGGGGACCCCAGAGAGACGTAAGGGCAGCCTGGCAGACGTGGTGGACACACTGAAACAGAGGAAGATGGAGGAGCTCATCAAAAACGAACCAGAAGGTCAGTCAACATGTACAAAGATGTACTTTTCTACATCGCTTTCTCTTTTCTCTCTCTCTCTCGCTCTCTCTTTATAACCCTCTGTCTCTGTCTTTATATTTCTCTCTCTCTCTCTCTCTCTCTCTCTCTCTCTCTCTCTCTCTCTCTCTCTATCATTCTCTCTTTCTCTTTCACTCTCTCTCTCTCTCTATGTTTCTCTCTCTTTCATTTTCTCTCACTTTAGCCTTTAGTACAGGTGATAGTGCCAGGCCTCCTTCCCTCTCTTGCTCCATCCTAACGAACACATTATGTAACGAGCCTGGCGACAGGGTGTGTGTGTCTGTGTTTCTGTAAGTGTGTGTGACAGAGAGAGTCAGCCCTTTGTTTCAGGGCAGACAGCATCAGCTGTCCAGAGCCATTGTCTAACAACCACTTTGCATATTTATTACAAGCTGATAGTACAAGGACCATCAGCCTTTTAATGCTCTCTCTCTCTCTCTCTCTCTCTCTCTCTCTCTCTCTCTCTCTCTCTCTCTCTCTCTCTCTCTCTCTCTCTCTCTCTCTCTCTCTCTCTCTCTCTCTCTCTCTCTCTCTCTCTCTCTCTCTCTCTCTCTCTCTCTCTCTCTCTCTCTCTCTCTCTCTCTCTCTCTCTCTGTGTGTGTGCTTGTGTGTGTGTCAACGTGGACATGTGTGTGTGTGTGTGTGTCCATCCGAGTGTGTGTATGTATCCAGGTCTCTCTTACTCTCTCTTTTGTTATCTCTCTCACTTCAGCCTTTAGTAGCAGGTGATCTCTCTGTGTGCTTGCGTGTGTGTCAACATGGAAATGTGTCTATGTGTGTGTGCATGTGGGTGTGTGTGTATCCAGCTGCTGTGTGGGTGTGTGGACACCTTGACTTTGCTCAGACTCTTGAGTATGCCACACAACAGTTTTACAGTTGATCCCTAAGTCAAACAGGCCTAGGCCAGGACAACAAAGCCAGCAGTGTGTGCATGCGGGTGTGTGTGTACAGTACAGGTTATTTATATTACATGTAACAGACCATCACACTGCATGGAGGTGTGTGTGGTGACCAATCAGTGCACCAGGCCCTATACAAAGTCATTTGCTCCATGCATTTCTTCAAGTGTGGCTGTGGTCTATTATTAGGACAATTTTTTTTACTGGAGTTATTTTCTTCTGCCCTTGAAATAATACACTATTCTACCTGTGGACATTTTGGTTCTGCACGGAGCCCCACAGTCCAGTTTCATTTCACAGAGGGCCCAACAATTGAGAAAACAGTGCTTGGGGCATGTGTGTTTTTGTGCTTGTGTGAGTCCCAGAGACATAGGGTTGGTATGTGTTTTTCAATGTAGTCATAATGTCAGAAAGGTTGTTATGAGTTTGGTGGAGAAGACTCGCAATAAACAGGGTTGTTTGGAGAGATTCTGAGAAGTGTGCTGTTGGCTAGATGTTGTGGGAGCTCTAGACCTATTTGAGTTCTGGGTTTATTGTACAGGAGGACTCTGTGATCTGGCCATACTATAACCCCAATAATGACTGACTGTCTGTGAGTCAGGCGGTACAGATACAGACCGAGACATACACACACACACACAGTTTGAGAGCGGTAGCGGCAGCTTCACACACTCCATTAGCAGGGCTACAGTACCACACCAGAATGGGCAGTACCATTATCTCCCCGACCGTTGCCATTAAAATGAAACACGCTAACAAAAGGCCTCAGCGCCTCGAGAGCAGACACACACAAAACAGCCAGAACAGAAAGGCAGAAAGAGGAGAGGAAAGAAAAGGGGGGAGATGAAGAGCGAGGGTGGAGACAGAGAGAGAGAGAGAGAGAGAGAGAGAGGGAGAGAGAGAGAGGGATCGAGAGAGAGAGAGAGAGAGAGAGAGAGAAGAGAAGTAGAGCCCAGCTCTCACTACTATATAAAAATCAATTTCATCCTTCTCCGCGCTCTTTCTCTTCTTTCTTTCTCTTCTTTCTTTCTCTTAATTCTTTCTTTCTTTCTTTCTTTCTTTCTTTCTTTCTTTCTTTCTTTCTTTCTTTCTTTCTTTCTTTCTTTCTTTCTTTCTTTCTTTCTTTCTTTCTTTCTTTCTTTCTTTCTTTCTTTCTTTCTTTCTTTCTGTCTTTCTTTTATCTTTCTTTCTTTCTTTCTTTCTTTCTTTCTTTCTTTCTTTCTCTCTTTCTCTCACTCTCTCTCTCTCTCTGAAAGGCCTGTATTAATACTGCTGCAGTCCCCCTTTCACACACTGCCTGCCTCCAGCTGGATCAATGGCACACACACACAGGGGCGTGGGCGTGCACCCAGACACTCACACGGGCGCACGTACACACACACACAGGCTTGCAAACATACACATGTTAGCGCACACTCACACACACACACTCACCCCGGTATAGGCACATGTGCTGTGAAGAAAGGGATGTGAGCGAAGGACCAAAGAGATTAATTGGGTCAGAAAACAATAAACACCCTAAAAACAAGACTAGAAAGAGAGAGAGGCTGGCTTTATATAACCAGGCCTTGAGCTAAACACTAGCCATCTTCTCTTAGACACTGTCCTTATGTAAAACCAGTGGCTCGACACACACACACACACACACACACACACACACACACCCACACACACACACACAAACTGGTCCAGGGTTGAGGCAGAAGTTACAAAGACATAGTTTTTATCAGTGTGACCAGCGCTGCTCTACTTAGTGGCTAGATAAATGTGGAGTTGTACAGAGACACGCTGGTGTAAGATACTGGGTCAGTACAGCCTGCCTCGTCTCCCCAGTGTCTGTGTCTGTGTGTGAGAGAACACTGAGCAGCCCAGCTGGCTGAGCCACTGCTAGAGAGAGGCCTAGCAGGAGTAGAACTGTTGGCCTTTAATAAATGACTAGCCATAGCGCTCCCTTATCGACTTCGTGATGTTACACACACAACACATTACTCTCCTGTCTACCTATACTGCCTACCTGTTACCCCCGAGACACACACACACCACTGTGTGATAGTGCTGGTTTTAAAATTGTGTCAGATGTTGAGTAGAGAGTTGGAAGTGTGTGAAGAGGAGGGGGGATCACGCTGGCGCGTGTGTGTGTGTGTGATTCCGTGCTGGAGTGAGTATGTCTGTCATTAGGACTAATAATGAGAGCAGAGCAGAGAGCAGCAGGGGTGAGAGGAGGGCCAGGTCTGGGCTCAGGAGCGACTGCACTGGGGCTGGATAGACACACACACAGGCAGCTAGGGACAGACACTTCACTATTGGCTGAAGTGAACCCTCCGCTGCCTCTACTGGACTGTACGTTTAACCTATACAACACACACCACAGTTAGGTAGCACACACCACTGTTGTATAGCGAGTTAGAATACAAGCGAGATAGAACCAGATCATAGAGAAAACTAGCTGCAGTATTTGGGGCGCAGATGTTCATCTCAGCCCCTAGAGTGATGCTGCCTCTGCCCTGGCAACTCACCGGTCCTCCTCGGTTCTCTCTCTCTCTCTCTCTCTCTCTCTCTCTCTCTCTCTCTCTCTCTCTCTCTCTCTCTCTCTCTCTCTCTCTCTCTCTCTGCTTCTCTCTCTCTGCTTCTCTCATTCCCTCTCTCTGCTTCTCTCATTCCCTCTCTGAGTCATGCTTAGGATGAATTCATAGGCAGGGCCACTCTGGTCACCCTTTGACTCTCTCTGAATGCTTGATGTTGATTAATAGAAGATTTGACTGGTAGTTTGAATAGGCTGGTAAGCTATACATCTCTACTGTTGTCTGTGTAAGCTGTATTATACATGTTGACTGTAAAGCTGTAGTCAGCTGGTGCAACAACACTTTTCAGAGAGGAAGTAAGCAGCCTCTCTCTGGTGTTGCTCTGGGTTCAGGCCATCCAGGATGTCTTAAGGGCAGGTCCCAGGTCAGGTGTAGCGGCAGCTTTATGATCTGTGTCCTGTCGGTTGCAGTGGGGTTGTATATAGAGCTAGGGGTCAGGGGGAATGGGCTGTTTTTACTGCAGAGGGGGCTGTGACTTATGCTCGCACAAACACACGTACGTACGCACACGCCCGAAACACACAGACACACGTAGAAGGCTCTCCGCTGGCACCATGTGTCTCCATACTGAAAATTTTAAACTCTAACGTATGTCACAGAGCACATTTATTTTCATGGTGATTTAAAAAAAAACTCCAGCTTGCTTTTAGAGGCAGTGGGGCATTTTATAGGACAACACTTAGCCAGGACCATTGTGCCACATTAGCACACACTGGTAGGAGCTCACTCACGCAATCATACACTTGAATGGCTGACAATAGGAAGGGCGGATACGTTCCCCGATGAAGAAGAAGAGAACACGAAAGGAGGAGATAGAAAAGAAAAGGGAAGAAAGAAAATGGCCTTGAGAACTTGAGGGAGCCCAGCAGTCTCTCTCTCTCTCTGTCTCTCTCTTTATCTGTCGGTCAATCCCCTGGGCTAGCTAATCCTCCACAGGCCCCTCTGCTGTCTCAAAAGTGTTGTTCTGTCACACACACACACACACACATACGTACGCTTGCACGCTTGCACACACACACTCATGCATGTCGCACGCACACACGCATGCACTCACACACACACACACACACACACACCGTCGAGTTCACAGCCCTAGCGTGGGAGAGAGGGAACCTCCATATGTGATTTCCACCAGTTGGTAGTAATTAGTTAGTTGTATAAATTAACATTAAGTGCAGATTGTTGCAGGGAAGTCATTGTTCGTAATGATCCCCCTTTTGCTGTGGAAAAAGTTAAACAAGGAGGAGAGGTTGAAAAATACAGTTTTTGACCCTGTAAAGAGAGATAAATTTCTCTAAAACTCCAATTAGAGAATGAAGGGAAGAGAGGAGGAGAGAGGAGAGGGAGGAGATAACAGAATGGAGGGAGGAAAGGAGGAGAGGGAGGAGAGAACAGAAGGGAGGGAGGAGAGGAGGAGATAAAATAAATAAGGTTAATTTTGTGTTTTGTTAAACTATTCTAAGTATTCACAGTATCACATTGTTCAGACAGCCAACCCATTCCTTGTTTCTTCGCAAGCGACACGTCTTATTCTGACACTCATGTTAAGAATTATTCCTGAAACTGGAGGAGAGAACAAGTCTCTCTCTCTTTTACCAAGGCGAACATAGACATATATTTATTGTATTCCAGCTACCGAACTCAAATCAATCTATTTTATTTTTTATTTTTTTATTTTTTTAGGGGGTAGATCAGCTTAATATTGCAGATAGATTGTAACTTCCATCAAAGTAATTGTCTGCATCACTTCCAATCCCTCATGTTTTTATATATATATATATATATATATATACATACATATACAGTGGGGAAATAAAGTATTTAGTCAGCCACCAATTGTGCAAGTTCTCCCACTTAAAAAGATGAGAGAGGCCTCTAATTTTCATCATAGGTACACGTCAACTATGACAGACAAATTGAGATTTTATTTCTCCAGAAGATCACATTGTAGGATTTTTAATGAATTTATTTGCAAATTATGGTGGAAAATAAGTATTTGGTCACCTACAAACAAGCAAGATTTCTGGCTCTCACAGACCTGTAACTTCTTCTTTAAGAGGCTCCTCTGTCCTCCACTCGTTACCTGTATTAATGGCACCTGTTTGAACTTGTTATCAGTATAAAAGACACCTGTCCACAACCTCAAACAGTCACACTCCAAACTCCACTATGGCCAAGACCAAAGAGCTGTCGAAGGACACCAGAAACAAAATTGTAGACCTGCACCAGGCTGGGAAGACTGAATCTGCAATAGGTAAGCAGCTTGGTTTGAATAAATCAATTGTGGGAGCAATTATTAGGAAATGGAAGACATACAAGACCACTAATAATCTCCCTCGATCTGGGGCTCCACGCAAGATCTCACCCCGTGGGGTCAAAATGATCACAAGAACGGTGAGCAAAAATCCCAGAACCACACGAAGGGGACCTTGTGAATGACCTGCAGAGAGCTGGGACCAAAGTAACAAAGCCTACCATCAGTAACACACTACGCCGGCCAGGGACTCAAATCCTGCAGTGCAGACGTGTCCCCCTGCTTAAGCCAGTACATGTCCAGGCCCGTCTGAAGTTTGCTAGAGTGCATTTGGATGATCCAGAAGAGGATTGGGAGAATGTCATATGGTCAGATGAAACCAAAATAGAACTTTTTGGTAAAAACTCAACTCGTCGTGTTTGGAGGACATAGAATGCTGAGTTGCATCCAAAGAACACCATACCTACTGTGAAGCATGGGGGTGGAAACATCATGCTTTGGGGCTGTTTTTCTGCAAAGGGACCAGGACGACTGATCCGTGTAAAGGAAAGAATGAATGGGGCCATGTATCATGAGATTTTGAGTGAAAACCTCCTTCCATCAGCAAGGGCATTGAAGATGAAACGTGGCTGGGTCTTTCAGCCTGACAATGATCCCAAACACACCGCCCGGGCAACGAAGGAGTGGCTTCGTAAGAAGCATTTCAAGGTCCTGGAGTGGCCTAGCCAGTCTCCAGATCTCAACCCCATAGAAAATCTTTGGAGGGAGTTGAAAGTCTGTGTTGCCCAGCGACAGCCCAAAAACATCACTGCTCTAGAGGAGATCTGCATGGAGGAATGGGCCAAAATACCAGCAACAGTGTGTGAAAACCTTGTGAAGACTTACAGAAAACGTTTGACCTGTGTCATTGCCAACAAAGGGAATATAACAAAGTATTGAGAAACTTTTGTTATTGACCAAATACTTATTTTCCACCATAATTTGCAAATAAATTCATTAAAAATCCTACAATGTGATTTTCTGGATTTTCTTTTCTCATTTTGTCTGTCATAGTATTTTTTTTATTTATTTTTTTATTTAACCTTTATTTAACCAGGTAAGCCAGTTGAGAACAGGTTCTCATTTACAACTGCGACCTGGCCAAGATAAAGCAAAGTAGTGCAATAAAAACAACACAGAGTTACATATGGGGTAAAAAAACATAAAGTCAGAAATACAACAGAAAATATATATACAGTGTGTGCAAATGTAGCAAGTTATGGAGGTAAGGCAATAAATAGGCTATAGTGCAGAATAATTACAATAGTATTACGTGTACCTATGATGAAAATGACAGGCCTCTCTCATCTTTTTAAGTGGGAGAACTTGCACAATTGGTGGCTGACTAAATATTTTTTTTCCCCACTGTACATATATACATACACATATATATACACACATACATACACACATACACATACATACACACATACACACACATACACATATACATACATACATACATACATACATACATACATACATACATACATACATACATACATATACATACATACATGCATACAGTGAGGGAGAAAAGTATTTGATCCCCTGCTGATTTTGTATGTTTGCCCACTGACAAAGTCAGTCTATAATTTTAATGGTAGGTTTATTTGAACAGTGAGAGACAGAATAACAACAAAAAAATCCAGAAAAACGCATGTTATAAATTGATTTGCATTTTAATGAGGGAAATAAGTATTTGACCCCTTCTCAATCAGAAAGATTTCTGGCTCCCAGGTGTCTTTTATACAGGTAATGAGCTGAGCACACTCTTAAAGGGAGTGCTGCTAATCTCAGCTTGTTACCTGTATAAAAGACACCTGTCCACAGAAGCAATCAATCAATCAGATTCCAAACTTTCCACCATGGCCAAGACCAAAGAGCTCTCCAAGGATGTCAGGGACAAGATTGTAGACCTACACAAGGCTGGAATGGGCTACAAGACCATCGCCAAGCAGCTTGGTGAGAAGGTGACAACAGTTTATGCGATTATTCGCAAATAGAAGAAACACAAAAGAACTGTCAATCTCCCTCGGCCTGGGGCTCCATGCAAGATCTCACCTTGTGGAGTTGCAATGATCATGAGAACGGTGAGGAATCAACCCAGAACTACACGGGAGGATCTTGTCAATGATCTCAAGGCAGCTGGGACCATAGTCACCAAGAAAACAATTGGTAACACACTACGCAGTGAAGGACTGAAATCCTGCAGCGCCCGCAAGGTCCCCCTGCTCAAGAAAGCACATATACAGGCCTGTCGGAAGTTTGCCAATGAACATCTAAATGATTCAGAGGAGAACTGGGTGAAAGTGTTGTGGTCAGATGAGACCAAAATGGAGCTCTTTGGCATCAACTCGCCGTGTTTGGAGGAGGAGGAATGCTGCCTATGACCCCAAGAACACCATCCCCACCGTCAAACATGGAGGTGGAAAAATTATGCTTTGGGAGTGTTTTTCTGCTAAGGGGACAGGACAACTTCACCGCTTTAAAGGGACGATGGACGGGGCCATGTACCGTCAAATCTTGGGTGAGATCCTCCTTCCCTCTGCCAGGGCATTGAAAATGGGTCGTGGATGGGTATTCCAGCATGGCAATGACCCAAAACACACGGCCAAGGCAACAAAGGAGTGGCTCAGCAAGAAGCACATTAAGGTCCTGGAGTGGCCTCACCAGTCTCCAGACCTTAATCCCATAGAAAATCTGTGGAGGGAGCTGAAGGTTCGAGTTGCCAAACGTCAGCCTCGAAACCTTAATGACTTGGAGAAGATCTGCAAAGAGGAGTGGGACAAAATCCCTCCTGAGATGTGTGCAAACCTGGTGGCCAACTACAAGAAACGTCTGACCTCTGTGATTGCCACCAAGTACTAAGTAATGTTTTGCAGAGGGGTCAAATACTTATTTCCCTCATTAAAATGCAAATAAATTTATAACATTTTTGACATGCATTTTTCTGGATTTTTTTGTAGTTATTCTGTCTCTCACTGTTAAAAAAAACTACCATTAAAATTATAGACTGATCATGTCTTTGTCAGTGGGCAAACGTACAAAATCAGCAGGGGATCAAATACTTTTTTCCATTACTGTACATTCATTTTTCTTATTTTGTTGCATTACAACCTGTAATTTAAATGGATTTTTATTTGGATTTCATGTAATGGACATACACAAAATAGTCCTAATTGGTGAAGTGAAATGAAAAAAACAACTTGTTTCAAAAAATTCAAAAGAATTTATGATGGAAAAGTGGTGCGTGCATATGTATTCACCCCCTTTGCTATGAAGCCCCTAAATAAGATATTGTGCAACCAATTACCTTCAGAAGTCACATAATTAGTTAAATAAAGTCCACCTGTGTGCAATCTAAGTGTCACATGATCTGTCACATGATCTCAGTATATACAGTGGGGAGAACAACTATTTGATACACTGCCGATGTTGCAGGTTTTCCTACTTACAAAGCATGTAGAGGTCTGTAATTTGTATCATAGCTACACTTCAACTGTGAGAGACAGAATCTAAAACAAAAATCCAGAAAATCACATTGTATGATTTTTAAGTAATTAATTTGCATTTTATTGCATGACATAAGTATTTGATACATCAGAAAAGAAGAACTTCATATTTCGTACAGAAACCTTTGTTTGCAATTACAGAGATCATACGTTTCCTGTAGGTCTTGACCAGGTTTGCACACACTGCAGCAGGGATTTTGGCCCACTCCTCCATACAGACCTTCTCCAGATCCTTCAGGTTTCGGGGCTGTCGCTGGGCAATACGGACTTTCAGCTCCCTCCAAAGATTTTCTATTGGGTTCAGGTCTGGAGACTGGCTAGGCCACTCCAGGACCTTGAGATGCTTCTTACGGAGCCACTCCTTAGTTGCCCTGGCTGTGTGTTTCGGGTCGTTGTCATGCTGGAAGACCCAGCCACAACCCATCTTCAATGCTCTTACTGAGGGAAGGAGATTGTTGGCCAAAATCTTGCGATACATGGCCTCATCCATCCTCCCCTCAATACGGTGCAGTCGTCCTGTCCCCTTTGCAGAAAAGCATCCCCAAAGAATGATGTTTCCACCTCCATGCTTCACGGTTGGGATGGTGTTCTTGGGGTTGTACTCAGCCTTCTTCTTCCTCCAAACACGGCGAGTGGAGTTTAGACCAAAAAGCTATATTTTTGTCTCATCAGACCACATGACCTTCTCCCATTCCTCCTCTGGATCATCCAGATGGTCATTGGCAAACTTCAGACGGGCCTGGACATGCGCTGGCTTGAGCAGGGGGACCTTGCGTGCACTGCAGGATTTTAATCCATGACGGCGTAGTGTGTTACTAATGGTTTTCTTTGAGACTGTGGTCCCAGCTCTCTTCAGGTCATTGACCAGGTCCTGCCGTGTAGTTCTGGGCTGATCCCTCACCTTCCTCATGATCATTGATGCCCCATGAGGTAAGATCTTGCATGGAGCCCCAGACCGAGGGTGATTGACCGTCATCTTGAACTTCTTCCATTTTCTAATAATTGCGCCAACAGTTGTTGCCTTCTCACCAAGCTGCTTGCCTATTGTCCTGTAGCCCATCCCAGCCTTGTGCAGGTCTACAATTGTATCCCTGATGTCCTTACACAGCTCTCTGGTCTTGGCCATTGTGGAGAGGTTGGAGTCTGTTTGATTGAGTGTAGACAGGTGTCTTTTATACAGGTAACGAGTTCAAACAGGTGCAGTAAATACAGGTAATGAGTGGAGAACAGGAGGGCTTCTTAAAGAAAAACTAACAGGTCTGTGAGAGCCGGAATTCTTACTGGTTGGTAGGTGATCAAATACTTATGGCATGCAATAAAATGCTAATTAATTACTTAAAAATCATACAATGTGATTTTTCTGGATTTTTGTTTTAGATTCCGTCTCTCACAGTTGAAGTGTACCTATGATAAAAAATTACAGACCTCTACATGCTTTGTAAGTAGGAAAACCTGCAAAATCGGCAGTGTATCAAATACTTGTTCTCCCCACTGTATACACCTGTTCTGAAAGGCCCCAGAGTCTGCAACACCACTAAGCAAGGAGCACCACCAAGCAAGTGGCAACATGAAGACCAAGGAGCTCTCCAAACAGGTCAGGGACAAAGTTGTGGAGAAGTACAGATCAGGGTTGGGTTATAAAAAAATATCCGAAACTTTGAACATCCCAGGGAGCACCATTAAATCCATTATTTAAAAAATGGAAAGAATATGGCACCTCAACAAACCTGCCAAGAGAGGGCCGCCCACCAAAACTCACGGACCAGGCAAGGAGGTTATTAATCAGAGAGGCAACAAAGAGACCAAAGATAACCCTGAAGGAGCTGCAAATCTCCACAGCGGAGATTGGAGTATCTGTCCATAGGACCACTTTAAGCCGTACACTCCACAGAGCTGGGCTTAGTGGCCAGAAAAAAGCCATTGCTTAAAGAAAAAAAATAAGTAAACACGTTTGGTGTTCACCAAAAGGCATGTGGGAGACTCCCCAAACATATGGAAGAAGGTAATAATAATAAGCCATTTAGCAGACGCTTTTATCCAAAGCGACTTACAGTCATTTGCGCAAACATTTTTACGTATGGGAGGTCCCGGGGATCGAACCCACTACCCTGGCGTTACAAGCGCCATGCTCTACCAATTGAGTTACAGAGGACCACACTCTGGTCAGATGAGACATCAAGCAAAACGCTATGTCTGGCGCAAACCCAACATCTCTCATCACCCCAAGAACACCATCCCCACAGTGAAGCATGGTGGTGGCAGCATCATGCTATGGGGATGTTTTTTATCGGCAGGGACTGGGAAACTTGTTAGAATTGAAGGAATGATGGATGGCGCTAAATACAGGGAAATTCTTGAGGGAAACCTGTTTCGGTCTTCCAGAGATTTGAGACTGGGACGGAGCTTCACCTTCCAGCAGGACAATGACCCTAAGCATACTGCTAAAGCAACACTCGAGTGGTTTAAGGGGAAACATGTAAATGTCTTGGAATGGCCTAGTCAAAGCCCAGACCTCAATCCAATTGAGAATCTGTGGTATGACTTAAAGATTGCTGTACACCAGCGGAACCCATCCAACTTGAAGGAGCTGGAGCAGTTTTGCCTTGAAGAATGGGCAAAAATCCCAGTGGCTAGATGTGCCAAGCTTATAGAGACATACCCCAAGATACTTGCAGCTGTAATTGCTGCAAAATGTGGCTCTACAAAGTCTTTAATATGGGGGGGTGAATAGTTATGCACGCTCAAGTTTTCTGTTTTTTTGTCATATTTCTTGTTTGTTTCACAATAAAAAATATTTTGCATCTTCAAAATGGTAGGCATGTTGTGTAAATCAAATGATACAATCCCCCCCAAAATCAATTCCAGGTTGTAAGGCAACAAAATAGGAAAAATGCCAAGGGGGTGAATACTTTCGCAATCCACTGTACATATCCTTTTTTTTTAAATATATTCCCCCTTCTATTTGCCATATATTTTTCAACTGTACTGTGATGTTTTACAAAAGTTCTGAACCTTTCTATTCTCATTGTTTCTACAGATTGTAAATTGAAAATAAACATTTTTGCTAAAAGTATTATTATATTATTGATCGATTGACTATGACTTTTCAGATCACCCAGTAATGCTATCTGCAAGGTTAGCTCCAGGTAAATATTGCAATCCTTTAGCCATTCCTGGACCTGTGTCCAAAAACAAGCTACAAATGGACAGTACCAAAACAAATGATCTAATGATTATATCTCTTCGCAGCAAAATCTGCAGAGCTGGGAAGATTGTATCCCCCATATAAATAACATTCTATTGGTAGCAAGAATTTTATATAATAATTTAAATTGAAAGATTGTAAGTTTTGAATCCGGTGTCATTTTGCATATCAGTTCATACACACTATGCCATGGGATCGGTACGTCAAAAATCAATTCCCAACTATTTTGTAATCTATATGGGACGGCTGTCAATCCTTTGGTCCTTAAATGAAACTGGTATATTTTTTTATTTATCACAGTTTTCTTTAACCAATTATGTTCTTTAATGCAAGGCCGACAGACAAGTT
Source organism: Coregonus clupeaformis (assembly GCF_020615455.1). Taxonomy (NCBI): domain Eukaryota; kingdom Metazoa; phylum Chordata; class Actinopteri; order Salmoniformes; family Salmonidae; genus Coregonus; species Coregonus clupeaformis. The sequence goes on from NC_059219.1 coordinate 3,636,150, forward strand.
CCTTACTTTCTCCCCCTTCCACTTTCCTCTTCAATTTTTGCGGTAAGGCTGCAATTATTTGATTGTAATTTTGGGTAGAGCAGACATTTCCATATGTTAGCTGCATGTGTGACATAACTCCACCAGTCCTACCGATGATATCATTTACGAAGATTATACCTTTTTTAAACATTTTGTAAAAAAAAAAAATGTTTTTTGTCAATTAGTATATTTGAGTTTAACCACAATATTTGTTGCATTATTTGTTCTGTCGTTTCTGGAGGATTCAATTGAAATTGCAACCAACTTTCTATGGCTTGTTTTAGAACTAGTGATATTTGGGAGATGATTTCCTTTTCAAATAACTGAAAGTGAGAGGTTGTAATCTAAACACAGGGGAAAAGGCCATTCTTGAACATTGGGTGAGACAATCTTACTAATTTGCTAGAGAACCAGTTCGGATTTAAGTATAACTTTTGTATGACTGAAGCTTTTAGTGATAGGTTTAATGCTTTAATATTTAATCATGTCTGTCCTCCAAATTCATATTCATTATATAAATAGGCCCATTTAATTTTGTCTGGCTTGCCGTTCCAAATAAAATTGAATATTTTTTTCTCATATAATTAAAAAAAACTGTTCGCTAGGCGTAGGCAAGTCCATAAGCAAATAGGTAAACTGGGATAATACTAAAGAGTTAATCAGGGTGATTTTTCCACAAATTGACAGGTATTTACCAATCCATTTTCTTTGTGGCATGAGAACCAGGCTGGAAGACTTGAGAAGAACCTGAGGCCTATTGTGAGGCGGCCATTGTTCCTTCCTATGAAAGGCACATTCAAGTCACTTTTTATTGAATTGTTTTCGTCTGCTTTTCACTTTGTATTCTCTACCCCAGGCTTGCACAAGACAATCAATGGAGATGAAACCCTCCCCTTTAAATGTTTTCTCTCAGCCCATATGAGCGATATTAAGAAGTGAATAGTGTGTGTGTGGATGGGAAAAGTGGTGCCCCAGCTATTGTGCACTACATGGCATATAAAAGGGGCTTATAGAGTGGTCCCGTGGTCTTTCTACTCCTAGTGAACAGCCCTGGATGGGAAAAGCTGGGCCGGCTGTCTTTGTGTTACTGCGTGTGTGTAGCGTTGTGTTGTTGCCCTCCCGGAGTGCCATTAGGAAGGCCACAAAAGCCCGGAGTTCATGAATCAGACAGGGTTTCCATTGCCGGAGCATTGTGACCGCGCTGTGCCGCGCTGCTACTGCCGACCCGGGAGTGACTGTTCTGTTCTGTTCCATAGCCCTGTCATCTAGTCAGAGCCCAGACCTCTCAGAGTCTCAGTCAGACAGCTCCAAAGGTCCAAAATAGAGCCAGTGTCATTGAGATTCATGAAATGGAATCTTGGAATGTTCCGTGCAGTGGCAGACAGGCAGTGTGTTCTGTGTTCTAGAACAGAGCTATAGCTCAACAATCCATACATTACCATGGACTCTTTTTATAGAGTCAATTTGCATGGACGCATTCTTTACGGATGGCAGAGGAATGTGTGTATAATATAGGAGCGTTTGTCAATGGATGTGACATTATGTTAAATTAATCATATGGATGAAAACAGGGACTTTATAACTTTGATTGAAAGTTAGTCAATGTAGTGAACTTGCGCACACACACACACACACAGAGAGACACACACACACATACACATTGGAGTACAAACACATTCACACAAACACTAGCAACACAAAAATATATTTAGTAAAATATTTTTTGGGGTGTTAAAATGTAGATAAAATATCCAAACCTTTTATATTCTATCGGTAGCATAATCCGTATACACATTTTCAGATGACAACCATATCTATTAACATACTAATGTTATTTTGACTAAATGCGGACATTTGGATGTTAACGCTAAATAATGGAATGGAATATCTCATGAATATGCAACATTAAAGCATTTAAAAACCTTTGTAGCCACCGATAAAAAAATGAAATAGTTGATTATATTCCTGGTTCCTAACATTGAACACATCAACATTAGCTCATGTTGACAAAGAGCTTTTTGAAACTTTTGCAATACAGGGTCAATCTACTATCCAATTAACTACACTACTTATCACACATATGAATGAAAGAATGAATGCGTGCTTCACACACAAATAAGGCTTGTTACCTGAAACGTGATACAGGTGGAACTCTGATGAAAATATTTTATAAGTAACTAATCAGACACAACATAACAGTTAAACATTTGACTGCTCCACTTGATCGACTCACTGTAAGTGTGTTACTTCTGTCATTGTATCTACTCTAAGTCTTCATAGATGGCAACAGGCTTGTCTCAAGCCTATAGAAACACAAAGATGCACGCTGACCTCCCACACCCACTCCTCTGCATATCCCCAGTTCTAATACTCTGGCAATCTCTACACTGGTGTGTAAGCATGTAACTACACTGTAGTTCTATGTGAGCGTGTACAGCAAGTCAACTTTAAAGGTTGTGTGAGAGTGTTTAACTGCTCGTGTGTCTCTATACGTTGGGCGCTTGACAGAAGAAAATATGCCTAATTTGCACTAATCCACTTAGGCCTCTGACCAAATAGTACAATCTGCTTACAAACTTAATTGACATTTTACCTACATTAGCCACGTAGCCTGAACCTAGACACTATAGCTAGCTGGATATGGTTCTGAAAGGGATATAAGCCCTGAGTTAGAGCATGTGAGAAATGTTTAACACCATTCTTATACATACGTGTGGACAGGGGTAAAACTAGGGTACATTTCGTCATTATATTATCTACTAACCTAGAACTAACACCAATCAATCTCCCACAATGCACCGCTCGGAAGGTTCACTGACCACCCAACACATGCCAGCAATCAGCATAATCGCTCCCTCCTCAACCCCCCTACTTTCCGCTTTCACACAGACAGACAGACAGTCACACACACACACACACACACACACACACACACACACACACACACACACACACACACACACACACACACACACACACACATACATGCACACTCACATGTAAGCTTTCAAAGGATATTAAGTGTCTCAATAAAACAACTCTACCAAACAAAGATTAGACTAACCTCACGTAAATAACAGACTAAGGTTTTACCTCCCTACCTACACAGATCTATATGAGTAATGGTGTGTTTCCCTGTACTGAGCAGGCTGGGGGTCTGTCTGTCTGTCTGTGTGTCTCTCTGTTACTCAGCCAGTCAGTCAATGGTATCTTTGAACCCAGAGAGACTATATTGATTAACCTTGTCTGCCTGGTGGGAGCTGAGGGGTCAGCATGGGGAGAGGGGTGTATTAGATGAAGTGATGTGTCTGTGACGCAGCCTGAGGGGTCAGGACCCTAGCTCCACTAGCAAAGGAACTGTGATTTGAGCCAGATGTTCTCAGACAAGCCAGGCAGCGCCTGCCACCGCAGAGGCTGGAGACCACCCCTCTCATTCCCCTGCTCTGCCCCCCTCAATAAATCCCCCCACACACACACACACACCTCCTCCCTTCTTGTCCCCCCTCCCTCTTCTGTGTTTTCCCTGGGGTACTCCCCTTCTCTCTCCCACCCCTCCCTCCTTGGTCCTCTCCCCCAGCCTTCTCTCCCTCAGTACGTCATTTCTTCTTTCTCTTTCTACCTCCCATTCTCTCTCCCATACTCTCCAATGCCCTCCCTCGCTCCTGTGCCTGAATCCCAAGTCTCTCCTCCATTTCCCCTCTCCTCCCTCCTCCCCCTTCTCGTCCCTCCCCCCTGTCCCTCCCACTCCTCTTCTCCTCTCTGCTCCAGGGAATGAAAGAGTGGTGAGACTCTCATTCTGGCATAGCGCCCTACCCCTCTCCAACACCCCTCCTCCCCCCTGCCTCCCCCTAGGCCCAGGAACAGTGAACAGGTGTTCTCCACTTTTGATTTCAGTGCATTTGGATTAATCCTGTCAGCTCAGCTGTTAGAACAACTGTCACCTCCAGATGCTAGTCATTTTGGGCTGGAGCTGTCACCGGCTGCCAGTTTCTTTGGTGCTACACACACAGAGAGTGAGACACACACACACACACACATGAATGCGTATGTATACAGACATGCACATGCACACACACACACAGGAAGGCAGGCACACACACACACATAATGCAGGCACACGCTTATGTGCGCACGCACGCACGCACGCACGCACGCACGCACGCACGCACGCACGCACGCACACACACACACACACACACACACACACACACACACACACACCCAGTGATTCTCTCTCTCTCTGTCTGTTCCTAGCCTATTGTCATGTCAACAAATCAATTCCTCTCCTACACCTCTCTCTTCCTGTCTGTGATCCAGGTATCAATGAAGCTTGGAAATTACATGTATGAGATACAGCGCAATAGAATATGAGTGTGTATTTAAATCTCTCCCTCTCTCCCCCTCCCTTTCTCTCTCCCTCTCCCTACCTACCTCTCTCTCTCTCTCTCTCTCTCTCTCTCTCTCTCTCTCTCTCTCTCTCTCTCCCTGTATGTGTCCTCCCTCTCCCTCACACCCCTGATTCCTCTCCATACTCTCACACCTTCCGTCACGTCAGCCACCCTTCACATCACCCAGGGTTTATTATAGAAAATTAGTGTGTGTTTTAATCATTTTAGTTTCATTAATGGGTCTAACTGTATTAATATACAAGCCTGTGGGAATGTGTACATAGTAGGATCCCTAACCAATAAGTTAGTCCGTCACGTCAGCCACCCTTCACATCACTCAGGGTTTATTATAGAAAATGAGTGTGTGTTTAAATCATTTTAGTTTAATTAATGGGTTTAACTGTATTAATATACAAGCCTGTGGGAATGTGTACATAGTAGGATCCCTAACCAATAAGTTAGTCTGTCTATGTGGCATTGATTTCCCCAGCAGCCCGTATTCAGAGGAACAGTCAGACTTTGAAACCATCCTGATCACTGAGTATGAAGTGGAACCTTTCCAACCTCTCCACCTTTGCCCCTCCCCTCCTTTCTTCTTCCTTCTTTCTCCCTCTCACCCTCCTGTGCCACAAACACACACACATGCACACACACACTCACATATGCATGAGTGCTGTGAGAAAATACAGCCGTGACGATGTCACTGCTACATTCCTCTTCCACCGTGGCAAGACAACTCAATTAGGCGTTTAAATGTGAAAGTTTCACTCCTCCCCTACCAGCTCCTCTCATTCCTTTCTCTCTCTCTCTCTCTCTCTCTCTCCCTCTCTCCCCCTCTCTTTCTCTCTCACTCTCCCTACCTCTCTCTCTCTCTCTCTCTATCCTCTCCCTCTATCGCTCTCTCTCCCTCGCTCTCTCTCTCTCTCTCTCTCTCTCTCTCTCTCTCTCTCTCTCTCTCTCTCTCTCTCTCTCTCTCTCTCTCGCTCTGTGTATGTGTCCTCCCTCTCCCTCACACCCCTGATTCCTCTCCATACTCTCACACCTTCCGTCACATCAGCCACCCTTCACATCACCCAGGGTTTATTATAGAAAATGACTATATGTTATTGTGAGAAAAATGTTGATTATTTGTGAAAGTATGATTACTAGGTTAGATGTAATAGCACTTCTCTTTAAGGCTTCTTAGATGTGGGTGGACTTCTCACACACTGGCATATGATCTTCAGAGGCTGAGGGGCCAAGTGTGTAGGAATGTGTGTTTGAGTGTGTGTGATTTATTGGGTGAGGGTGTGTGTGGGAATTTTATTTTATTTTATTTATTAGGATCCCCATTAGCTGACGCCAATGGCGACAGCTAGTCTTACTGAGGACATTACAGACAAAATACTTCACAATTTACATATATGGGGCCTCTCTGTGTGTATACAGTCATACTAGTGTCTGGGTAGTTTTAACTACTTTTCCTGGGTGGGGAAGGAATACACAGACTACTGGGTCTCCTCTCCTCTCTCCTCTCTCCTCTCTCCTCTCTTTTCTCACTTCTCTCTTCTTTCCTCTCTCATCTTTCTTCTCCTTTCTCCTCTCCTCTCCTCTCCTCTCCTCTCCTCTCCTCTCCTCTCCTCTCCTCTCCTCTCCTCTCCTCTCCTCTCCTCTCCTCTCCTCTCCTCTCCTCTCCTCTCCTCTCCTCTCCTGTCCTGTCCTGTCCTGTCCTGTCCTGTCCTCTCCTCTCCTCTCCTCTCCTCTCCTCTCCTCTCCTCTCCTCTCCTCTCCTCTCCTCTCCTCTGCTGTCCTCTCCTCTCCTCTCCTCTGCTCTGCTCTGCTCTCCTCTCCTCTCTCCTCTGTGCATTTATTCTATTATTCCTCTGATTCCTCTGATTCTCTCTCTCTCCTATCACTAAGGGAATAGTAGAAGAAAGGGCATGGCTTGCACAATCTAAAAACATGTGTTCAGTAATGTGTTTGTCTCTTTGCTAGACAGTCTTGTGATGCTAGTCCAAGGACTTTGTGCCTGTGTGTACAGAGCTACAGAGCTGCTGAATGGGTCTTTTTAGCTCATGTTGGTCTGTCTGCACCAGATATAGATGATCGCTTCACTGCTATTGTGTTTAATCCCTCTGTGTGTGTGTTTGCGTGTGCGTGATTGTGTGAGTGAGTGCACATGTCTCTGTGTGGCTGCACATATATGAAATGTCTCAGCAGAACAAATCCAGTATTTCTTGCTCCAGATCCCCTAACTGCATTCCTCCTTGATTCATTTCTTAACCTCGTTAAGACAACTCACTGTACTGTACCGCTCAGCTCAGATCACCCAAACACAATTAAGATAATTAGGACACAAACGAACCACAGAGCTCTCTGTCCAGTCCAGTCAGAAAAAGAAAATGCTTTAAGTGAAGAAGATGTTTTGTATTCATACTGGCCACTGTCTCACTGTCCAACGTCCACAGCTGGCTAACTGAAGCAAATGTAATATTGAACAACATCCCTGTTATGTTATTGACATGGCCCATCCTATCAACTAATCAAAGCTTTCTAACTCGAAAGCATGTGAACTGAACTCTCCCAGGAAAGGGGAATAAGAGGCAAAAGGGGAAGGAAGAGGGGGATAGAAAGGGTAACAGAAAGAGAGAGAGAGAGAGAGAGAGAGAGAGAGAGAGAGAGAGAGAGAGAGAGAGAGAGAGAGAGAGAGAGAGAGAGAGAGAGAGAGAGAGAGAGAGAGAGAGAGAGAGAGAGAGAGAGAGAGAGAGAGAGAGAGAGAGAGAGAGAGAGAGATAGTGTGTGGGGTTTCAGAAGCACATGTATGTGAACAATAAGCTCCCAGTCATCAGTGACCATTTCTCCCTGCAGGACACACTAGTGCTCCCAGAACATTCCGCCGCTATTTAAGCATTGCTGTTAACAATCGCATAATGGCTCTCACATGGCCCTCCGTGACTTAGAGCGGCGCAGCCGGACAATAAGGACTATTCTTGAGCATTTTAAACGCTCTCGGCACATGGATGAAACAGCCAGAGACGCACAGACTGCACAGACCACACAATGAGAGAGGGGAAGAGAGAGGAGGGTGGAGGGAAAGAGAGAGAGAGAAAGAGAGAGGGTGTGTGTTGATGCATGGTATGTCTATATGTGTCAACACCATCAAATGGCTATGAAAAAAGACATCATTGAATACCAAACAAACAGTGAAAATGATTAAGTATGGTGAGTGTCAGTCACACAGTGAATACAGGCCAGCGTGATGATAGCATTAGTAATAACAGTATTCAGACGTCAGACAGAGACAGGATGTAAAAACACAACAGTTCAGTAAAGCAGCTATGTACCAGGGCTGTGTGTCTATCTTGCTTCTTTAACAGCTAGGTTCGCAATGACAGACTGACACATTAACACAGAGCAATTGCTATGTGTGTGAATGTGTGCGTGTGCAATTGTGAGTGTGCGTGTGTGCGCATATGTGTGTGTGTTCCATGACTTTACGCTCCCTGTGTGTCAGTGAACATGTGTCTATCCTATTCTTTGTGGCTTAATGCATCGGCCCGGTCCCCTGCTCCCAAACACATTGTATTCTTTTGTTGTCACGTTAAAGTGATGTCATAAAGAAGTGATGGGCGGTAGCCCCGGGGCTGTGACAGTCAGTCAGTCCTGGGTCGGAGGAGAGGAGAGGAGAGAGGGATGAGTGGAGAGAGACAGGGGGAGTGAAGAGAGGTTATTGCCACGAGACAGATTGGAGGTGTCATCTTCCATTACAGTAGCGGTCTGTGGAAGTGTGTGTGTTTGTGTGTGTGTGTGTATGTGTGTGTGTGTGTGTGGAAAGGAACATATTTCTTGGCCTACTTAAACTGAAGGCTTTTGACAAGAGCGATGTGCATGCATGAAAAGAGTGGAGTCCTGCCACTTTTTAACCCTTCTTTGGCCATGGCTGTGGTGACAAGTCATGGGTTTTTAGCTAGAGTGTCATTTAACAGCCCAGACCCGAGTTACATGACAGAGGATATTTTGTTACATTCCATTATAAACCCAACTGTCTATCTATTCAAAATATGTAACTTATTGTATAACCGCAGACAATATTGCTGACCGTATTCATGCATTATCTGGTTAGTTTGTTAGACACATTGCACCTCAGGTTGTAAACTGTATGTAAATGTAATACGTAATTCCCCTAACTGTGTCTTAATAAGGTCCTCTAACGCGTCCTATCAGGGAGCAGCTGAATTATCATCCAATGAATTCAAATATCAGCATGTTATCTAGACGCCACTGATGGTAATGGAGGTCACTGAGGCACATAGGGGAAACAAGGGTGTGCGTGTGAGAGAGAGAGAGAGAGAGAGAAAGATGTGAGGCATGCTTGTCTCCTGAAAAACATGTTGCAATTAAGCTAAAATCAGACTTTTCTACATGTAAAAATAAATCACACATAGGACAGCAAGTTTTCCCTTCTTGTTGTTTTGCCGACTTTTACAAATGTCATTACAATTTAGTCCTCCGTCTTTCTTCCCCAATGTCATGCCCTCTACGCGGTTATTTCAATCTGCCAGTATGAATTTAGCACTGTGAGATTTGTGCCAGTGTAAATTTGGCTGAGATTTTGGTTCAAATCAAATTGGACATATGCACCGACAACACCATCTGTTACCAAAACACGCAGAGAATAAATGAAGGACAAAATTCTGTTTTAGATAAATGGATTTTCAATTTAATACAATTGTTGACTGTAGATATATCTCAATAATGTGCATATGTCTATCCAATTATATGTTACATTCATTCAGTTTTGCACTCACCATAATTATTCATTCCAGGTGGATTTGGTTATTTTTGACGAGGTGAAATGAAGGAGTCAGGCGTAGGAGGTAAAATACCGAAGCCCAGAGTTGAATGCGTTCACATATATCAAACGCCCCAAGCGTCAAAAGGAACAAGCTCAAGGGAAAACATCCAGCTTGGTATAAATACAATGTTGAGTAGCACAACCGAGCTAACATGCTCTTACAATAAAAAATCACTCACAAAGACAAGGGGAACAGAGGGAACACTTATACACATACTTATAAGGGGAATGAGCACCAGGTGTGTGTGATTGACAAGACATGACAAGTGGAGTGATGAGAAGGAGATCGGCAGTAGCTAGTACTCCGGTGACGACGAACGCCGAAGCCTGCCCGAACAAGGAGGAGGGGCAGCCTCGGTGGACATCGTGACAGTACCCCCCCTTGACGCGCGGCTCCAGCAGTGCACTGACCCCGGCCTCGGGGACGGCCAGGAAGAAGCGGAGCAGGGCGAGTCGGAGGGCGACGGTGGAAATCCCTCAACAGGGAGGGATCAAGGATGTCCCGCCTTGGGACCCAGCACCGTTCCTCCGGACCGTACCCCTCACACTCCACGAGATACTGAAGGCCCCCCACCTGATGCCTCGAATCCAGGATGGAATGGACCGAGTACGCCGGTGCCCCCTCAATGTCCAAAGGAGGTGGAGGCACCTCCCACACCTCAGACTCCTGGAGCGGACCAGCTACCACCGGCCTGAGGAGAGACACATGAAATGAGGGGTTAATACGGTAATCAGGGGGGAGTAACAACCTGTATGTCACCTCATTAATTCTCCTCAGGACTTTAAACGGCCCCACAAACTGCAGGCTCAGCTTCCGGCAGGGCAGGCAGAGGGGCAGATTCCGGGTCGAGAGCCAGACCCGATCCCCCGGTACGAACACCGGGGCCTCCCTGCGGTGGCAGTCAGCGTTGGCCTTCTGACGACGCACAGCGCGCTGGAGGCGAACGTGGGCAGCGTCCCAAGTCTCCTCTGCGCGCCGAAACCAGTCATCCACCGCAGGAGCCTCGGTCTGGCTCTGGTGCCACGGTGCCAGAACCGGTTGGTAACCTAAAACACATTGGAAGGGTGTTAGGTTAGTGGAGGAGTGGCAGAGAGTGTTCTGAGCATATTCTGCCCTTGGCAGGAACACCGACCACTCCCCCGGCCGGTCATGACAGTAGGTCTGCAGGAACCTACCCACATCCTGATTCACCCTTTCCACCTGCCCATTACTCTCGGGGTGAAATCCAGAGGTCAGGCTGACCGAGACCCCTAGACGTTCCATGAACGCCTTCCAGACTCTAGACATGAACTGGGGACCCCGGTCAGACACTATATCCTCTGGTACCCCGTAGTGCCGGAAGACGTGAGTAAACAGAGCCTCCGCAGTCTGCAGGGCCGTGGGGAGACCGGGCAGAGGAAGGAGGCGGCAGGACTTTGAAAAGTGGTCCACAACGACCAGGATAGTGGTCTTACCTTGTGAGGGGGGAAGATCAGTGAGGAAATCAATACTTAAGTGAGACCATGGTCGTTGTGGAACTGGTAAAGGTTGTAGCTTACCCGCTGGGAGATGCCTAGGTGCCTTACTCTGGGCGCACACTGAGCAGGAGGACACATACACCCTCACGTCCTTAGCCAAGGTAGGCCACCAGTACTTCTCGGTCAGGCAACGCATTGTACGACCGATACCTGGATGAACAGAGGAGGGTGACGTGTGTGCCCAGTAAATCAAACGATCATGGATAAGCACAGGCACGTACTGCAGCCCAGCTGGACACTGCGGTGGAGATGGATCTGTGCGTAATGTCTGCGCTATATCCGCGTCCATACTACAGGTGCCACAATGCATGAGGCCATATGGGGGTGTTGTCTCTGGACCTCTCCTCTGTATCATACAGCAGAGACAGTGCGTCTGCCTTCACGGTCTTTGTACCCGGAATGTATGAGAGTGTGAAATCAAACCGGGTGAAGAAGAGGGCCCACCTGGCCTGGCGAGGATTCAGCCTCCTTGCTGCCCGAATGTACTCCAGGTTACGGTGGTCTGTCCAGACGAGGAAAGGGTGTTTCGCCCCTTCGAGCCAGTGTCTCCACACCGTCAAAGCTCGGACAACAGCCAGCAGCTCCCGATCACCAACGCCGTAGTTCTGCTCTGCCGAGCTGAGCTTCTTAGAAAAGAAGGCACAGGGGCAGAGCTACAGCGCCTATCCCTACCTCGGACGCATCCACCTCCACTACGAACGGTAGTGATGGATCGGGGTGAGCCAGTACCGGGGCTGAGGTGAACAGATCCTGCAATCTATTGAAGGCCAAATCTGCCTCAGCAGACCAGCGGAGCCGGGACGGCCCACCCTTCAACAAGGAGGTAATTGGAGCTGCAACCTTGCCAAAGCCTCAAATAAACCTTAGATAGTAGTTGGCAAAGCCAAGGAAGCGCTGCACCTCCTTTACCGTGGTTGGAGTCGGCCAATTACGCACGGCTGAAATGCGGTCTCCCTCCATCTCCACACCTGTGGTAGTAATGCGGTATCTGAGGAAGGAGATTGACTGCTGGAAAAACTCACTTTTCTGCCTTGGCATAAAGATCATTCTCCAGCAGTCAGACCAGTACCTTGCGAACCAGGGACACATGCTCGGCGCGCGTAGCGGAATACACCAAGATGTTATCGATGTAGACCACCACACCGCGACCAAGCATGTCCCGAAACACCTCGTTCACAAAGGACTGGAAAACGGATGGAGCATTCATCAAACCGTAGGGCATCACCAGGTATTCATAATGCCCCGAGGTTGTGCTGAATGCTGTTTTCCACTCATCCCCTTCCCGAATACACACCAGGTTGTAGGTACTCCTGACGTCTAATTTTGTGAAAAAACGGGCCCCATGCATTGACTCAATCACTGAAGGAATGAGGGGAAGAGGATAACTGAATCGTACCGTCACATTATTCAGTGGTCGATAATCAATGCACGGGCGTAAACCGCCATCTTTCTTTTTCACAAGGAAGAAGCTTGAGGAGGCAGGTGAAGTGGAGGGACTTATATATCCCTGGCGCAGGGACTCAGTGACGTATGTTTCCATAGCCTCCGTTTCAGCCTGCGACAGGGGATACCCGAAGGTTTATCGCGCAATCCCCCTCCCGATGAGGTGGTAATTTAGTCGCTTGCGTCTTGGAAAATGCACGCGCCAGATTATGGTATTCGGGGGGAATGCGCACGGTGGGGATACAGTCTGGACTTTCCACCGTAGATGCACCAACGGAAACACCTAGACACCTACCCTGGCACTCACGCAACCACCCCGTAAGAACCCTCTGCGGTCATGAGAACTTGGGGTTGTGAAGGGCTAACCACGGGATACCCAAGACTACAGGGTAAGCAGGAGACTCAATAATCATAAAGTTGAACTGCTCAACATGCGTCTCCTGCGTAATCATGGTGACTGAACCCGTAACCTCCTTAACCAACCCGGACCCTAATGGTCGACTATCAAGTGCTCTGATGGGGAGTGGAATGGATAGGGGAACCAGTGAAATGTCGTGACGGCGTGCAAATGCCCTGTCCATGAAGTTCCCAGCTGCGCCTGAATCGACTAGTGCCTTACACTAGGAACCTACCAAGTGATCGGGGAAGGAGATAGGTAAAGTACAATGCGCCACAAAGGGCTCTGAACACGTTTGGGTGTTCGTTACCTGGGGTAAAAATCCCTTACATAGCGCCGTCGTCCCATCAAACGCCGGTGGCCGGGATATCTGGATCCGTTCAGGGGCTGGGTTGTAGGTAGCTGGATCCGGTTGACCAGCTGCCTGAAGGACCCGATCCATCGCTTCTCCCAAGCTGGCTAGCATCGATGAATGCTCCTGAATCCTTGCTACAACTCCAGGCATGCGGTCTTCTCCTGCTGGCTCCATATCAGGTGAGTGATTCTGTGACGAGGTGAAATGAAGGAGTCAGGCGCAGGAGGTAAAATACCGAAGCCCAGAGTTGAATGCGTTCACATATATCAAACACCCCAAGCGTCAAAAGGAACAAGCTCAAGGGAAAACATCCACCTTGGTATAAATACAATGTTGAGTAGCTCAACCAAGCTAACATGCTCTCACAATAAACAATCACTCACAAAGACAAGGGGAACAGAGGGAACACGTATACACATACTAATTAGGGGAATGAGCACCAGGTGTGTGTGATTGACAAGACATGACAAGTGGAGTGATGAGAATGAGATCGGCAGTAGCTAGTACTCTGGTGACGACGAATGCCGAAGCCTGCCCGAACAAGGAGGAGGGGCAGCCTCGGTGGACATCGTGACATTATTATAGTTGCTATAATCTCTGATACTATAAAAAAAAATTATCCTGCATATAAATATACTATTTTGAAAAAAAAATCTAATAGTAATGTGATAGTAATAAAATAAAATAAAATAACAATCTCTAGTTTACTTGGTAGTGTGCTTGGTAGTGTGCACTTCTCTAGCAGCAATTCAAGTACACACTCTCAGCAGTCAAGGTGTTTTGACAGGTAATTATAGCTCTAGATCTCTTGGTTTCGAGCCCAAAAAGTGTTTAGTGTGCTGCTTGTCAAAGCCTCCGTGATCATTGGGCCATATGTCCCTGTGTGTGCGTAGTGATTGGTCCTCCTGTCCCGTAAGACACACTGTCTCATACACCACATTGACAGAACAGACACAAGGCCCTAAGGATGTAATAAATCCCCTAGTGAAAGAAACTATCACTACATATTGAGAGAGAGAGCGAGAGAGAGAGAGAGTGAGAGAGAGAGAGAGAGAGAGAGAGAGAGAGAGAGAGAGAGAGAGAGAGAGAGAGAGAGAGAGAGAGAGAGTGAATAAAGCCATTTGGACATGTATTGGTCTTATTTCTGAAGTCCTGTCTGCTTCCTCTCTCTGTTGATGTTGAGCTGGAAGGCAATTGCTACAGTAGTGTGTGTTTTCCTGTCGTAAAGTGAGAGTACCCCTGATGATTGTCTTGGTGTCTAGGGGTTATTAATGAATAAAGTTGGACTGTCATCTGAACCAACTCACTGACTGAGGTACTGGGGACTCTCTTTTACAGTCTTTATTTGTTCTCTCTCTCTTTCTCTCCCTTTCGTCTGGTTCGGAGGGAGAAAGGGAGCGTGCAGGGAGAGAGGGAGGAGAGGGAATTTTTTGTTGACACAGTACACACTGCAACTGTTGCCAAGCGCAGGAAGCTTTTCCTAACAACACACATAATGGGTACTTTTAGTGCCTAACCTTGCGTAGGTGGAAGAAACATTGTTTTGACAAAAGCTTTTTGATACAAACCTCTCTCTCTCCATCACTCTCTCCATCTTCTCTCTCTCCTCACTGATCCTTCTCAACCTAGCGGCTTGTTGTTTGTCAATGTACGTCGTTCTCCATACGTTTGGCACCAGCACTGAGCACTGTGGCACTGGAACGATTGAACTGAACTTTAGAAAGAATATCAGAACGCCCGAAACCTCAGGACACACCACACCACAACCAAAACATGAATTGATCATCAAATATATCATAATAATTAAATGTGAGTTGTGGCTTCTTCCACCGATAGGGAATAGACTGAACAATTTTAAATCAAATAACATTTTGGTTGGAAGTATAGGCCTAGTGATGCTTTTTACGGTTGAGTTGAAACCCGATCTTTATTCAATATTCCGTTTGTTGTAGTAATTCATCACATTAATGAATTGTGTTATTTTTGTCAATTGAGCATAAAGGGAACCATGAGGTCATTTATTTAATACGTTAGATTTATAACAGAATGGTTACTGTCTCCATTACACCGAAGTGTGCGTGTGTCCTGTCTACATTTACTAGCGTAGGTAATACCAGCACTAAGGCTTCCCTTAAGGCCTGTATCACTATGGATCACCTCCAAGCTCTCGCACTGTGGCACACCAATGGAGCACAGCCCTGCACTGCGTTGTGGTGTGTGTGTGTGTATGTGTGTGTATTTACACACAGTGTGTGTGTCTACGCAGAGCCGAAATGACAACATATCTGGATGCCGAATCAACCACCATCCCTCCCTCCTTCCCTCCCTTCTTCCTTCCCTCCCTCCACCTCAATACGTTAGTGTTTGGGCAGTTTGCAAATCGTAGATAAACTCTGTCGGTTCTTGTATAATTGGTTATTCAATCCTGACCCCTGCTCTGTGGTGGTGGCCAGAACCCCAGCTCCCCGCTGCCAAGAGGAGTCAATGTGGAGCCTGTTCAGGCAGGCCGGGCCGGAGCCAGGGCCTTTCCTGTGAGCCCTCCCCACCCCGGCTGGGGCTGGCGCAGGGACAGAGACCCCTTTGTTGTCCACTGAGGCCTTGGCTTGTTCCCTCCCTCTTCTTTCCCCTTCCCGCTCTCTCTTTCACTTTCCCTCTCTCGCTCCCTCTCTCTCTTCCCCCCCCCCTCTCTCGCTCTCGCTCCCTCTCACTCTCTCCCTCTCTCTCTTCATCCCCCACCCCCTTTTCTTCTTTATCCAAACATCTCCTGCCTTGGCCAATATGAGATAATAGGAAAAATGGAGCTGGCTGTTTGGGTGAGTCAGGGCAAAGCGTCTGAGTGAAAAATAGAATGCGAGAGAGAGACAAAGAGAAAGAGTGAGAGAGATTGATTGCATTGTTTGTGGTGTTGGACTGAGCGAACTGGCCCGGGGTTCTGAAATGCTGTTTTTCCCCTTGTTGACAGAAAGGGGGCGCGAGAGAGAGAGAGAGAGAGAGGGAGAAGCATATCTCTGTCACTCTCTCTCTCTCTTCCTCCCCTTCTCCAACCCCCTTCTCTCCATCCCTTCCTCATCCTCCTCTCTCCAGGCAGGTGGAGTGTGTTGGCTCTGTTATACGGCAGCAGCTTGACTCCGTTTGAGCCAATGAACTAAAACAATACAGAATGATTCCACTATTATTGTCAGTGTATTTTCCCTCTGTTTTCCCTGACTGTCATGGGGATTTAGACAGAAACATTCCCAATAACAGGATTATTAAGACAGGGATACAGGGTTTATAAGTACTGACACTGAAATCATATTTCACTCAGAACACACAACGTCTCAGTTCCACCTCCTAATAATAGAACAGAATGGGGGTGGCACTGTATCTGGAGAGAGAGAGAGAGAGAGAGAGAGAGAGAGAGAGAGAGAGAGAGAGAGAGAGAGAGAGAGAGAGAGAGAGAGAGAGACTACTCTCTCCGTTGAGCCTGTCTGTTGAGCATCTTGTCTGACACAACTCACTCCCATCACACTCAGTTCTCCAAAGCAATCTAAACCTTCTTATCCAACTATGTCTACGTCACCACACCCTCCAAATATACAGTGCCTTCGGAAAGTATTCAGACCTTATTCTAAAATTGATTAAATTGTTTTTTTCCCTAATTTGTGTGTAGATTGCTGAGGATTTATTTTATTTAATCAATTTTAGAATAAGGCTGTAACGTAACAAAATGTGGAAAAAGTCAAGGGTTCTGAATACTTTCCATAGGCACTGTACACCAGTCAGTGAAGTTTCACCCTACAATAACTCACAATTCAGTTTGTTTAGTCTGAAGTCATCCAACTCATATATTGATGCCATTATGATTGATTGTCTAAACCAATTGTGTTTGTGTGTGTGTGTGTGTGTGTGTGTGTGTGATTGAGGAGAAGTGTAATCAGGAGGTATTAACTCATTTGAGTGTTCATTACATCGATCACATCCTCCGTAACACTCCTCTACTCTGGCAAGAGACATCGGAGTCTTAATGCCAACCTAGAGATACATCCTCTGTTCTTTTCCTCTCTTTTCCGCTTCTCTTCTTCCTCTCCTCCCTTCTTCCTCTCCTCCCTTCTTCCTCTCTCCTCTCCTCCCCCCTCCTCTCCTATTTCCTCCCCTCCTGCCGTTCGTTGCAGCCTTTTTTCCTGTTTTTATTAATAGTTAAAGTGGCCTGGCTGTCACAGGGGACAATGGCTGCAGCCCTGTTAATAAATAAAAATAATAACTGTTAGAGTGCACAGTGGAGAGAGAGAGAGAGAGAGAGAGAGAGAGAGAGAGAGAGAGAGAGAGAGAGAGAGAGAGAGAGAGAGAGAGAGAGAGAGAGAGAGAGACTGCCATTTGTTGTTCCCTCTCACTTGTCAAAGCTCTTTGGCTTAAAAGCCTCTGTCATTGTTGAGAGCGGGAGAGTAGGGAGGGGGATGCAAGGAGAGAGAAGGAGAGGAGAGAGAGCGCTGGGGGCTAATAGCACCTGTTGGGGTGATGTTGAGACAGCTGTCAAAAGGGATAAGGAGAAGGAGGAGTGTACACCTCTATACTGCAGCAAGGAAACCGAGACCATCTTTCGCTCTCTCCCCCTCTCCTCTTTCCCCCTGTCTTCTCCCCCATTAGTGGGCTTGCCAACACTTCTCCCCCATTAGTGGGCTTGCCCACACCCTCTTTCCCCCTGTCTTCTCCCCCATTAGTGGGCTTGCCCACACCCTCTTTCCCCCTGTCTTCTCCCCCATTAGTGGGCTTGCCCACACCCTCTTTCCCCCTGTCTTCTCCCCCATTAGTGGGCTTGCCCACACCCTCTTTCCCCCTGTCTTCTCCCCCATTAGTGGGCTTGCCCACACCCTCTTTCCTAGCCATCGTATCCTCTAGTGTCTATTGCTCCAAAGATAGATAGACAGACAGCACAGAGACACAAGGCCAGCATTAGGCAGCATTAGCTTGTCCTCCAGTCAAGGAGGCACAGACAGACACAGCCAGACAGTGACATCTTGTAGACGACAGAGAACAGAAATAGAGTCAGAGACTGAAGGGAACTAACCTTCCAAACGCAACTTTAATATTTGGGCAAGTGTTCCTCAAGTAAGTCCGTTTTGCCTGCTTGCCTGCTTCTAGCGTGTATGTGTGTGCATGCGTGTGCGTGTGTCTGTGTCTGTGCATGCTAAGTGTGTGTGTGTTTGTGTGTGTGTGTGTGTGTGGTAGTGTGTCCACCCAGAGTAGTGTTGTTTGTAGTGTAGTGTGTGTCAGTGATAGCAGGTTTGTGTTGACTGTCTTGGCTGCAGGGAGACTCTAATTGTGCCACCTTGGACGATCTGAGATGATTTAAGAGTGTGTGTGTGTGTGTGTGTGTGTGTGTGTGTGTGTGTGTGTGTGTGTGTGTGTGTGTGTGTGTGTGTGTGTGTGTGTGTGTGTGTGTGTGTGTGTGTGTGTGTGTGTGTGTGTGTGTGTGTGTGTGTGTGTGTGTGTGTGTTTCACGTCTTTGCTTTGGATATGCGAGGAGTGAGTTATTGTAGTTGCACACAGACAGACACACACACTCATGGGCCTGTGCCTTTACCATGTCCCCTGTACCAGTGTGAGTGTGGTAGGACATGAAGAGGCTATTCTTAGAGAGAGGAGAATGCCTGACTCAGGCCTCCAAGGGGAGAATGTCCCTCAACACAGAGAATCACACACACATATTGTCCATGGCCTTTACTCACACGCTCAGACGCACACAAACACAGACAGAGAAAGAAAGATGGACAAAAAGACAGGAGGGTGAGTGATGGAGAGGCAGAGGGAAAGAGAAGGAGAGAGGAAAATAGTTTGAGTACGCTACAGTGTGTGAGAGTCAGGAATGGAGTGTTTAAACACAGTTCCGCCAATTGTCTTGTGAGTGATATTGTAGACATCAGCAGTAAGTCTATATAGTGTTATAACTAGTTAAGATACTAAGCCTGTTTTGATCTTCTCAGTCAGGATAGAGAGCTGTGGTGAGCTGCCACTCAATACACAGCCAGGACGTCTTCAACTGCTGTTATGAGTGTGTGTGGGCTGGCTACCAAAACGATTACGACTTTTTCAAGAATTATGTTGGAAATATAATCCTATGGGGGGGGGACTTTTAGCTTGCTGTCAGCAGATTTGTGTGTGTCTGTGTGCGTGTGTGTGTGTGTGTGTGTGTGTGTGTGTGTGTGTGTGTACGACAGGGTTAATCCTGTCCTCAGCTCTACAGTGAATTACTAGTGCAGATGGCTCACTCCTGACAATAAACACCCAGTGTTTTCGCCTCTCTCACAATCCCTCTGTTACCTCCTCTCTCTCTCTCTCTCTCTCTCTCTCTCTCTCTCTCTCTCTCTCTCTCTCTCTCTCTCTCTCTCTCTCTCTCTCGCTCTCTCTCTCTCTCATTCTGTCCCTGACATCCTCTGGGTTTGTGTGTCACTGCACCTCTCTCTCTCCCTCGCTCTCTCACTCACACTTTCAACCACTCTTTTATCCTCTTATTGTCTTTCGCTCACTCATTCTTTATTTTGTCCTCATAGGGCTTTATTCCATGAGGTTGTTTGTGTGTGAGTGTTTGTGTGTGTGTGTTTGTGTCATTGTGTTTGTGTGTGTGATTGTGTGTTTGTGTGAATGTGTGGTTGTAATTGTGATCCCTGGCAGGTTGGTAATTAGTGTAGCGCGGTGGGCAGGCGTGTGTAGTGTGTGTGTGTGTTCACAGTGTGCGGTGTGTATGTGTAGTGGGAACAAAGCGCTGGTTGATAATGTGGCCATTGTGGAGGTGCATTAAGGACCTCTTTGTCTCATGGCCCACAGGGCTAATGATTCCCTAACAGCAGGTGAGGAAAATGCTGCTCTCTCTCTCCCTCTCTCCCTCCCTCCCTCCATCCCTCTCCAACACTCTCTCTTTTTCCCTTTCTCTCTGTCTTTCATTCTCTTGTTCTCTCTTGTTCTCTCTTGTTCTCTCTTGTTCTCTCTTGTTCTCTCTCTCTCTCTCTCTCTCTCTCTCTCTCTCTCTCTCTCTCTCTCTCTCTCTCTCTCTCTCTCTCTCTCCTGCTGGTGCTGCCATTAGAGAGACACTGCTGCTGTCTTTATTACAGTAAATGGACTTTAAATGAGCTTTATTGTGATGTAGGCCATCCAGCTGAATCTCTCCCTCTCGCTCTCTCTCTCCTTACCCTCCTCCTTCCCTCCCTCCCTCCCTCCATCCCTCCCTCCATCAGAAGCCCCCAGCATTGAGAGGCTGTTGTCTAAGGACTGGAAGGACAAGCTGTTGGCCATGGGATCAGGACACTTTGGAGAAATCAAAGGTAAACAACAGTACAGTCATGCTGTCTGTCTACCTAGAGTAGGGGTATGAAACTTGCGGCATGGGAGCCATTTGTGGTCCCACATCTGATTGAAAACATCCCCCAATTGTGTTCCTAACTCTTGTTCTTCAATACAGTATATGGGAATATATACAGTATATGGCCTTTTAGTGCTTTTTACTGAGAAGTGCCCCTTTGGCAAAATTACTTTGACAGGCCTGGCATGGAATGTCCCCCCGGGTGCAATGATCACAGTGAGAGATAAATGGTTACATGCATATATGTCTGTCGCTCAGGCCATTTATTTTTTCTCAATACCTAGATTGTCTCCTTGTATTGAGATTATAAACACATGTTAATTGTCAATTACCCACCAAACTCAAACTAAGCAGCAAAAGGCAACTCCAGTATCCTCACCCCTCCATGAGAATAGAGCTTTAACTCTGATGGTTAACGACAGTGTTAGTTAACTCTCAGGGCAGCTTATCGTACACGTAACACAGTTAATGATACCTCCCCGTCTGTAGCTCTTACACATGTTAACACGGTAAATCATGCATTTACCCCTAACATTGAGACAGAGAAACGTGGAGCGGAACTCTCTCTTCTCTCCTTCTCCTTGTTTCTCTCTCTCTTTCTCTTCCCCCTTTTTCTCCTCTCTCTCTCTCTCCCTTTCTCTCTCCCTCTCTTTCCTTTTCTCTCGCTCTCTTTCTCTCTATCTTATTTTGCTCTCTCTACCCCCTGTACGAACACTGCTGAAAAAGAAAAGGAGGGTTTCATTTCATTTCACTCTAGGGCACAGACATGAGCTTCAGTGGTAATTGTGCTTCATTAGGAAGTAAAGAAATATGTAATCAAAGCTGTCCTGGTCTCCTCTCTTAGCACTAGGATGGAGCTTCATTGATCAATCCCTCCCTGTGCCCCCCGCTGACATGACATTTCTGTGTGTGAGCATCCCGCCTCGCACAGGCGAGACACGCAGCTGGAGAGGAACATCAGGAGTGTGTGTGTGAGGAGAGAGAGAGTGTGTGTGCGGGGGGTCCATGATATCCTTTTGTCTTCCTTGATATCGCCTTTGTTTTTAATTGTATTATAATTCAGGAGATTTCTCCTGAACAAAGTGAATTTCAAAAGACAGCTCCTTATGAGCAGGACTGACTGTGATCAGAGCCAGGTAGTTGGCTTCATGCAGTGCATTACGAAGCATTGGATGGCTCCCCTATATATCAATAATAACCTAATGCTAGATGTGGATCCTAACGTGTCTCGGCCACAAGAAAAACGATTTGTTTGGGTCAAAACCCAAAAGAGTTTGTGGAACCACTGCCACTGCCACTTTCCCCTCTCCTTTTCCTCCCTCTCTCTCCTCTCTCTCCTCCCTCTCTCTCCTCTCTCTCCTCCCTCTCTCCCTCTCTCTCTCCTCCCTCTGTACTATTCTAACTGTCATGGGGGAGTTATCTGCTAAGCCTAGTCATTAATTAGCTTGAGAGTGTCTTGACAACTACCACATTGTTACAAATTGGTTAATTACTAGTGGATGTGATAGGAGCGGGGCTGTTTTGGGGCTCTAGGGCGGAGTCCCAAAGGGCACCCTATTCCCTACATAGTGCACTACTTTTCACCAGAGCTCTTTGAGCCCTGGTCAAAAGTAGTGCACTATATAGGGACTAGGGTGCCCTTTGGGACTCAGCCTATGATCTGCCTAAGGAAGTTTGGAGCAAAAGGAAACACCTTATTGATCCACCAGCAGCTGAGGAAACAACTAACACACTGTGATTGATGATGCTGGAGGGTTTGTTGAACGTGTTTGGGAGAGGGAGGGATGGAGGGTTGGAGGGAGGGAGAGAAGGGGGGGATAGGGGGAAGGGTTGAGAGAGAGAGAGAGAGAGAGAGAGAGGGAGGGAGGGAGGGAGGGAGGGAGGGAGGGAGGGAGGGAGGGAGGGGGGGGGGGAGATTGTGAGACCGATGTGTGTACCGGTACATTTATGTATGCACACCAATGCTTGTGTGTTCATCACTGTGCTTTTGTCTGTATGTGTGTGTGAATGTTTGCCCTATTAACAGGTTTCACGTTAGAGGGTATCTAGAAGCGAACAGAAGTGTATTGAAGTGGAGCATTTTAAGGGTATTACAGGGGTATTTTCCCCTTTTGCAGGTCCCCCATTGAAAGCCCTTTTCATCAGACAGTCGACCTCTCAGTCCTACCCAGTCAGACAATCAGCATTCCTCCCAGTTAGTGTGTTAGTGTGGGGGTCTTATACCCCTTCCCCTGGAAGAAATACCTCTTTTGATCCCCCCTTTCACCCCTCCACCTCTCCCCCCTTTTCCTCTCATCCCCCCTTCTTTCTGGACGGGCTAGCGTTTTTAACACAAGCTCCTTTCTTGTCTCGGTCAGCAGTAGTCAAGGGTTGGTCTGTGGGTCTGTGAGCTGTTCAAGACAGCACAGGGTTTATTTTTCCAACGGGCGGCTGTGACAGTTGCCTTTATTGTCCATTGTTGGCGGAGGGAAGGAGGGATGAGGGGAGGGGTGAAGGGAGGGGTGGAGGGATGGGGTGGAGGGATAGAACATCAGGGGAACAAATGGAGCTCACTCTCACCTTCTTGTGAGGTCAGGGGGTCAGGTCAGTGGCAGTGACTCCTTCATCCCCCCTTTCCTCTCTTTCTTTGTTTCTCTCCCTCCTTTTCTTTCTCTCTCTCTCTATCCTCTCTCTCATCTGGTATGACTGGGGAAGGAATGTGACTCTGCTGAAGCTAGTAGCAGCTGGGGAACAATGGGGGATTGTACTGCTGGAGGGGGACACACACGTATGTATATATGCAATAGATTCCAAAGAACAAAGACATACACCACACATAAAATATTAATGTATATATACACAGTATGTCACACATAGATAGACACTAAAGACTTGAAGGCAAATAGTCTAACACAGTTATGAGCACACACACACACACAGACACACACACACTGTTTGTATAAGTGCCTCGGCGTGCCTCTGTGTAACTACATCCTGTAGAATGATTTAGGTTTCCTCCCTTGTGTGTGTGCGTGTGTGTGTGTGTGTGTGTGTGTGTGTGTGTGTGTGTGTGAGAGAGAGAGAGAGCACGTGTGTGCGTGCGTGTGAATGGGGCTCATATGTCAGGATCTTTAGGGTCAAAGGTCAGGCCATGCTAACTGTGAGCAGGAGGCACAGTGACTGGAGGGTAAACAGAGAGGCCTGGGGCACACACACACACACACACACACACACACACACACACACTGCTCAGAGGGAAAGAGAGGAAGGCTTGACTGAGACTGCATTCCAAGTTAACCCCTACCACTTAGGCAAAACAGTCATGGATATGTGTTATTTGGTATTAGCTACATGTTATCCTATATTGCATACATTCAAATCCTCTCAGATCTAGACTAGGTACAGGGTTGGGGCTAAGGATTCATTTAGTATTTGGAATGAGCGCACTTCACTCTGTTTTTGACACATCTGGCCCTGTGCTGTAAGCTCCCACACCAACCCCATCCTTCTCCACTCTACCCCGGGCACGCCCCATTAACACAGACCTCCGACCTTCTAGCTCGACATCCAAACGCTTGACTTCTATTCTTTTCTTTCCTCCCTTGTTTCTTCTGGGTGCTCTCTGACCTCCAACCTTTACCCTCCGCTCTGCCCTCCCAGGTACCTCAGAAAGCCTGGCAGAGAAGGAGCGCCAGCTGATGGGCATGATCACCCAGCTGAGCAGCCTGAGAGAGCAGCTCCTGGCGGCCCACGATGAGCAGAAGAAACTGGCCGCCTCGCAGATCGAGAAACAACGGCAGCAGATGGATTTGGCCAAGCAACAACAGGACCAGGTGAGAGAGAAAGAGATGTGTGTTATGTGAACGCATCGAGGTAGACAACACACACACACACACACACACACACACACACACGTATGGTAAAACACACACACAAAGACATACGTTTACACACACACACACACACCCTTGTACATTCATACACACCCTAGGTACCTAAGTGCCTAGGTGGGGGCTGACACACAGATCTAAAAAAACTGTCACAGAAACAGTGACACTTTCATACACATCCCGCTCACACACTACTGTACCTCCACCCGAGGCATCTTAAACAATGTAAAGTAGCACAGGAATGAACTGAGAGTGTGTTTTGGTGGAGCGGATGGAGTTACGACACACACACAGTAACACACACACAGGCGCTCGCACCCCTCCAGCATGCAGGCTGGAGTCTGCCAGGTATTTACATAGAGAAGGGTTTCTGTCTTTGTTGTGTGGTTTAGCTGCTGGGGTGCTCGGAGCTTTACAAAGAGTGTTTGCACACTGACAAATTCACTCTGATTAATATATATCTGCCCTTTTGAAGTGAACAGTATATAATGGATGTATTGTAATAGAGTATAGTTCCCATATGAGCCCAGCACAGATCAGATGTCATATCCATATTTGATGAAAGGGCCACATTTGAAGCTGTGATGTTTGTAGACGTTTGTCACTTGTCCCATGGGACATTGAGCCTCTGCACTCTGCAAGCCTATGACCCTGTTTATGTTTGTGATCAATGCTCTGTCCAAAGTGTCTCTGTTGGTTTATGTGTGTGAGTAGCTTTCTTAACTCTCTTGGTCTTTTATCACAGATTGCTCGGCAACAGCAGCAGCTTCTGCAGCAACAACACAAAATCAACCTCCTGCAGCAACAGATCCAGGTGAGACTGTGTGTGTGTGCGCGCGCGCGCGTGTGTGTGTGTGTGTGTGTGTGTGTGTGTGTGTGTGTGTGTGTGTGTGTGTATGTGTGTGTACCATAACAATGGGCTTCTTATGTGATGCGGCAACTCCATCAGAAATCAGCAATCAGTATCTGACCATCAGTGACTGTCACCCTTTACCTCCCAAACGTATATACACAACACACACATATACACACATACATCTGCACCTCAAGGTACCAATCCCACGGCATATATACATATGCCCAACAATCACCAATCATCAGCCATCCCTCAACACTTCAAACAACAACTTTAATTCTCACAGGGGCCACATACACAGACAGACCGACAGACTGTATAGACAGACAGACATCTTTCTCTTTTCTTCTCTCCTCTCTCTCTCTCTCTCTCTCTCTCTCTCTCTCTCTCTCTCTCTCTCTCTCTCTCTCTCTCTCTCTCTCTCTCTCTCTCTCTCTCTCTCTCCCTCTCTCTCTCTCTCTTTCTCTCTCTCTCTCTCTCTCTCTCTCTCTCTCTCTCTCTCTCTCTCTCTCTCTCTCTTCTCTCTCTCTTTCTCTCCTTCTCTCTACTACACTGGTAGCTTTGTTCCACCAGGTGCCTCTCTGAGGTAGAAAGGCTTTGTTAACTCAGGCAGATGACATTGATTTGGTTAATAAAGTCAGACTTTGCCTTGACAGTGTGTGCATCCAGGAAGTTCAAGCTAAACAGACACACACAACCCCCTGCCCTTGTGCGATAAGAGGCCTTTCTGTGTTTGTGTGTGTGTGTGTGTGTGTGTTTGTTCGGTCTGTGCATTTGTGTGTGTGTGTTTGGAGCAGCTGTGTGTGTCAAGCCATAAACGCGTCCGCTCTCTCGATTCACTCCCTCACGACCCTCAGAGACAAAGCTCTCTTTTCCCATGACTTTGCAACCTTTTCCCAAACAAACGTTCCTCCATTGAGTCTGCTGAACAATAGTTTCTCACAGCAAGGGACAGCTGAACGCAGCCTCGTTAGGAAAACTCAATCACAGGGGCTTATCGCTGAGAAAGACACACACAAATGTCAACATCAAATGCACATACACACTTACTCTCACACACAATTCGACATCAAACACACAACTCATCAAACACACTGACACACAAAAACACACACACAACCGATCATCAAAGACCTTGTTCCAGAAAGACTCCAGCTTAATCATTCATGAAGAGATTGTGAACACAATCCCACAGTACAATGAGGTGCCAGAGAGGGGTATGGAGGACACTGTGTGTGTGTGTGTGTGTGTGTGTGTGTGTGTGTGTGTGTGTGTGTGTGTGTGTGTGTGTGTGTGTGTGTGTGTGTGTGTGTGTGTGTGTGTGTGTGTGTGTGTGTGTGTGTGTGTGTGTGTGTGTGCCAAACAGAACACTCACCAAAGCTTTTGTGAAGAACTCTTTCATCTCTCCACTGGACGAGGTGAAATCTGCAATATTAATCTCAGAGAATAAGAAAAGACATTGACACATATCAGACAATATAGAGGGCATCTCATTGTCCACAACCTAACTTAATTAAATGACTTCAACTAAACTCACTATTCATCATTTAGAAGATCTACTGTAAGCTAAGCTAATTAGCGACAGACTGTCTACTATTCAGGCCAATATCAATTAGCATCATCCGCTAACTACCATGGCTAAGATAATGCAAAACGCTCCTGACTGGTGTAGGAGCAGCCAGACACTGTGGCGACTGTCACTAACGAGCTGCTTATAAAGACTGATTAAAGTCAACCTACATCCCTGTACATTAACTCAAT
Organism: Coregonus clupeaformis; assembly: GCF_020615455.1. Taxonomy (NCBI): domain Eukaryota; kingdom Metazoa; phylum Chordata; class Actinopteri; order Salmoniformes; family Salmonidae; genus Coregonus; species Coregonus clupeaformis. Next base: position 3,662,928 of record NC_059219.1, read on the forward strand.
ATCACTCCTCCCCTCCCTTCTTCTCTCTCACACAAAGATAAACACACAATGCACACGTCAGCCCACATACCCCAGTCCCTAACTCAATCACACTGAACAAGCGTAGTTTAGACTGTTTACTCACTGTCTCTTCAAAGCTGCTGTATATCTCCCATGGATTATATATGGGCTACATGTCTAGGAGGAAAACAAAACGTGGTTCTCCCCACAGCTATGTTGAACATCACTTAGAGACTTAGAAACGTATATGTAGCCACCCACCTGTGCTGTGAGAAGGTCTCACACTGTCACAGACAGACACGCACACACTCTCACATACACATACCGCCCCAGACGCCCGGTTAGGGGCCACTTTGTTAAAGCGCTAGAGGGTGACCAGTTTTCTCCAAACTCTTTCTTCCTAATTAAAGTTGTCTCCGAGGCTCCCCTGGTGTTGCGTAGCGATCTCCCCTGGTGCTGCCTGGGACGACAGTTGCCGTGTGGCGGTGTTTTGTAAGGTGTGGATGAAAGGAGCACACCTGCAGAGCAGCTCAGGGCACGAACACACACACACACACACACAGAGGGTGTGTGTGTGTGTCAAGGCTAATGAACAGTTCCCTAAGACCTCAAGTCTTTGAACATGTTAGACCTTCCTTTCCCACACACAGGAACATCATGTGTTTGATACCTGTCTCTTCATATAGCCTCTCACCACTCAGAAAGTGTCCCAGTCTCCCATAGGGGTCCACCAGCAAATGATCTACAGAGGTTTTGCTATTTAGCCCAATAGCATTAGCCACATTAGCTAGCCCAATGCTAACTAACACAGAGACGGAGCCTGAGACAGGGAGGGTTGAGACTCATTTAAGAGCAGCCAGACACCGTGACGACAGTCCCTAACGAGCTGCTTATAAAGACCTGATTAAAGTCAACCCTCATCCCTGTAAATTCATTCAATAACACTCCTCCTCTCTCTCTCTCTCTCTCTGTCTCTCTGTCTCTCTGTCTCTGTCTCTCTCTCTCTCTCTCTCTCTCTCTCTCTCTCTCTCTCTCTCTCTCTCTCTCTCTCTCTCTCTCTCTCTCACCCTCTCTCTCTCTCTCTCTCTCTCTCTCACTCTCTCTCTCTCTCTCTCTCTCTCTTTCGCTCACTCTCTCTCTCTCTGACAACACACACGTCAGCCCACGTACCCTAGACCCATTAACTCAATCACCATCTCTACCTACACTGGATGAAAAATAAATGTTATCTTCTGCTGGTAAAAAAAAAAGAAAGGAGAACAACACAGACAGAGTGAAAAACAGACACACGGTTCAACTGCACACCTCCATGTTCTGTGCATAGGAGCGGCTAACCCAATTGGCTGTGTAATTGCTTAATTTGTCTCATCACTCTGGAATGAATGTAATTGGTGTTTTCTCTGCTCACTGTGTCTTTTACTGGTTACAGGTTCCATGGACAGTTGCGTAAACAATCAGGAATGTTTTCATGCGTGTGTCAGTTCCATGTCATTGTGACCTCAAATAGGCTTAAGAGAAAATTGCCTAACAGGCTGAGAGAGGGGATGAAAGATAGTTCTGAAAGCATAAGGTATGCAGAGAGAGTGAAAGAGATAATGAGATAAAAGGAGGCAGTAAGAAGACACACATTATGCCTAAACTTAGCCTTACCTATGTGACTGGTCAGAAGCTCCTCTCCTCTCCTCTCCTCTCCTCTCCTCTCCTCTCCTCTCTCCTCTCCTCTCCTCTCCTCTCCTCTCCTCTCCTCTCCTCTCCTCTCCTTACCCACCTCTCCTCTCCTCTCCTCTCCTCTCCTCTCCTCTCCTCTCCTCTCCTCTCCTCTCCTCTCCTCTCCTCTCCTCTCCTCTCCTCTCCTCTCCTTACCCATCCCATCCCTCTCCTCTCCTCTCCTCTCCTCTCCCTCTCCTCTCCTCTCCTCTCCTCTCCTCTCCTCTCCTCTCCTCTCCTCTCCTTACCCATCCCATCCTCTCCTCTCCTCTCCTCTCCTCTCCTCTCCTCTCCTCTCCCTCTCCTCTCCTCTCCTCTCCTCTCCTCTCCTCTCCTCTCCTCTCCTCTCCTCTCCTCTCCTCTCCTCTCTTCTCCTCTCTTCTCCTCTTCTCTCTTCCTCCCTGATGCCAGTTAATGGTTCTTACCAGAGCGAGGACACACAGGAGCAGATGGGCACAGAGCTTCACCCACCTAGGGCTGGCATTGGTGCTGATGTACACACACACACACATACAAACTGCTCCTCTAACCTAATGTGTGGTTAATAAAAAGGTGGCCGGCGTGCCGCTGACTCTCTCATCTGTTACATTAGACATAATCAGCTGAAGGTGCCCTTGGCTCACGCTAATGCCTGTTTACCTTCCCAAAAAAAACTGGGTCTGTGTCTCAAATGGCGCCCTATTTCTTTCATAGTGCACTACTTTTGACCAGGGCCCATAGGGTCAAAGTAGTGCACTATATAGGGAATAGGGTGCCATTTGGGATGAATTCTGGAAATCATATGGAAGAAGTAGAGCGAGAATGAGAGAGGAGTGTTTTTTCTTACGATGTCTTCACTCTGAAGAACTAATAACAGAAGACAGGTTTTAAGACTCAGAATAACTTCTCATAATGGTTGTTATCAACCTGAGAGCTCTCATTGTATTTCTGTTCTTCTTTTTCTGAGTGAATCATTAACATATGTCTAGCAGACTTAGAATGTCTGATGTGTACCTAGTACTCTCACACATGTGCATGCGTGCACACACACACAAACACACACACACACACACACAGAGATGCTCTACCTGGGAACCTCCAAAGGTGTGCTCTGATAACAATCCCCACTGAGACCAGTGAAGCAACAGGGTTGTGTGTGTCTGTCTGTCTGTCTGTGTGTGTGTGTGTGTGTGTGTGTCCATGCGTATGTGCCTGTCTGTGTCCATGTGTGTGTTTAATGTGTGCGAAACAACCCACTATGACATTAACAGATGCATTGTTGTCACAGCAGGCTAGCCTTTAATAGCCGTTGTCCTGTGAAAGTTAATGGACTCACTCTCCTGCTTGCGTACTCTAATATTAAACTCCCTCTCTGAATATTATCCATCCACGGCTCCATCCCTCTATCCAGCATCCAGCACAAATTAATTATTGGTTATATCGCTGTGTCTCCCCTTTTCAGTGCTAGGTCACCCAGGCTCTGCATTAATTGCTTGAGCATATGGTTCCAAACAGATTTTAGCTGTGGGACCCACACTTTACGGTGGAATTTTTCTGCACACTCAGATGTTTGCCATATTGTCAAGGCTGGCAGCTATTGTTCCCCCCATTTACTTCATACGGCTAATTACGCCCTAATAATAACTTTACCTTGGAGTTTTTCTCCTCTCCGTGCCAGCAAACCTGTTCACACTACATATGTTAATTGGCACCACATCTTCATTATGTTCAGAAAGCTTTAAGTTCAAGCTGTGCCGCCTGGCGAACGACGCAGAGCGAGCTTCGCTGCCAGCTCTCTCCTCTCTTTCCTCTCTCTACTCTCGTTGCTACTCCGTTTTAGTTCTATAAATTATTCCTTTTCTTTTTCACAGCTGTGTGAAAGAAAGTTGTGAAGAGAAAGTTTCTTGCTTCCCCTCATGTTTTTCTACAGGAGAGTTTCTGTTCCCGAGTTTTTAAGCAAGACTGATTAGAAGAAGAGGTTTTTGGATGGAGTTTCTCTGTTTTGTTTCAGGTTTTGGACCAAAACGTAAGGAAGCCAGCCTTTTCAACTCCTGTATGTAGTTTCACTGTGTTTTCTGTATGTTAGATTTATGTTATCGTTATGTTGGATCACACAGAACAGCAGAACAGTATATTCCCATAGACTCTGTTAGATGTGTGTTTGCCTTTATGTTGCTGTGTCCTGATGGATCTGGCCTCGCTTTCTCTCTTTTTCTCAGATGGCAGATCTGAAGCATTGTATAGCGCAGAGAATAGCTCTCTCTCTCTCTCTCTCTCTCTCTCTCTCTCTCTCTCTCTCTCTCTCTCTCTCTCTCTCTCTCTCTCTCTCTCTCTCTCTCTCTCTCTCTCTCTCTCTCTCTCTCTCTCTCTCTCTCTCTCTCTCTCTCTCTCTCTCTCTCTCTCTTTCTTTCTCTTTCTCTCTCTCTCTCTCTCTCTCTCTCTCTCTCTCTCTCTCTCTCTCTCTCTCTCTCTCTTTCTCTCTCTATCTCTCTCTCTCTCTCTCTCTCTCTCTCAGGAGAACATCATTTCATGCTTTGAGCAAATGAGAAGTTTAAAATCAAGTTTCTCATGAAGCAAATTCAGTTAGGCCTTTAAAGTTAAAGTTGAAAAATTGCTGGCACCAATGCAACATGAATTGTGAAATCTGCCAAAGAATTCAGCAATGTTGATTGGCAGTTGATTTTGTAGATCTCTGCTCCATGTTTCGTTGGTTGCATGTTTTGAGAGGTGGCCTGTGTTCTCATTCAGGCAATCTGGCTCTGTACACACACACGCATACACACACGTTTTTTATCCTCTTGTCCCATCAGCCAATCGTACTGAGCCATGAGCATTTTGGTCTGTGGGACTGGGGACAATAGCATCAGATCAATCTGGGAGAGCTGTTAACCCCTGCTAATCCCTACACAACAGCTGGATATTGTGTGTGTGTGTGTGTGCAAGTGTGCGTGGGTGTGCATGGGCACGTGCGTGGGCGTGTGTGCACGCATGCCTGTGTCTCTGCCTGTGAATGTGTGTGTGTGAACAAAAAAAATCCCTCTTCCCATACAATAATAATCCCAATGTAATAAAGAGTCTTAATGGTGGTCAGACAGAGAGAGATGGAGCTGAACAGGCCTGGTTGTCGCTGGCTGGCTGCTACTGCATTGTGGGATAGTGGTGTGTTTATGAGAGTGAACAGCTGTTCCAGAGATCTGATTAAACTGTTACACACACACACAATACACACACACACACACACACTAGAGATCTGACTAAACTGTTAGAGGATTAACATATGGGCTGTATTTCTCTCTCAGTCAGACTCAGCCTACTGTTCAAAACCCCATTGTTTTTATTAACTTCTTATACCATTTACCTTAAAATTGAGATTTAAAGTACAATACTTTACAATAATCTGGACTGTATTGTGGATTTACTGTAATATGGCTTTTTGGATGTACTTTGTTCTATGTGAGAGACGATTTATATGAGAGATGGTTTTAGGGTTGTTTTCAGGCTGTTTTGATCTGTATGTGGATGACAGGATGACTAGAGCCACGAGGTAGCAGTCACGACTCCCCTCTGTCTCTCACGCATATGCACGCACAAGCTACCTATTTGCCAACATAAAGGGAGATTGTGTGTCTATAATAAAGCCATACGAAACATCATATATATTTATTGTGTGTGTGTGTGTGTGTGTGTGTGTGTCTCTGTGTCTCTGTGTCTCTGTGTCTCTGTGTCTCTGTGTCTCTGTGTCTCTGTGTCTCTGTGTCTCTGTGTCTCTGTGTCTCTGTGTCTCTGTGTCTCTGTGTCTCTGTGTCTCTGTGTCTCTGTGTCTCTGTGTGCGTGCTGGCCCATGCAGCCTGATCACAAGAAATAGACTTCGATTTTGGACGTCAGAAAAAGTGCGGATAAAGTTGATTTATGCCTTCCTCTGCGTTCACAATATTGTTTTAAATGATTGCCCAGCACTGGGCGCGAACTCGTGATGCTCGGAGCCCAAGAGTGCTGCTCAGACCACTGCACTACGGCAGTTCACAATGCTCTAGCTAGCTGTTAGAATACTGTGAATACTGATGATACTTCACATTAATAGCGAGTCTTTTTAAATTATTTTTGTTTAAAGCCCCAAAACCATAGCCCTTATCTTAACCACTCAGAATGGCCTAAACCGTTAACCTATGAGTTGTTTCTGTTTTAATCATGTAACCACGCCAAATTAACCCTGTAACCACATGGAGTTAATGCGTCAAAGATAGACGTTCATCCACAATACGTCTAATTTCAAAGGGAAATTATGAGATCGTGTTGGCCCTGTGCCTGTGTGCCTCTGTGTATGGTGGCCACAGTGAAATACCTCCAGTCTCCCCTATCCCCATGAATCTATGGGTATCTGCAGCCTGCTCCTCTCCAGCATATGTCCAATTAGGTTTGAAAGGCAGAGAGGAGCTGCAGTGTCTGTGATTCGCCTCCGCAGGGGGCCTGTCCAAACCTTCCGCTATCGTGCCTCTCCCGTCTGATCCACGGCCGCACCGCGCACAACACATGCCATTTATGGTTAACCAAAATTGTGGTGTAATTATTGTGTGGTGGGGGAAACAAGCGGATCCAGTTCCACTATTCCCCTCGCGCTGCGCCGATCCTGCCTGTGGTTATGGTGTAGTGTGGTAAACTGGATGAGGAGCCTGAGAGGAGACACACACACAGGAGAAAAGACACACAGGCATGACTTTGAATACAAACATTACATTTTAGTCATTTAGCAGACACTCTTATCCAGAGCAACTTACAGTTAGTGAGTGATTATATATTTTTTTTATCATACTGGCCCCCCGTGGGAATCAAACCCACAACCCTGGCGTTGCAAACGCCATGCTCTACATCCCTGCCGGCCATTCCCTCCCCTACCCTGGACAACTTGTGCGCCGCCCCATGGGTCTCCCGGTCGCGGCCGGCTACAACAGAGCCTGGATTCGAACCAGGATCTCTAGTGGCACAGCTAGCACTGCGATGCAGTGCCTTAGACCACTGCGCCACTCGGGAGCACACATAGCAGACAGAAAGCACACACACACATAGCAGACAGAAAGCACACACACACATAGCAGACAGAAAGCACACACACACACATAGCAGACAGAAAGCACACACACACACTTTCTGTCTGCTATGTGTGCTCCCGAGTGGCGCAGTGGTCTAAGGCACTGCATCGCAGTGCTAGCTGTGTCACTAGAGATCCTGGTTCAAATCCAGGCTCTGTTGTAGCCGGCCGCGACCGGGAGACCCATGGGGCGGCGCACAAGACACAAACACACACACTGGATGGTGGATAGAAAGACATGGAGAATGTTCATTTCTGAAAGAAAGCGAAACGGAGGAAGGGGGAAGGAAAGAGAGGGAGGAGGAAATACTTGATCCTATATTCCATTTAACTCACCTACCTGTCCTATATCCTGCGGTGACATAAGATGATGATGTTATAACATCTTTGTACAGCTTTTTCCTCCATTAATTAATAGCATATTCCATCCCTTATCATAGAGAGAAAGGGTGAAATGAGAGGGAAGGAGAGACGGATGGGGGGAATAAGAAAATACTTCGGGTACCAGTGTCACTTTGACATTCAATTTGAAGAGTTGCATCTATGTCCATGTCATTGAATGTTTTATAACAATTCAGATATTTATTTCTACATGTAATAGCTTATTCCTTTTGTTCCTTGGGTTTTAATTATATTTCATTCAACCCTTGGTTATGAAACTATAAGGTCCACCTGGGTTTGTTATCTTCAAACTTAGCCTACAAATCATTGTTATTATCCATCTATCTAACTCGTCATACTGCGGACTACTATAATATCTCTCCCATGTCTCTCCACATCTCTTCTGTCAGTCATGTCACTCCTCAGAGTCTTTGTGTTGTTTTTGGCAGAGCAGTCTTCAGCTGAACACGCACACGCACACGCACACGTACACACGCACACACACACACACACACACACACACACACACACACACACACACACACACACACACACACACACACACACACACACACACACACACACACACGCACGCACACACACACACAGACACACGCACGCACACACACACACACACACACACACACACACAGTCTTCGGCTTCCACCATCTGTCTCCTACTTCTCTCTCTGTGCTGAACACTCAGACTCTTCCTCTTGCCAAAGTCACTGAGTTTGTCTTTTTTCTCTGAGTCCTGGAAACCTTGTGAAAAGGGATGGCGTGCTGCCGACGCAGAGCGCTCCTCTCTCCTCTCTCCTCTCTCCTCTCTCCTCGGGGAGGGAAGAAGCCAGGCCAGCTGTTATGAGAGTTTAGCTGTGATTCTTCCACGTGACTCCCTCGTTGTCTCGGTAATCAACAGGACAGGACTCCCTGCCTCTGACCTGTCTCAGCTCATATACACAGCTCTGTATCAGACGCAGGTGCTCAAGAGGAGAGGAGAGAGTATGTATTGGTGTTGGATGGGGGTGTGCGGCGGGAGGGGTGTGTGTGTTTGTGCACTTTCTTCTGTCCCTGTTTGTGTGTGTATAGCTGCACATGTGTGTGTCTGTGTGTAAGCATTCTTCAGTTTCTTCCTTCTTATCTTGTTCGTGGCCAGATGACCTTACCTGACCTCACCACACTGAGCTGTGATTGTGTCTAGAGGTTAAAGGTCACAGACAGGACCTGATACCCCCAGCTGGCCTACATTCATACAGATAGACCAGCCTTCTGCTTCCGTCTGCTCTGTTCCCCCTCACTACCCAAGATCAATGTCTGACTACACCTGGACTGCACGCTCACATACCTCCCCCACGCCCAATCAGATACGTACATCCATATGCTCAATAAACTGATATCTCTCTATCGCTCTCTCCTCTCCTCCTCCCCTCTCCCTTCCTCTCCTCTCCCCTCCTCTTTCCCTCTCCTATCCTCCTCTCCTCCTCCCCCTCCACCCGTCTCTCAGCAGGTCCAGGGGCAGCTGCCTCCGTTGATGATCCCAGTGTTCCCTCCAGACCAGAGGACTCTGGCTGTAGCTGCTGCCCAGCAAGGCTTTCTACTGCCCCCCGGATTCAACTACAAACCAGGCTGCAGTAAGTAGCAACAGTCTCCTAAAACTCACTATTCTCTGTGGGTCTAGATTGGGACATCTCAGTGGTGTTGTTACCACGCCACAACAAGTGTATTTTCTACAGAGACAGGGACCCTCTCTCTCTCTCTCTTTTTCTCTCTCTCTTTCTCTCTCTGTCTGTTGGCTCATTCCTTCACTTGGCTCATCCTTTTGTCTCCATTTTCAATTTTCCAGTTTTTTCTTTGGTTGAAAGCAACAAAAAATGCCTCATCCTGTGGGACTTGTTATTGGCCGCGGCAGTCCGGCTGTGAGGAAATGTGTTGTTTACCGCGAGAAGCAACACGCGTGTGCCAGGAACGACATTCCGAATACCGTAGGAACATGCCAGGGGGTAGCGTGACCTGCCCCAGGTTCCCTCACATTAACACAGGCCCCCGCCAGAACATGCATCCAACACGCCAATACAACACTCCTCGCACACGCCTCCCCCTACAGACAGACAGACTGGTCTCTCTAAGGTCCAGCTCCTCCCCCAGAAACTAACAGCTTCCTAAACAAGTCTCCTTCCATTTTCAATTAATGCCATTATGTGCCAATCCTCGCCCACTACCCACTTAAAGACCCCCACATCTTAGAGGATTATTGCTGTCTTTTCTCTGCCTGAGCCAAAGAGAATGGTGTTGACCTGAATGACAGGTAGTGCTGCTGTTCTTCTGAAACATCAACACTTGTTGACTTTTGAAAGTTAGTCTTATATTTTTTTGAACTAGTAGTAGACTTTACTGTCATCACACACACTCCATACATACACATCATCTATAGTACATACTGTACATCAGTGGTTCTCAATCTTGGACCTGGGGACCCAAAGGGGTGCACTACACAGCTGATTCAAATGAGCAACTCATCATCAAGCTTTGATGATTTGAATCAGGTGTGTAGTGCTAGGGCAAAAACAAAAAGGACCAAGATTGAGAACCGCTGCTGTACACAGTAAACACCACACACTGTAGACAGAACTCACAAACACAATAAACAATTTGCCCAGTGTGGCCTCCACTCTAGTCCCTATCATATCTCTCTCTCTCTCTCTCTCTCTCTCTCTCTCTCTCTCTCTCTTCTCTCTCTCTCTCTCTCTCTCTCTCTCTCTCTCTCTCTCTCTCTCTCTCTCTCTCTCTCTCTCTCTCTCTCTCTCTCTCTCTCTCTCTCTCTCTCTCTCTCTCTCTCTCTCTCTCTCTCTCTCTCTCTCTCTCTCTCTCTCTCTCTCTCTCTCTCTCTCTCTCTCTCTCTCTCTCTCTCTCTCTCTCTCTCTCTCTCTCTCTCTCTCTCTCTCTCTCTCTCTCTCTCTCTCTCAGTGAAAACTCTCAGTCCCGCCCAGTAGTCTAAGGAGCAGGAGGAGAGACCCACTGTGTCCTAAATGGCACCCTATTCCCTACATAGTGCACTACTTTTGACCAGAGCCACATAGGTAGTGGACAGTGTAGGGAATAAGGTGCCATTTGGAACGCTGCCTGTCTCCCAGAATACACATCCACTGAAATAATTATCCCTCTAAAAAATGCTTCTTGAACCCTGGCATTTCTTTTGTCCCAGAGTTGTATGGGAAAGATGTTTTGGAGAGGCTGACTGCTGAAGTCTGGTTTATTGCTTATTGAGACGGGGTCCTGGATGGAGTCCTGGATCAGGACTGACTGTTACAAGGCCAGGCACACACACAGACACACACACACTAGTGCCATGAACGGAGAGGAGAGACCCAGTGTATTGGCCTGATATAGCCTTGTGACCAAGTCACTCTGGGACCCAGTCAGATATGCAGGGTCATACCCTGAGAACATTCTGATGTATTAGCATCACTGTTTATATCTGACTGTCTATGCCCAGTAGCACACTGGAATATGACAGTAATATTCCACCATCATTGCATTCATTTTAATAGATACGCCCTTTAATTAAATAAATGCATACATTTATCAAAACAGGAGTATCTTTCACTCTCTTATTTTGTGTTTAACACAAATAACAAACACTATAATATAACTGTCTAGGAGGAATAAGAACACCGGTGGCTTGTTGAACCCTGTCACCCCTACTCCCCCCTGTATTCTCCCTCTATTCCTGCTCCGCCTGTCTTCTCCCTTCAATCCTTCCTCCCCCTGTCTTCTCCCTCCATCCCTCCTCCCCGTCTCCTCCCTCCATCCCTTCTCCCCATCTCCATCCATCCCTCCTCCCCCTGTCTTCTCCCTCCATCCCCCCTCCCCGTCTCCTCCCTCCATCCCTTATCCCCATCTCCATCCATCCCTCCTCCCCCTGTCTTCTCCCTCCATCCCTCCTTTCTGCCCCCAGCCCTGACCTTTCCCTCCCATAGTAATTACACGGGCCTAGCTATCTGCAGCTGGGTGCTAATAACCTGCTCCATTCTTTTTTATTTCCTATTCTCTCCATCCGTGATTCATCAGCCTTCACTTACTGCCGACATGGGCTACTGAGAGAGAGAGAGAGAGAGAGAGAGAGAGAGAGAGAGAGAGAGAGAGAGAGAGAGAGAGAGAGAGAGAGAGAGAACAAGAACAAGCACAGAGAGAGAGAGAGCATAGACAAAGAGCGGATAGAACAGAGACAGAGACAGAGAGAGAGAAAGAGAGAACAGAGAGAGCGCGGCGAAGATGACGTCGCCCTTGCTGGCTTAATTACGTCCAGGGCGTCTTTATCTTTGAACACCTTCAGAGTCTTTGTCAGGAGGTATTAGAGAGAGGCCACACAATCAGCCTTTCATTAGGACACACCAGACACAGGACAAAGAAGGGCTTTAGAATGGACCAGAGAAAGGGAGGGAGCTCAGATGGAGGGATGGAGGGGGAGAGGGAGGGATGGAGGAAGGGGAGGCAGATGGAGGGATATAATGGAGAACAAGGGGAGAGAAGAGTAAAGGGTTTGTCTGGACTGCAGGTAGAGGAGGAGAGAGAGAGATGGGATGGGGACCATTTGGCCGTAGTAGAGGACAGGGAGGAAGGGAGGAAGTGAAAGGAGAGAGGTCTCACACAGGAGTGTCAAAGCTGTAGAAAGAGAAAAGAAGGTAGAGGGGAGGTAGGGCCATGTTATGGTGAAAGGGTGAGAAAGGGCTGTTTTAGTGTACATAGAGGAGTGTGAAGGTGTTGAGAGAGAGAGGCACAGACTGATGTCAAACACATAACTGGTAGGGAGACACTGAACAGGAAAAAGAAGGAGGGAGTGAAGGAAGAGAGGAAGGAGAGATAGCTGACGTGTCTTTTTTATTTTCCTATGTCCAGGTGACCCTTACCCTCTCCAGCTGGTCCCTACTACCATGGCAGCAGCTGCTGCCGCGGCAACCCCAGGCCTCGGTCAACTACAGCTCCAGGTAAGACCAACACCATGACGATGATGATGATGATTTTATATCCATTAACATTTTCACCAATATTTCAATTTCCTCCAAATGCCTCCCAAAGCCTTAATACAGAGAGTAAACCTTTCTATTGTAACATTGCAATGTTGTTGTGTTTTAGGTCCAAGGATATCGCCCTAACTCAGTGGTTCTCAATCCTCTCCTCGGGGACCCCCAAACGTTTCACAATTTTGTTGTATCCCTGAACTAGCTCACCTGATTCACCAAGTGAAGGGCTTGATAATTAGTTGACAAGTTGAATCAGGTGTGCTCTGGAATAGTTCAAATACACGGAACAGCTGGGGTGCCGAGGAGAGGTTTGAGAGCCACTGCTAACTTACTAAACTGGTGGTTCTGGTTTCTGTTTGATGACAGTGTTAGGTTACCATAGTGATGCTCTTTTGTTCTGGATTAGAGACCTTGAGTAGAGAATAGAATCACTAAAGTGCTACTTATTGTTCACTCTCATAAGTCTGGAGCCATAGAAACCCCAACTATTCAGTTAAAAAGACCAAATACAGAGCAAAGTCTGCAGTTTTGTCACTCTGGCTCTGTAATATTTTGAATATTCTGAATACTGTGTGTGTGAATGGTAGGGACGGAGAGGGTCTGAAGTGGGGATCGACAGGACTATTGAACAGTTTGGAGTAGACTCCAACTACAACAACCCAGCCTGGTGGTGCTTACAGGTTAGGACACACACTCACACGCACGAATGCACACACACACACATACATACACACACACACATTCCAGTCCCCAACACACACAATTACACACTATTTCCCTCGTCTTTTCCTCTCCCTCCTCTTCTTCCCTCGTTTATCTGAGAGAGTAGCCCACTTGTTCACTCCATCTGATAAATCTGGACAAGAAAAAAAGAATGATCAAAAAACGAAAGACAAAAAATCCGTAACATCTGTTCCTCCACTCTGAGAGGATGGAGGGATGAGCCCATCTTTAGCACTTGCTGCCTCCCTCCGTCCCTCTCCCTCCCTCTCTCCGCTCTGCATATTTAGAATAAGTGGGCTATCGTCAGTTAATCCTGACCCCGGAACAGATCTTAGGGTGCGTCCCAAATGGCACCCTATTCCCTACATAGTGCGCTACTTTGGTCTAAAGTAGTGCATTATGTAAAGAATAGGGTGCCATTTAGAATGCAGCCTAAATATGCAGAGCGGAGATCTTAGCCACAGATCCGCGACTGCCTCAGGACCCCTCTCTCAGGGGTTAAGAGCCTGGGCGGGCGTCCTCTCTGCTGCCTGTCTGAAATACATTAACCCCAGAAGATCAGTGGACACAGAGCACACTCAGACCTAGGTTGCCCCGCAACGCATTATCACTGTAAAGGCAGGGGAGGTGACACACACACACACACACTGCTGAACACACACACTCAATTAGTGAAACCCAGCTGCACCAAGCAAGCTACGTATTTGCATGCATATTACCAGAAGAGGACAGCTTTCTCGCTTAACCTGAGCTCACACACACACGCGCACACACACACACACACCAGGCTGGGTTATATAGGTTAAGCGTTGCCTGTTAAATACATTTGCACCTGTCTGACTTACACAGTCAATGCACCAGATTCAGTGTTGATATCGAACTAGGCTGAGCTATGTAATTCTATCATCAAAGGTAGGTGCTGTTAGTATAGCTTCATTGTGTGTGTGTGTGTGTGTGTGTGTGTGTGTGTGTGTGTGTGTGTGTGTGTGTGTGTGTGTGTGTGTTTGGGAGCGGGAGTTATATCTTGTCCCTGCATGTCCTGAGTGATTTTATCACATCTTGGCTCCATATGTTCCGTTGTGTTCAGATTGAGAAAATCTCCCCGATTGAAGGGCTTTGTCGCAAGTCAATTGGATTTAAACAGAACAACAACAGCAAAAAAACTACATCTATCAACATCGCTTGCTGGTGCTAGCTAGCAGCCTTCTTTAAATCCCCTCAGAAAGAAAAAACCCAGATTAAGTCTGTTACAAAGAAATGATTTAGTGAGGCTAACCCAAACACAAATGTCTGAATGTGGTATATTTCCTCTGGGAGTGTGTGTGTGCTGTGGTGTTTTACAAGCGGCTGTGTGTGTTTGTGTGTGTGTGTGTGTGTGTGTGTGTTCAAACGTGCATGCTTGCGTGCATGTGTGTATGTGTTTTACAAGCTGTTGGCTGCTGAGCTCTGAGACTAACATAACAATTACCTGCCCCAGGGTCACAACCACTAGAGATGAGGGAACGACAACGTAGCCGCCAAACAATACACTGGGGCTGGTGGGACACACACACACACACACACACACACTAAAACACACAGAAAGTCCTATAAAGGCACACACCATTTGAACAAAGGCACACTATGGCATATGTGCTCTCACATATACTCATTTGAATCATGTTCAAGTCTCACACACACCCGCGCTGGTCTCTTATTAGCAGCTGTGAGGAGAGGAGACAGTAGAGATCTATGTGGAACTCATTTAGTCCAGGTCATGACCCCTATACCTCCATGGTCTCCCCTGGTCTATGTAGTCTGACAGAGATAAGACTGGGACAAAGACTCCCTGTGATGGTTACATCCATACAATAACTACTCTGTAGTCTCATTATAACACACAATATATGGCAGGGGAGTACGTATGGAGGTAGGGAGAGAGAAAGAGATAGAGAGAGAGGTATTATATCAGTAGAGATGAAATGAAGAAATCAAGGTATGAGACAGGTACTTAGAGGGGTGAGGGAAAAGAGAGGAGGAGAGGAGTGAGTGAACCATAGTGCTAGAGAGGTACAGTATGAAGAGGGGAGTGATGAGGGAAGGGAAGGGAAGAGGAGAGGAGTATGTGAACAGCAGTGCTAGAGAGGTACAGTATGAAGAGGGGAGTGATGAGGGAAGGGAAGGGAGGAGGAGAGGAGTATGTGAACAGCAGTGCTAGAGAGATATGAAGAGGGGAGGAATGAAGGGATGAGGAGGAGAGGAGGAGAGGAAAGAGTGAACAACAGTTCTAGAGAGGTATAAAGAGGGTCAATGGAGCGGGTCAGGCATCATATGGGGAGGCAGATGTTGGAACATATTGTACCGGATCACTGCACTGTACACCGAAGAGAGGGAGGGAGGAAGGTGACAGAAAGAGAGGATAGAGCGAGAACGAGGAGAGGGAGAGACAATGTGTGTTATCAGGACATGTGCATGCATTGACACTTAGCAATGCTGATAAGGTGGCTACAGGATAGTTAGCATTGGAAACATTATTTCAGTGCTGATATCTCTGTATAGACTAGTCTGTGATGTCTGTGGGAAATGTTTTTACTGATCAATACCAGATAGGAGAGTAGGAAGAGCTCATATAGGTAGTATCGTAGTGTCAGGACATTCCAGTTCAAACACACACACACGCATGCACACACACACACACACAACGCACACACACTGTCCCACCTTCAACTCAGTCTCAGACAGTGAGAGAAAGAAGTATAAATCCATGCAGATTTCAGATCTTCTCATTTTCCTTTGCATTCTTATTTGATCACAATACAACCTCCTTTCCTTAGATCTTACTGCCACTTCAACAATAGAGCTGATAGAATGAGAGAGTTAGATGGAAAGAGATATATACAGTACATTCAATTCTGACAGGTTTAAAGTTCATCCCTGCTCTCTCTCTCTCTCTCTCTCTCTCTCTCTCTCTCTCTCTCTCTCTCTCTCTCTCTCTCTCTCTCTCTCTCTCTCTCTCTCTCTCTCTCTCTCTCTCTCTCTCTCTCTCCCTCTCCCTCTCCCTCTCCCGCTCCCTCTCCCTATCTCTCTCTCTTGTTCTCTCCGCTCTCTCTCTCTCGCCACACAACAAGCAACCATCACACAGGCAGGCGAGGACAGTTATCTCTAAGGGAATCAAACAGGAGTAATGGAATAATGGGTCTGTTGCGCAATGGGCCTAGCTGACCAGAGTAAACAATGACTGTGGCCTGGACTGAACCCTCATCTATTCACACAACAAAGAGCAAAGAGGGAAGAAGAGAGCATAATCTGAGTAAAACTGGAGATTATTGACGGGAGAAGATGTCTGTTACAGCCACACAAAGATTCACAGATCTGTTCTAACTGGCTGAGACCACAGAGGAGAGGCGGGAAAGAAAGGGCTTAGGGTGGGGGGGGTGAGGGGTGTACACAGACACACACACACACAGACACACACACACTTATAGGAATACACACACAGTATCTTCTCAGGCATACACACCTGTTTGTTCATGTGTAAACACCCCATTGTTTAGTTTTCTTTCTCGCATTCTTGCACACACATTTGTTCTTGAGCTTATCTTGTCCACTGGTGCTCGCACACACACACACACACACACACACACACACACACACACACACACACACACACACACACACACACACACAGACAGACACACACACAGACAGACACACACACACACAGACATACACAGACACACACAAACACACACACATACATGTGCACACGCAGACACACACACTCTAACGTACACACACACACACACACACACACACACACACACACATAGAACCCCCACAGAGCCTTATAGTGATGGACTAAGACTCACATGAAGGGATTAGGGTAGAGTGAGTAAGGAGAATGAAAGAGGTTTAGAGAGTTGAAACGAACACAGCTCAGGGTTGAGAGACAGACAGGGGAGACAGAGACACTCCTTACAAATCCTTTACTAACCTTCTCCCCTGTCCTCCCCCCTCCTCCCCACTCCCTCTCCCCCACCCCCTCCTCCCTGCACCACCTCCTAGTGCCTGGCTAGTGGCTGACATTTAAATTCCTTCGTCTCAACTAAGATAGGATTTTCCCCCTCTCACTCATTGTGTTGTGTGTGTCTGTCTCCCCCTCCTCCTCCCCCCTCGGGTCACCCCGGGGGCTCCGCGCTGTCACTTCCTGTTTGATGACATGCGTGTCGTTTTGCCGATGGGGCTATGCTCTGGGCGTGCTCTGTAGTGTGTGTGTGTGTGTGTGTGTGTGTGTGTGTGTGTGTGTGTGTGTGTGTAAAGTGACTGTCACTCTGCTCGCTGGCCCATTGAACAGGCCTGAGTGATGGGAGCTGGCCCCATAATGGAACTCAATTCACACTGCAAATATAGCTATGCTGAACCGCTGGTCCCAACGCACTAACACACACACACAAACACACACACACACACACTGCCCGCGGTCTACGGGCCTCCCAGGCAGGTCAGAGCTGGTGGGGTGGGAGGGGAGAAAGGAGGGATGGAGGGAGGAGAGGAGGGTGTGTTCATGCTTGGGTTCACCCACGTCCAGGAGTCATGGTGGGGGTAATTGAACAGAAATGACCAACAAGACCTTTATTTCATCAGCCAGTCCTGACCTACTGTACTGTGTCTCAGTGTTCAGTGCAACCAGTCTCAGAGCACAGCTTTAACAGAGGACCAGTAGAAAGACACTAAGAGAGGGTTGTGTGGGTGAGCATCCCTACGTGTAAGTGTGCTAGCGTGCTTGTCAGATATTTGAAAAACACAGAAACATATTAATATATTGTGATGTCACGAGAGGCTACACAGCTTTCAGCGGGATTGCTCAAGTAGTGCAAGGAGACCAGGTTCAACCAAAACAAGGATTTTATTAAAGGTCTTGGGAAACTAACGAAAGTATAACACAATTCTGTTCTCTGGTGGCTCTTTAAGGGTTAACAGTTCAGGGATGTCTCTTCCACATCCAAAATCATAACTCTCCCTCGCTCAAATAACTTTTCCCCAGTCTTACTGTATTCCACGTTGCAGCTAGTGGCCAACCCAGCAAAACGTCCTTCCAAATGTCCCCACGTATTTCCACAGGTGCATATATCCACAGGTGAGTATTTCCCAAAGGTAAGTATCTCCAAATCCTTATATTCCTCATGGAAGTGGACGTGCAGCACTCTTGTCCTCCAGAGAGCCCAGCTTGGAGACCGTGTCTCTTCCCTTCCCAAACCTTCAGCTCATCAGCCCCTCATTTGTTTCAGCTGCGTGGGAAGATTGGCCATAGAGGGGTGGAGTTCCCGACCATACCAGCAGATGGAGCCATAGCTGTCTGGGTTTGCAGCCACCTCAGGGGGATGTAACGTCCCTCCAGGACACAGCCTCTCGTGACATCACACATCCCCTCCTCGGGACCGACGTCCTCGCTGGGTAAAGGCAGCGAAGAAGGCATCACGCCGGGAGAGGGCGTCCGCATTGCCGTGGTGGCTTGCCAGCCTGCTCTCTCTTCAACTCCTCCACCTCTAGGACCAGGGACTCAGCCTCCTGTTGTCTCTCCTTGAGTTTCTTACTGAACGCATCAGCCTTGGTTTTAGCAGAGTTTAGCTTCTGTTGAGCAGCTTTCAGTTCCTTCTCTCTCTCTGCCTCCGCATTCTTCATCTTGTTCTCCACCACCTTGTACTTCTCCTCTGCCTTCTTCTGGACCTCCTTACTACTGCGCAGGGTCTCCTCACACTCCTCGATGGTCCTGCGCAGCCTCTCCAGCTCCTCCTGTTGCTTATGGAAGGAGCTCTGTTGGAGTTTAGCCTGGAGGATATCTAACTCTTCTGTCTTCATGTCTAACTGTTGCTTTAACAAACGATACCTCTCAGCGGTCCCCTTCAGACCAGACAGTTCTTTGTCCAGATTCTGTAGCTCCGTCTCTGTGTCGGTCTGGCCACCTGCCATCCCTATCAGAGCCCGGGCGGGGAGTGAGTAACTCGGAGGATTGCACCGGAGCCTTCCCAGGATGAGTCTTGCCTCTCCGTTTCCGAGGTACTCGGGTTATCCCTCTCCTGAGACTCTCTCCAGAGTGGGTAAAAGGCTGGGCAGTCTCGTCCAATTAGGACAGGGACGGGGAGGGAATCAACCACCCCCGCCGTCGTGTGTATGGTTCCCCGTGTGCTGGTCATTGTAAGTTCAGTAATGGGGTATTCTCTGGTGTCCCCCTGGACACAGGAAACTGGGAGGGACTTTCCCGGGGTCAGACACGTTGGGCCCACCAAATCCTTACGCACCAGGGTGGCCCGGCTACCAGAATCCAGTAAGGCCTCCACATCATGGTGATTCACAGTTACCGGGCAGGTGGGGGTCGATCTGGGCCGCCATCTACGACTCCCAAGAGCGAGGCAAAGCGGTGTGTGGGTGCTGAGCTGGAGGACTCCGCAGTGGGCATAGGTTCATCGGCTGGTTTCCCACACTGCCAGGAGATATGTCCCATCTCCCCACACCGGTAACACTGTCGAGTTCCCCCCCTCCTGGTGTACTCTTCTTGGACCCGCCTGGTTTCTGGCTCCCCCTGGAGCCGGGATAAGTCCTGACGTGGCTGGGTTCGAGACCTCGGGGTCCTTTGGACGGGTTCTTTCCATTTGTGGTGGGGCCGCACTCCTGGGGTCTTTTTCGGGAAGCATTCAGCATCTCCGCTGTGGCCTGGTACTTTTCCACAGCTTCCACGGTCAGATCAGCCGTGGTCAAGGCCTGTTGACTGATGAACCGTTTTGCCTCATAAGGCAGGGCGCGTGAGGTAACGATCCACCACAACGGCCTCCCACCACCGCCGCTGCTGTATTCCTCTGCGGATCCAGCCATTTCCTTGCGATCGGACAAGTTCATGCATCTGCGCCCGAGGAGGTTGGTCTGGTTGGAAGGTCCAGCTGTGAAAGCGCTGGGCCATACCAAACTTTGTGAGTCCATATCTGCTGAGGATCTCAGACTTCAGGGCATCATAGTCAGTAACCTGGTCAGGGCCCAGGTCCCGGACAGCATTCAGCGATTCCCCGGTCAGGAAGGGGGCTAACAGACCAACCCACTGTTGCTTGGGCCAGGCTTCCCTAGTGGCCGTGGCCTCAAATGCATGCAGGTATGCCTCAATGTCATCGGTAGCTCCCATCTTAGATATAAAGTCACTTGCCTTTATTGGGCGGGTATTTTGGACCACCCTCTGTCTCTGCAACTGCAATTCCTCTGCCTTCAGAAGGTTGGCTTTCTTTTGCTCCTCCAAGAGAGCCACGTTTGCTTGCATCTGGGCTTGCTGGCCAGCAACAAGGGCTTTCAATATGTCCTCCATTTCAGTCGGCGGGAGCCTACGGCCAACTTGGAAAACTGGGTGATCAAACCTTCGGTATCCTCCTCTGACATGCACTATTAACGCCTGAGCGTGCCCGTATTCTCCACCATCTGTGATGTCACGAGAGGCTGCACAGCTTTCAGCGGGATTGCTCAAGTAGTGCAAGGAGACCAGGTTCAACCAAAACAAGGATTTTATTAAAGGTCTTGGGAAACTAACGAAAAGTATAACACAATTCTGTTCTCTGGTGGCTCTTTAAGGGTTAACAGTTCAGGGATGTCTCTTCCACATCCAAAATCATAACTCTCCCTCGCTCAAATAACTTTTCCCCAGTCTTACTGTATTCCACGTTGCAGCTAGTGGCCAACCCAGCAAAACGTCCCTTCCAAATGTCCCACACGTATTTCCACAGGTGCATATATCCACAGGTGAGTATTTCCCAAAGGTAAGTATCTCCAAATCCTTATATTCCTCATGGAAGTGGACGTGCAGCACTCTTGTCCTCCAGAGAGCCCAGCTTGGAGACCGTGTCTCTTCCCTTCCCAAACCTTCAGCTCATCAGCCCCTCATTTGTTTCAGCTGCGTGGGAAGATTGGCCATAGAGGGGTGGAGTTCCCGACCATACCAGCAGATGGAGCCATAGCTGTCTGGGTTTGCAGCCACCTCAGGGGGATGTAACGTCCCTCCAGGACACAGCCTCTCGTGACATCACAATATTCATTTGAGATTCTCTAGGAAAACAAGTGCTTAGTGTGTGTGTGTGTGTGTATGACTATTGTTTTCCTCAAGAACAGGATTGAAATGTCTTTATTAGAGATAGCAGGAGGAGTGTGTCTAATGGGAAGCAGTGGCTGATGGGTAGTGAGAGCTGCCATGGCCATTTGCATAAACCAGTCTTTGTTTCCCTTCCGTGGCCGGCGGCCAACCACCAACAGAAGGACGGAAGTTCCTCTCACAACATAGTTGGCCGCTCCCAAACCCAAACCCTCCCTTTACACACAAATACAATGAAAAACACAGCCCGTTTTGACTCATAAACAGCTATTCTCTTCCTCATCTTAAAGACAATTAGGAACAAACACATTTGGTGAAAATTCTTCTAAAGGAACATGAAGGGAATGGGAGAGCGTTGTTGTGGCGAGCAGAAATAGCTGGAGGAGAAAGAGATCTTGTGATGAATATTGTAGCTCGTTCATTTCCAAGTTTATTATGGTGTGTCTGTTGCTGTGGAAATATATGCTTGAGAGTATTAAATACTTTGTCTGACAATTAGACTGTGTAAATATCCAAGAGCACTGTCACTACTCTGGATTATTAGTAATTTAGATCTTATTCTAAAATGAAACCTCCACTCCCCTTAGTAGATATTACTGGCAGATAATTCAGCCACTTACTTGTTCATTCTAAGCAGAAACCAGTCACTGTCTTCATGCCAGTCTGAGAGTTAGTGTGTGTAAGGATGCGTGTGCTTGCATGCCTGCGGGTGTGTTGCCACCAGTGGCACAGAGCTTAGGTTTGTCCCGTCAGGTGAACACATTCCCAACTTTTCCCCCTCTTTCTCTCCATCCACTGACCCTCCCCATCAAAAGCACCTTTTTACCTTGAGAGTCTCTCTTTCTCTCCCCCTCTTTCTTTCTTTCTTTCTTTCTTTCTTTCTTTCTTTCTTTCTTTCTTTCTTTCTTTCTTTCTTTCTTTCTTCTCTCTCTCTCTCCCCTCTCTCTCTCTCTCTCTCTCTCTCTCTCTCTCTCTCTCTCTCTCTCTCTCTCTCTCTCTCTCTCTCTCTCTCTCTCTCTCTCTCTCTCTCTCTCTCTCTCTCTCTCTCTCTCTCTCTCTCTCTCTCTCTCTCTCTCTCTCTCTCTCTCTCTCTCTCTCTCTGAGCGTGACCCAGTAGGATTCTGAGTGTTTCCTTCCCACGATGCACCCGAAGGGGACATCTCTCACTCAGAGATCGAGGCTGTTAGTGTGTTCCCACGGGGCCGTGTGGCAGGGGAAGTGACAGCGTCCCTCTCTCTCTCTGTCACACAAACAGGCCATCAGCCACTCACTAATGGCCAACCAGGGCTTTTTAGCTGGCGTCTTCTTTTTGTTTGTGTGCTCTGAGTATTCATTTATTCATGTGTCCCTTTCTTGTTTTCTTGTTTCTCTCCCACTCTTTCTACCTCTCTTCCCCCCTCTCTGTACCTCTTTCTCCCCCCCCCCCCCCTCCCCCTCCCTGACCCTCCCTCCCTCTCTCTATAGCAGCTGTATGCGGCTCAGCTGGCAGCGATGCAGGTGTCTCCAGGGGCCAAACACAGCAGTATGCCCCAGACCAACCTGAACACCCACTCTCCCACCAACACACACCAAGAGAAGAGCCGCTGCACCCCACCGCCCAAACCCAAGGTACGTACCTCTGTGTGTGTGTGTGAGTGTTTTAGAGGATTTTTCAAGGGGGTATTCATTCACGCATGTGTGTGTTCCTGCTTGTTTGAGGCTCTTTTTTTGCATCCAGTACCTTCTGCATCAAAAGCTAAAGGCTGTCAACCAGTCACCTGCTGGTACTAATCGTTCTCCTGATGAAACTTACCAAACAACTTCTCTGAAGTCTGAACCACTTACCCAACTTTGCTGGACACAACTTCTCTGGCCCACTCTCAGCTCTGTAGTGGAGGTATGAGCAAGGCAGTCAGCCATGTGGCCGTTGGCATATGTGAGTGTGTGAACCTAACTCTCTGACCATAGGGCTATGGGGGTCTGTGGGGGGTCTGTGTCCGTCCAAGCGGAGTCTTACTCCCATGAATATCTGTGTTGAAAATGCAGTGAAAGGCCCTCAGCAGACCCCCAGGGCCCCACAGTGGAGTGGTCACTCCTTTCCTCTCTCTTTTCTTCGCTCTGTACATCTCTCCTTCCCCCTCTACTCCCTGATGAGTTGTAATCTCAGACAGAGAGAGACAGCATGTCCATGGTATAGATTAAGATCCTTGGTTGACCCCAGCTCTCGTGACCCCGCGATAGTGTCTATCGATTCCCCACTGACACTGTCCTCCCTCCCGGCGCACACACACTGCCCCCCTACCACGTCCCCCTGACCCCCTGTCTGATGCAGGCTGTGGCTCTGATTCTGACACCCGCCTCTCTTCTGGTCTCATTACCATATATATGGAGTGGCCAGGGAGGCAACTGTGGTCCTAGCGGGGGGGAAGGTCAGCCGTAATGGCCGACAGGCAGACAGCAGGATAGGGGAGTGGACACGCACTGCCCCCACCAGGTCACCATGGAAATGGCTAGACCACTCACTGTCTGTCACAGACCCACTGTCAGGGTTCCCTTTTCTGCTGCTTTCATCCCTGCTTTCTCTTACTCTATCAGCCTTTAGTTACGACTGGCTGACGCCCCATTAGTCTCTTTCAATCTCAGCCCCAGTTGATTTTTAGCCCTCATTCTCTCTCTCTCTCTCTCTCTCTCTCTCTCTCTCTCTCTCTCTCTCTCTCTCTCTCTCTCTCTCTCTCTCTCTCTCTCTCTCTCTCTCTCTCTCTCTCTCTCTCTCTCTCTCTCTCTCTCTCTTTATCTTTCTCTTCCTATGATGGGGTGAGGAGGAGGGAGGATGGTAGCCTTCATGTATATTTTAGAGGTGCTCTCTGGTCTCTGTCAGGTCTCTGTTCATTTAGAGGCTCTTGCTGTAGTGTAGAGGTTGGTTGGCTGGCTTGCTGGTCTGCTGTAGACAGATGTTAGGACTGAGGCGCACCGCTTAAGTGCTTTACCCTGCGGGGAGGAGGTACAGGGACACACGGCTACTCAGGTGTGGCCTGCTGGGAACAACATACACACTCACACGTGCACACACACACACACTCACACACACACACTGCCACTGACTTAAAGTGAGTTCCCTGGAAGCCACAGCTGGCTTTAGAATTTAGAATGAAGGACTGTCCATGTGACAGAAACCATGACCACAACCACTTTTATCTTACTGTCCACTACACTGTGGACAGTCACTACACTGGCTCTCACCGGAACCAGAGAAAAAGTGGCCACCAGCTAAACACAGACATGACCAGAGATTTATTTTCCTCTTCCCAGAGACTTTCATTCTTACACTCAGCAGGTTAGAAATAGAGAGACAGGAGCTTTCTCCTGTAAGTCCAACTGTATGAGCCCCTCTCCTCTCCTCACCTCTCTTCATCTCTCCTCACCACTCCTCACCTCTCCTCTCCTCTCCTCAACTCTCCTTCCTCAAGTCTCCTCTCCTCTCCTCTCCTCTCCTCTCCTCTCCTCTCCTCTCCTCTCCTCTCCTCTCCTCTCCTCTCCTCTCCTCTCCTCTCCTCTCCTCTCCTCTCCTCTCCTCTCCTCTCCTCTCCTCTCCTCTCCTCTCTCACTGCCTCCCCACCAAGTGTATTTAACAGTGTGACTGTACAGTCGATCAACCACGCAGGGCACAGTGGGGGCTAGAGAGGTGTAAATCTGTTCTGTGTGTGACCACAGAGACCCTGGCTTGTTATGAGCTGAAGCAGACCTCAGCCCACCAGCCATAGAGCAGACAGCCCTGTGATAGATGAATGGCCACAGCACTTCACACGCACACACACACACACCCTGGTGAGGATAGATGGCGGTGGCACACACACTTGTCCTGGTAATTAAACCGTCAGCGACCTGATAAGATACAGAGGGATGATGTCACTTTCACGTGTCAACACTTCACTGGGGTGAAGTACAGGAGAAGCACTGCCATGCATCCCTGTTACTATCACTCCTTTACTCCTCTGTCTCTCTGTCTCTCTGTCTCTCTGTCTCTCTCTCTCTCTCTCTCTCTCTCTCTCTCTCTCTCTCTCTCTCTCTCTCTCTCTCTCTCTCTCTCTCTTTCTCTCTGTCTCTCTGTCTCTCTCTCTCGCGCGCGCTTTCTCTCTGTCTCTCTTGCTCACTCTCTTTTTCACTCTCGCTGTCTCTCTCGCTCATTCTCCCTCTCTCTATCTCTCTCCCTCGGCCTCACACAGGCTCTCTGTCCTGAGGTTTAAAGCTCCTTGAACAATGCCTAGCGCAGGCACTCAGACACACACACCCACGACGAGGCCCAAGCTTCTCAGAGCCTGAGTCTCAACTAATTCCCCCAATACACTGGTATTATCCATGTTGGCAACTTCCCACCTAAGGATTTGTCTCTTTACCAAAAGACCCCAATCCAGAGCACTGGGAAGGGAGGAGAGGAGAGACAGAGGCATTATCTGTAATAAATATTCACGACTCTCTTCTTCTTCCATTCAGAGGTGAGTAAAGCCCACTGTACAATAATATGGGTCAGGATTCAATAGTGAGAGCATGTGAGCAGCTCTTACTAATGTTAACTCTATTGTCTCCCAGCCTAGTGAAGACATCTTTGGGGGTCCCTGCTTTCACACAGATATCTCTAATGAGGGGAATCCTGTTACAATACAGACAGACAGAGAGAGAGACAGAGCGAGAGTGAGGTCTTAATTGAGTTGTGGAAAGCTCATAATCAGACAAAGTCACTATTAGCAGCCATATTACACAGCATCCCTCCGCTGGCTTGCCTCTGAAGCTAAGTAGGATTGGGCATGGTGGATCCCTGGATGAATAATATCCTAGATCAGGGGTAGGCCACTAGATTCAGCAGCAGACAATTTTTGTCAGAGCGGATGGTCGTGGGGCCGGAACATTATTATAATAATTTGTACACTGCAAATGACCACAATTTGCAGTGTACCACAATAAGCCCAAAAAGAGATTGTATTTGAAAATAACCTAATCATTGAATAACTTGATTACACTGAGACAGAATCACATACTGTATCTCTCTTTTTATTCGTGAGAATACTTGGGAACAGATTTCCTAAATTAAAATAATTTTAAGATTAATTCCTGGTGATTTTACAGTCTTTTCTGACCAAAAACTAAAATACCCCCCAAAAAAAGAACTGTCGGGGGGCCCAAAAAAACAACTTGCAGGCCGGTTTTGGCCAGCGGTCCGTTTGTTACCGACCCCTGTTCAAGATGTATTCCTAGCTAACCATGGATACTTTACCCCCTGTTGTGTGTGAGTGTTAATTGTTGTGTTTTAATCAGACAGAGTGGCTGTGTACATCTGGCCATCTCGCCGTGATCTAACACACATCCACCCTGGGTTTGAGGCTTGATGCTCCTACTGTTGTCTACTGCTGTTGTCTTCCTCAAGTCTGCCAATATACTGCACTTGGGAAAGTGAAACTCCTCATCTAGACTTCATGAGAGGCTGTGAAGCTGTGTCTGTGACTAAGTGGTCTGTACAGCTGCTGAAACTCAACAGGTCACATCTCTCAGAAAGTCTTTACGCGTTGCCTTTTAATATACAAAAAAAACAAGCATTTTTCTATATTCTTGTTTTTTCCATCCAAATTCTTATGAGCCATTGTGAAAGATCTCAGCTGGACTTAATGTCGACCTTGAAGATGTTAAGTGTCTGATAGGGGCTCTTGTGGTGTCCTTGTGAAGCATTGTGTGCTGTGGATAATATATTTGATAAGTGTGCTATGCATGTCCTCTTCTGTGTGGCATGTGCACGACTCACGAGCATGAATTCTCACCTTGAGGCATGGCATGTCCAGTACCTCTTTCAGGAGGCGGAGAATGTGCATGGCTCTCGTCCCTGGCATGGGGAAATGTATATGGTGATGAACAAGCAAAGCAACATACAGTATATATTTTAGCTTTGTCAATCTCATCCTGTGGTTTGAGCAGATGGGCCACATGTCTGCCCACTCTGCCTTGCTGTAGAATCCAATCCAAGCCTTCTGATTGGGCAAACGTCTGAGGTGATCCTCAGTGATTGGTTGAACCCACCCAGCGACCACTAGGCCACAACTGGTGTGTTTTGATTTTGCAGGACGAGGGTGCTCAGCCCCTGAACCTGTCGTCCAAGCCTAAGACAGCAAGCGAGAGCAAGTCACCCACCTCCCCCGCTTCCCCACAGGTCCCCACCATGAAGCTGGGCCACCATAGCACCGGAACCATGAAACACAGCACAGCCCCCTCCAGCATCGGAGGACCACCTTCCAGAGTCAGCTCCGTAGGTAAGGGACTGTATCCACTCACAATGCATATATACATTGAAAATAACACACATATATACAGTGCATTCGGAAAGTATTCAGACCCCTTCACTTTTTCAAAAACAAAATTACGTTACAGCCTTATTCTAAAATGGATCAAATAAAAAAATGTCCTCATCAATACCCCATAATGGCAAAGTGAAAACAGGTTTTTAGAATTTTTTACACATTTTTTCCCCCTTCATTTTATTTTAACCTTATTTACATAACTATTCAGACCCTTTGCTATGATATTTGAAATTGAGCTCAGGTGCATCCTGTTTCCATTGATCATCCTTGAGATGTTTCTACAACTTGATTGGAGTCCACCTGTGGTAAATTCAATTGATTGGACATGATTTGGAAAGGCACACGCCTGTCTATATAAGGTCCCACAGTTGACAGTGCATGTCAGAGCAAAAACCAAGCGATGAGGTCGAAGGAATTGTCCGTAGAGCTCCGAGACAGGATTGTGTTAAGGCACAGATCTGGGGAAGGGTACCAAAACATTTCTGCATGACTGAAGGTCCTCAAGAACACACATCATTCTTAAATGGAAGAAGTTTGGAACCACCAAGACTCTTCCTAGGGCTGGCCACTCGGCCAAACTGAGCAATCGGGGGAGCAGGGCCTTGGTCAGGGAGGTGACCAAGAACCCAATGGTCACTCTGACAGAGCTCCAGAGTTCCTCTGTGGAGATGGGAGAACCTTCTAGCTCCAGAGTTCCTCTGTGGAGATGGGAGAACCTTCTAGAAGGACAACCATCTCTGCAGCACTCCACTAATCAGGCCTTAATGGTAAAGTGGCCAGACAGAAGCCACTCCTCAGTAAAAGGCACATGACAGCCCACTTAGAGTTTGCAAAAAGGCACCTAAAGGACTCTCAGACCATGAAAAACAAGATTCTCTGGTCTGATGAAACCAAGATTGAACTCTTTGGCCTGAATGCGAAGCGCCACGTCTGGAGAAAACCAGGCACCGCTCATCACCTGGCCAATACCATCCCTACGGTGAAGCATGGTGGTGGCAGCATCATGCTGTGGGGATGTTTTTCAGTGGCAGGGACCGGGAGACTAGTCAGAATCGAAGGAAAGATGAACGAAGCAAAGTACAGAGAGATCCTTGACGAAAACCTGCTCCAGAGCGCTCAGGACCTCAGACTGGGGCGAAGGTTCACCTTCCAACAGGACAACAACCCTAAGCACACAGCCAAGACAATGCAGGAGTGGCTTCGGGACAAGTCTCTGAATGTCCTTGAGTGGCCCAACCAGAACCCTGGACTTGAAACCGATCAAACATCTCTGGAGAGACCTGTAACTAGCTGTGCAGCGACGCTCCCCATCCAACCTGACAGAGCTTGAGAGGAACTGCAAAGAAGAATGGGAGAAACTCCCCAAATACAGGTGTGCCAAGCTTGTAGCGTCATACCCAAGAAGAATCATGGCTGTAATCGCTGCCAAAGGTGCTTCAACAAACTACTGAGTAAAGAGTCTGAATACTTATGTAAATGTGATATTTCATTTTTTTTATTTTTTATACATTTGCTAAAAATTCTAAAAACCTGTTTTTTATTTTGGTATTATGGGGTATTGTGTGTACACAGTATATATACACCCACCCACACACACTTAGCTATGTACAAACAAAGAGAAGACATTTTACAGACACGGCACATTACACACACTTTTATGTTGTACTATTTTTAGTAGTAGTGGTAGTAATATAATAATAATAATAATAATAATAATAATAATAGTAGTAGATGTTTTAAGTAATAAGTATGTACATTCATGTGATTTAATTAATGTATTGACATTAATGTGATTTATTTCACTCACATCACCATTAAGTCATTTTTTAAGTCATTTATTCATGCTACACTGATAGTTCACTGACTACAATGTGTGTTCACACATGTAAATATGCTATAAGTAGTGTTTTCCCATTGTGTACGCCTGTAGGGTATATTAATGTGAAGCGTTTATTAGCAACTGAGAGAGGCAGGGATGGTTAAGCGGGGGTTTGAATAGGAGGAGGAAACACTATCACCACCGATAAATCTACAATAATCGAGAATTTCAACAAGCATTTTGCTACAGCTGGCCATGCTTCCGGAGACATTTGAAACCCCACCTCTTTAAGGAATACCTGGGATAGGATAAAGTAATCCTTCTACCCCCCCTTACCCCAACCCACCCCACCCAAAAAAAATAAAAATAAAAATAGTAATAATAATAATAATAATAATAATAATAATAAATAACAAAAAAAATACACACAAAAAAAACATTGTAAAGTGGTTATCCCACTGGCTATAAGGTGAATGCACCAATGTGTAAGTCGCTCTGGATAAGAGCGTCTGCTAAATGACGTAAAAGTAAATGTAAAATGTAATGCTTTCCACCTGGCTACCACTACCCCGGCCACCAACTCTGCACCCTCCGCTGCAACTTGCCCATGCCCCCCCCGCTTCTCCTTCACACAAATCCAGACAGCTGATGTTCTGAAAGAGCTGCAAAATCTGGACCCCTACAAATCATCTGGGCTAGACAATCTGGACCCTTTCTTTCTAAAACCTGTCGCCGAAATTGTCGCAACCCCTATTACTAGCCTGTTCAACCTCTCTTTCGTAACGTCTGAGATCCCCAGAGATTGGAAAGCTGCCGCGGTCATCCCCCTCTTCTAAGGGGGTGACACTCTAGATCCAAACTGTTACAGACCCATATCCATCCTGCCCTGCCTTTCGAAAGTTTTTGAAAGCCAAGTTAACAAACAGATCACCGACCATTTCGAATCCCACCATACCTTCTCCGCTATGCAATCCGGTTTCCGAGCTGGTCATGGGTGCACTTCAGCCACACTCAAGGTCCTAAACGATATTATAACCGCGATCGATAATAGACAGTACTGTGCAGCCGTCTTCATCGACCTGGCCAAGGCTTTCGACTCTGTCAACCACCACATTCTTATTGGCAGACTAAATAGCCTTGGTTTCTCAAATGACTGCCTCGCCTGGTTCACCAACTACTTCTCAGATAGAGTTCAATGTGTCAAATCGGAGGGCCTGTTGTCTGGACCTATGGCAGTCTCTATGGGGGTGCCACAGGGTTCAATTCTTGGGCCGACTCTTTTCTTTGTGTATATCAATGATGTCGCTCTTGCTGCTGGTGACTCTCAGATCCACCTCTACGCAGACGACACCATTTTGTATACATCTGGCCCTTCATGGACACTGTGTTAACAAACCTCCAAACGAGCTTCAATGCCATACAACACTCCTTCAGTAGCCTCCAACTGCTCTTAAACACTAGTAAAACTAAATGCATGCTCTTCAACCGAACGCTGCTTGCACCCGCCCACCCGACTAGAATCACTACTCTAGACGGGTCTGACCTAGAGTATGTGGACAACTACAAATACCTAGGTGTCTGGTTAGACTGTAAACTCTCCTTCCAGACTCACATTAAGAATCTCCAATCCAAAGTTAAATCTAGAATCGGTTTCCTATTTCGCAACAAAGCCTCCTTCACTCATGCTGCCAAACATGCCCTCGTAAAACTGGCTATCCTACCGATCCTTGACTTCGGCGATGTCATTTACAAAATAGCCTCCAACACTCTACTCAGCAAATTGGATGTATTCTATCACAATGCCATCCGTTTTGTCTCCAAAGCCCCATATACTACCCACCACTGTGACCTGTACGCTCTTGTTGGCTGGTCCTCACTACATATTTGTCGCCAAACCCACTGGCTCCAGGCCATCTATAAATCACTGCTAGGCAAATCCCCGCCTTATCTTAGCTCATTGGTCACCATAGCAACACCCACCCGTAGTATGCGCTCCAGCAGGTATATCTCACTGGTCATCCCAAAGCCAACACCTCCTTTGGCCGCCGTTCCTTCCAGTTCTCTGCTGCCAATGACTGGAACAAATTGCAAAAATCTCTGAAGCTGGAGACTCTTATCTCCCTCACTAACTTTAAGCATCAGTTGTCAGAGCACCTTACCGATCACTGCACCTGTACATAGCCCATCTGAAATTAGCCCGCCCAACTACCTCATCCCTATATTGTTATTTATTTTGCTCATTTGTACCCCAGTATCTCTATTTGCACATCATCTCTTGCACATCTATCATTCCAGTGTTAATACTAATTGTAATTATTTTGCACTATGGCCTATTTATTGCCTTAACTCCATAACTTGCTACATTTGCACACACTGTATATATATTTTCTGTTGTATTTTTGACTTTATGTTTTGTTTTACCCCATATGTAACTCTGTGTTGTTGTTTTTATTGCACTGCTTTGCTTTATCTTGGCCAGGTCGCAGTTGTAAATGAGAACTTGTTCTCAACTGGCTTACCTGGTTAAATAAAGGTGAAATAAAAAATAAATAAATAAATAAAGGAGGAGGAGGAGGAGGAGGTGGAAGTGGATGAGGAGGAGGAGGAGGAGGAGGAGGAGGTGGAGAGATGGAAGAGGATAGAGATGAAGGAGTGTGTTTTCAGATTAATAGAGTAGCTGTGTGACAGACAGGACATATCACAGATGTGATTAGACAAGCCTCTTACAGAATGATACACACATAACAACCTGCATTAATAACACAATAACAGCACACACACACACACACACACACACACACACACACACACACACGCAAGGCTATTATAAACACACGGCACGGCTGTTAGAACTCACACACACACACACACACACACACACACACACACACACACACACACACACACACACATACACACACCGCAAGGCTATTATAAACACACGGCACGGCTGTTAGAACTCACACACAAACATACACACACACACAGCTATTATAAGACACACACACATGCTAATACACACACCCCTCCTCCTCTCGCAGCAGTTAGCCATTTCTAACTTGTATTCTTTCCAATCTCAGTGTTTTTCAACAAATCACAGGATTTAATAGCAGATTAGTGGATTTACATCCCAGATGTTTTTTGTTCTGAAAAATGGATTAGGTTGTAAAGTTTCAGACGGAACATGTTGAGGCAAGCCGTTTCATTTAGATCACAATGATTGTCTGCCTGCTGCCACGGCACACAATCTGTTTCCATCTGTTCCTGTTAGAGTGTTTAGCAGGTCAGAAGAAGATTCATGTTGTTAGCTATTGCAGTCAAACACAGAGAGACAGGGAGTTATGACTTGAAATGGATTTGATAACACATGGTTATTATTCATTGGTTGTGCGTGCTCCTCTCTGTCCAGTCTCATCACAGCATCTGTCCTTGACTTCCATCAGTCAGTCTCCCACAATCCAACCTCTCCACAATGACAGTCTGAGAGAGTCTGATTTGAAGGACTGAACTCTGAAAGCCTGTCAGTGTCTGTGACCTCTACTGCTCAGACCCACTCTGTGTGACTCTCTAATTTCAACAGTGTGTGTGTGGCCACTCTGATGCGTTAGTGCCAGGGCAGAGCAGAGCAGAGTGAGGGGCAGGGTAGGGTAGAGTTTGGGCTCTGGCTGGGTCTCACTGTTGGCCCCAGCCCTCCTATCTGGGTCATGCCTAGGTTGGCAATCAGACACACAAGGACACACACACAGTACACACATTAAAAGAGAGAAGAACACAGACCCAGTCCATCTCTGCACACACACACACACACGTTCACATCCCCTATTTCTATCCACACAAACACAAACACACACACACATTGAAACCCACTACCATCCAGCAAGCCAGCCATCACAGCTGACCCCAGCGGCCTCTCTCTCTCTCTCTCTCTCCAGCCCTCTGCATCCGATTTTGCCGTTATGACTTCTGTAAGAGTTCACTCCTCTGTCATTACAAATCTGAGCGCGTAATCTGCCCTGAGATGGCATTAGCAGGAGGGATTAGTGATAGATAAAGGGCCATAAGCTTGGAGCAGCTCTTTGTTAGAGCTAACCCAGAGATGGGGAGAGAGCGATAGCACGGCCTCCCTCATCCCTCCATCCCTCCCTCCGACCTCCGACCTCCCGCCTCTCACAGTCACACAGCAGATGCTGCTGACACTCCAGCCGCTAAGCCGCTGCAATAATGCAAATAACAACGCTGAAAAGAAACAGAGAATCATCTTTGATATGCGTTGGGCAGATGTTCCGGACGGGCAAATTAGCAGGCTTTTGGGTTTAAAAGGATCTTCCGGGATGCTGCCTGTCTGCGCTTTTCTACTCTTCAGAGAATTCCATGAGCTTTTGGATGAAAAAAATGAATGGACAGTGAGGGAATGTGTGTGTTTGTGAGTGTGGACAGGCAGGCCGAAAGGAGGTGTGTGTGTTTGTGTGTGTGCATGTGCGCATGCGTGTGTGTATTTGTGTAAAAAAAACGGTATCCCCTTTCAGGAGGAGAGGAGAGAATAAAATAGGAGCTTTTAAATAAATCTGAATGATTTGGAGATTTGAGGGATTGGGCTTTTAGATGGTCTGTCAGGATTCCTGTGTTTCTATCTGCCGCTGGGTGGGAGTGACATTCACCACGGTAAATGACATCCAGACTTAA
This sequence comes from Coregonus clupeaformis, assembly GCF_020615455.1. Classification (NCBI taxonomy): domain Eukaryota; kingdom Metazoa; phylum Chordata; class Actinopteri; order Salmoniformes; family Salmonidae; genus Coregonus; species Coregonus clupeaformis. The sequence continues at coordinate 3,696,748 of NC_059219.1, forward strand.
AATGGCCCCTGTTTTGCTAGTGACAGAACTGCTGTGAAGAGACAGTGGCAGTGTTTTGACAGGTGTGTGTGTGTGTATGGGTGCGTGCGTGTGATTTGAAGGCCTCTGTCTCTCAGTGGAGGCTAAGAGAGCGCAGATCTGGCCACAGGTACAAACTGAGTCACACACACAGCCTTAGCAGTCAACTGGTCAGTCTGTGTCTGGGTGTGTGTGTGACTGCATGTACGGGTGTTTCCCCTCTGGTTGTGTGTATGGTCATGTATTTACAGTACCTCAGAGTGGTTAAGGACAGTGTTTATTCTGGATGGCCTTAGAGACTATTTGCCTCCAAATAGTTTATCTCTAAAAGAACTGGAGCGATCTGCAATCTGACAAACATAGACATACAGGAGAAGTTTCCATTTACAGTTGAACAATCACGTTCTATTCTATTCTATTTTGATTCAAAAAAAAATTGTATATACAGTTGAAGTCAGAAGTTTACATACACTTAGGTTGGAGTCATTAAAACTCGTTTTTCAACCACTCCACAAATTTCTTGTTAACAAACTATAGTTTTGGCAAATTGGTTAGGACATCTACTTTGTGCAAGACACAAATAATCTTTCCAACAATTGTTTACAGACAGATTATTTAACTTATAACTCACTGTATCACAATTCCAGTGGGTCAGAAGTTTACATACACTAAGTTGACGGTGCCTTTAAACAGCTTAGAAAATTCCAGAAAATGATGCCATGGCTTTAGAAGCTTTTGGTAGGCTAATTGACATAATTTGAGTCAATTGGAGGTGTACCTGTGGATGTATTTCAAGGCCTACCTTCAAACTGAGTGCCCCTTTGCTTGACATCATGGGAAAATCTAAAGAAATCAGCCAAGACCTCAGAAAAAGCCTGAAGGTACCACGTTCATCTGTACAAACAATAGTATGCAAGTATTAACACCATGGGACCACACAGCTGTCATACAGCTCAGGAAGGAGACTTGTTCTGTCTCCTAGATATGAACGTACTTTGGTGGAAAAAGTGCAAATCAATCCCAGAACAACAGCAAAGGACCTTGTGAAGATGCTGGAGGAAACAGGTACAAAAGTATCTATATCCACAGTAAAACGAGTCCTATATCGACATAACCTGAAAGGCTGCTCAGCAAGGAAGAAGCCACTGCTCCAAAACCGCCATAAAAAAGCCAGACTACGGTTTGCAACTGCACATGGGGACAAAGATCTTACTTTTTGGAGAAATGTCCTCTGGTCTGATGAAACAAAAATAGAACTGTTTGCCATAATGACCAAACATAATGACCAATGCAACCAAATACTAATTGAGTGTATGTAAACTTCTGACCCACTGGGAATGTGATGAAAGAAATAAAAGCTGAAATAAATCATTCTCTCTACTATTATTCTGACATTTCACATTCTTAAAATAAAGTGGTGATCCTAACTGACCTAAAACAGGGAATTTTTACTAGGATTAAATGTCAGCAATTGTGAAAAACTGAGTTTAAATGTATTTGGCTAAGGTGTGTGTAATCGTCCGTCTTCAACTGTATATGATTTAATTCAAACTAAAATACACACAAATAAATTACAATTATTTCCCCTCATTGAGTTTTTATTAGGAACATGCTCTCCTGTGTGTCTCTGTGTCTGTGTGTCTCTCCAGACCTGTTGTCATCCCTGTCCTATCATCCAGTCTCTAATATTAACATATCCTCTTCTCTGTGGCTGTCTCTCTCCCTCATCAGACCTGCTGTCATCCCTGTCCTCCGGGGGCTATCTGAATGACCATGAGGCTGTAACCAAGGCCTTCGCTGAGGCCAGGCAGATGAAGGAGCAGCTGAAGAGAGAACAGCAGGTGTTGGATGCCAAGGTGGCCGCCGTCAACAACCTCAGCCTCAACAACGGACGCTCCGACAAGGTCAGATATGTTAGTACATCCCTAACCTTCCAAGTATTATTTTTTAAACACAACCACATGCCTTCTGTCCTCATACTTTATTACTTATGTTGTATTAACAGGATATAACCCTGTATCCTGACCTTGGATTTAAGAAATAGGAATAAATTCCCCTCTAGAAAAGTAGCTACATTACGATAAAAAATAAAATAATAATAATAATAACAAAATAAAAATGAACCAGCACTTGCACTAGACAACCCCTCCCCTTTTCTAGCTCTGACCCTACTGATAGCTACTTTATTGAGGAAACATTCACTTTCTATTACACTTTTTATGCCTGTGATATGTGGTTGTCCCACCTAGCTACAGTATCATAAAATGAATGAAAGTCTCCTAATGTTAAGTCTGCTAATGTTAAGTCTGCTAATGTTAAGTCTGCTAAATGACTAAAATGTAAAAAAATATATATAGAGATTTGTACTGCAATGTACAATATACTATATTAACCTACAATGTGGTGTAATATGATACAATATGTTAGAATTTAATGTAATATTCTAGTATAATTTACCTTTATTAAATGTATTACAACACATTACAACACAATATAGTGTAATAGGATATAATACGATACATTAAGATGAAATGTAATTCAGCATTATGTCGGTATATTTCGAAACAGTCTACATAATTGTCAATAACCTGTGTAATAAGAGCAGTAAAGGTAAATTAGTCAGCTAGAGGAACCCTTGGCTGAGGTAATGAGTGTGTGTGTGTCTGTGAGGCGTGCTGGGGGCAGGGTGGGTGTTGAGGGAGGCTGGAGGAAGCGGGGGAGGTAGGGGAGGCTGGAGGAAGCGGGGTAGGTAGGGGATGCAGGAGGAGGCAGGAGGAGGGCCGGGGAGTCTGCTAGCGAAGCATCGAGGAGACGCTAATATGAAGTGACGGCGCCTGCTCCTCGGCAGCGTGGCTAAATTGTGGTTATTTGTTAAACACACTGGGAGTCAGCTGGTGCACACACAGAGGCACACACACAAGCACAGCAGCGCGTTGGATCTTAAAGAGCATCTGCACTGCTGACATTCAACAGCTCTCTCCTCTCTCTCTCTCTCTCTCTCTCTCTCTCTCTCTCTCTCTCTCTCTCTCTCTCTCTCTCTCTCTCTCTCTCTCTCTCTCTCTCTCTCTCTCTCTCTCTCTCTCTCTCTCTCTCTCTCTCTCTCTCTCTCTCTCTGTCTCTCTCTCTCTCTATCTCCTTTCTCTCACTCTCTCTCTCTCTCTCTCTCTGTCTCTCTCTCTCTCTCTCTCTCTCTCTCTCTCTCTCTCTCCTTTCTCTCACTCTCTCTCTCTCTATCTCCTTTCTCTCTATCTCTCTCTCTCTGTCTCTCTCTCTCTCTCTCCTTTCTCTCACTCACTCACTCTCTATCTCCTTTCTCTCACTCTCTCTCTCTCTCTCTCTCTCTCTCTCTCTCTCTCTCTATCTCTCTCTCTCTCTCTCTCTCTCTCTGTGTCTCCTTTCTCTCACTCTCTCTCTCTGTCTCTCTCTTTCTCTCTCTCTCTCTCTCTCTCTCTCTCTCTCTCTCTCTCTCTCTCTCTCTCTCTCTCTCTCTCTCTCTCTCTCTCTCTCTCTCTCTCTCTCTCTCTCTCTCTCTCTCTCTCTCTCTCTGTCTCCTTTCTCTCTCTCCTGACACATTTACAGTCTCATACCTAAAATGGACGATTTTGCATTTAAAGCAAGTAATTTATTCAGAGTTGACTTTCAATGTGAACCCCATAGCCGTAGCTCCATAGGGACCTGACACGTCCACTACTCTCTGCCCAGCTCTCCCCTAATCCTCTGGGGTTATAATTGTCCTGATTGCTGGGTGGATGGATGAAGCTGGATGAACAACATTAGAATAATAATCCTCCGCTTCTCTCAGTCTCAGTCCTCTATAGTTTAAAATAGAGCAGACCATGGCCAGCTGATTTCTAACACATGAATAGAACAATGTGTAGGTTGACTAGACACTGACTGAAGGTTACCTCTGTAACACATGATGCCTGGGTGTCAGTTTTATAAGGTTCTTGTACAGTACAGTACAGTACCTAGTATAGTTTATTAGTTAAACAAATGATTGTATTACATTAATTACAATGAATAGTGTTGCGTTCTGTTTGTTAAACAACTTCCACACCTCAACTTATTCTCAACTCTGACTTAGAGAGAGTCTTTGGGTCAAACACAACCATGCTGATTTTCTCTACCATTGTTTTGTCCTAAAAAGTATAGATCCTCAATCAGTAGTACCTTAAGTGGTTATTGATATCAATAAACCATTCTTCCACCCTTTAAATGGTTTGGGATTGATTGGCTTTGAGGTTGCAGTGAACATTCCATACATACAATGACACAGATACTGATCAATGCTAGCAGTGTTTCAATATCTGGGACAGGGAGTTATCTAGTGTCACTTGTTTCGCCACAAGTCATCTCTGCAGCATTTTTCCCTGAAATAGTTTCACGCAGACAAATCCCTTTCTCATACTTGTTCTCTCTCATCTCACTGTCTCCTCTCTCTCTCCTCCTCTCTCTCTGGCTCTCTCTTTAGCGATGATATTTATTCAAATCTGATGAATTATCTCAGCTGAACAATTAAATTGTAGTGCTGTAAAACAGAGATATGCATTTCATTAGGCTGGTGCCAGTCTGTCTGGGTCATCTTCTAATGGTTAGGCCAGGGCTGGAGTGTTGTTTTTAAAGATGCACCGCTTTTGGGATGGATTCTAATCGTATAATTAAGCTGTAAATGCAGGCGTGTGTGTGGAGCGTCTCTCTCTCTCTAATGGATCGACCCCAAGGGCCTCAGAGAGAGTGAGAGAGACATCCAGCATAACCATGCAGGTGGCTGCTGGGATATAACACACACACACACATACACAGTCATTCCCATACACACACACATCCAATCAGAGCAGATGGACACAAACATAATCTCAATGTCTTTCTTATAATGACATCAGCTATTACCTGTTTTAGTGCCAGTCTTGCCCTCTGCCCCCCTTGTCTCCACCCTGCCACATAGACAGGCTGGTTACAGACCAGAGCACAATGCTTTAGTGCCAACTAACTATGCCCTCTGCCCCCACTAAGCAAGCCTAACAACACAGATACACACATCCAACATACATTATCTACATGTGCTAATCAATAGCTTTATAGCCTGGTTATTGACTGATATGTTCACCTAACGTGTTGATTGACTGACGCCTGTATCTCTCTCCCCCCTGAGAACAAAGCAGTCTAATGTGTCTAAAGATTGATTGATTGTCTATAGATACTTGATTGATTGGTTTCCATGTTGACTGACTGATTGACTGACTGTTTGTCTCTCTCCTCTCCAGGACAAGGCAGCTCTGGAGAGTCTGAGCCACCAGCTGAAGCAGCAGTCAGAGGACAGAGAGAAGTTCAGCCACGCCATGATGGACTTCACCATGAGTGGAGACTCAGATGGTATGTGTTTGTGTGTGTGTGTGTGTGAACAAACATGCGTTTGTACTTTGTCTTAAACAGTGTGTGTGTGTGTGTGTCTAAGACTGTATGCATATATGAATAAGTGTGTTTGATTGTGTTAATGTATGTGTATACATCCCCTCTCTCACACAGGCAGCCCCAGTGTGTCTGATTCCAGGATGTTCCGTGAGGCCCGGGGCCGAGGCAACAGCGAACCGCACATTAAACGACCCATGAATGCTTTCATGGTCTGGGCAAAGGATGAGAGGAGGAAGATTCTCCAGGCTTTCCCCGACATGCACAACTCCAACATCAGCAAAATCCTCGGTAAGACTAAGACCCCCTCCAGACAGTGAGAGGAGGGAAAGGGGGGTGTGAGAGGGGAGAGAAGGAGTGTGCCTGCCTTTCAGGGAAGAATAGAGAGAGAGTGGAAGATAGAAGACAGGGGGAGAGAGAGGGAGAGAGAGGCGTGAGAATGAGCTGATCCCTTGTGGTGTGGCCTTGCTGCTCTCTCTCTCTCTCTCTCTCTCTCTCTCTCTCTCTCTCTCTCTCTCTCTCTCTCTCTCTCTCTCTCTCTCTCTCTCTCTCTCTCTCTCTCTCTCTCTCTCTCTCTCTCTCTCTCTCTCTCTCTATGTGTGTGTTCCTCAGGCGCAGAAGAATACATGATCTCTCTGCCCTCTCCCCCTCAACTCCTCTCTATGGAAATTACTTATCCTCTCTTGTGTGTGTGTGTGTGTGTGTGTGTCTCTATTCCCTTCCTCCCTAGCCACACCACATCAATACTCAGTCATTGTTACTGTGCTCTGTGTGGCCCCTATCGCACACCGTACCTCCGTCTCTCTTTGTGACAGCAGCACTCTGATTGACAGTATATTTTGTCCCGTCCTTATCTCTGGTTGCCTGAACATCTGTAGTGTAGTTAGCTAGCAGTGCTACTGAGACGGAGGGCTGTGAACCTAGAGGGGTCCCCAGAGACACACAACGTCTAAGGCTGGGAGAGAGACGCGACACAATCCACACAAACACACATACACGCACGCACACACACACACGACACACACACACACACACACACCGTTCCCCGTTCCTCACAAGAAGCGGTATTGTGGAACTAGCTCTTAATGACTAGCTCTGGAGAGTGAACGGAGAGCTCCAACAATGATGATATAATTCATTATGCATTAAACAAGCACTCCAGTCGGTGACATTCTCCCCAGACCTCTGGGATTGTGTTTGACATTTTAAAGAGCTCCTAAACGTTTTATAACACTGGGAAATCTGGTTTTAATAAGGGCCCGCTCTCGATTGTTAACAGAAGGAGTTTCCTATTCCAGCAGGGAAGGGAAGGGAAAGGAGTGTGGTAGCTAACCAGGCCAGCACAGACAGCTTTTACCCATTAACATGCAGTAGTAGCAAGAATGTAAATTCAGCCCAGATACACACACACCCCACCACACACACTGGGGCCAGATCACGATAGGCACACATGCATGCCTGTACACTGCAGCCAGATACACTGTAAAGAGCCAGATTGGAGAAGATGTGTTTTGGTGGTTTAGAATTTGGTAGGTCTTCTGCAAAGAGGCTGTGAACATATTGTACGTATTGTATTTAAATACAATTGCGTGCATGCTTGCTGTGTGCTTGCTTGTGTGCCTGCTTGCACGCTTATGTGTGTCGGTGTGTGTGTCTGCTTGCACGCTCGTGTGTGTGTGTGTTAATAAGGTCAATGAGGACAGACAGAGTGAGGTAATCATTTTGAACTCTAATGATGAGATGAGCACAGTGAACTAGGACGACACTTAACCTGCTTTCAACTCTCTCTCCCTATCTCCCTCTCTCCCTCCCACTCTCTCTCCCTCTCTCTCTCTCCCTCTACCATCCTCCCTCTCTCTCCAGGTTCTCGTTGGAAGTCCATGACTAACCTAGAGAAGCAGCCATACTATGAAGAGCAGGCCAGGCTGAGCAAGCAGCACCTGGAGAAGTACCCTGACTACAAGTACAAACCCCGGCCCAAACGAACCTGTCTGGTAGACGGGAAGAAGCTGAGGATTGGAGAGTACAAGGCCATTATGAGGAACCGCCGACAAGAGATGAGACAGTACTTCACTGTGGGGTGAGTGAGTAACCAACTAAAACCACACATACACACAAACTTCTGACTGTGGGATAAAGTATTTCCTCGCAAGGAGTTTTTTCTAAAACTTTTCTTTGTGGTCTGAGTTTACTATAAAGCACGTTGTGTCAACTGTTGACTGTAAAAATAGCTATATAAATGCATTTGATGGATTTCATTTTATTCATCCAGATTTCTACATTATATTATGTTATTATACTGTACTAACTGTTGTATTGTGTTTTTCTCCAGACAACAGGCCCAGCTGCCCCTGTCCTCGGCGGGCGTGGTGTACCCAGGTGCCCTCTCCATGGCAGGCTTGCCCTCCCCCCAGATGCCCTCGGAGCACTCCTCACTGTCCAGCAGCCCCGAGCACGCCGCCCCACCCCTCCAGACCCCCTACCACCCCAGCCTCAAGGGAGACGAGACCCGAGTCAAACAGGAGGAGCTGCGATTGGACGACAGCAACGGTGATGCGTACGACGACTTTGATTATGAGGATGAGGAGGGAGATTATGGAAGTGATAACGACAACCACCAATAAAGAAAGCAGAGCGAATCAGAATCAGATACCCAGCTTCTTGCTGGAAACACCCCCGTCCATCCACCAATCCTGAGAGACTATCCGTCCCTTATATCCAATCACATCCAATGTCACAAACCTCGCCCACCTTCACCCCTTAACCAACAAGGAATCTGGGACCTCAGAGCCAAGCCCCTCCCATTGGAATCCCGATACCAGCAACCGACCAATGAAATCAAGCACAGGACCTGTCACTCACACTGACTGTTACACCGACTGGAGTCTAGGAGGAGACGAGCTGATTGCCATGACTTCTGCTGAGTACTACACAGTACTACAGCATACTAACAAAGTACTACAAAGTTCTACAGAGTACTAGAGTATTACTGCTGTGTATGCCATAGAGGCAAGATGAGATATACATTATGTCATGAGTAAGCTACGATATGAGGAGAAAACACAGAAAAAACAACCTTTTAGACCAGTTTGACTTCAAAGATACATTTTTTTAAAACAGCAGGCCTGTCAGTTGATTAAAGAGACACTTAAAAAGGCCGACCTGTTTGTTTATAAAAGAGACACTTTTAAAACCGTTTTTTTTCTTCTTGGTTCTATGATATTCTCACTCAGGTACACGGTGCCAACAAGTGGCTTGTGAATGTGATTTGTTGTTTTTGTGCTACAGTTCTAATAATAGATACAAAATAGAATTTTTCCCTTTTCATTGTAAAGCACCTGACAGAAGTCAAAGCAAAACTTTTATTTACAATTATTATTCTTTCTTCAACTCTGCAGTGTACTATCAGCAGATATCCTCCCTCTGTGTGTGTGTGTGACTCCCCTTATGAGAGTCAAAATGGGACAGTCCAGTCAGGGCCACCGCCATGTGTTGGACTGTGAGGACCGGCTCACTTCAGGAGACTGTGGGGGGGGACCTAAGAGTCTCTCATCATGGGCAAGCTTGGACAGTACTGTGTGATGAGACAATCTCCCACCAACCCTCTTCTCTCCTGTTACACTCTCGCTCTTTTACCTTTTGTTTACCTTTCCTTTATTCTGATCATGAGGACTTTGGGTCTTTGGAAGGTACATCCCCCTGTATGTGTGTGAGAGTGTGTGTAAGCAAACTCGCTGTGTGTGTGTGTGTGTTTAGTCTGTGTGAGCTGGTCTAGTCATCACTAGGTCCCAGAACTCTGTCCCTTTCCAAGACAAACAGACAACACTGGAGTTTCCCCTGTGAGCCCCCAGAACTTCAGTATCCTGGTGTATAGAGACAGAGAAAGCCCTATGGCTCTCTTGTAGACTCACACACACACATCCCCAAGCCCCAGTTCCCCAATTGAAACCCCATAACAACTCTACTCCACTGCCAACTGATCCAGCCAAACCCACAACCCAAATCATCTCATAATACTCCCAACTGATATCACACAAAGTTGGTGTGTATTTTGTTATAGAAGTTTGGTGGGTTCCTGTGGGCTTCTACTGGTAGTTTAGAGTCTCTGCTGTCTGTCCTCGTTCTGTCCCTCTCTCTGAGAGTCCCCCTCTATGTCCCCCTGTGTCTTACTCTGTCCCTGTCCGTGTCCCCAAAACACGTCATTCTGCTGTTCTTATTGGGAGGAGCTGATCGTTATATCAGCACGTCAGTGTTTCGTTTTGTATTTGAATACTGTATTTTATTATTTTTATTCAAACTGCCTCTAGTGTAATAATATTATTAACAATAATTATAATGATGGTCAGCATTTCTTTAAGTTTTAGTAAGTTATGTACAGTATAATTTATTTTGTCCTCTATTGAGTTTTTATGACCATTATGAAACTTATTCGGTCAATGAAGCATTATTATATTTAGCTGGTTTAGAGTATTTACATCTAATGTTGTCCTTTTACTTTTTACTTGCGTTTTAATTTACATTTTTTGGTTTCTGTTTTCATTTGTTCTGTTTGTTTAGTATTAATCCTGTATGGACGCTGTGTGAGGAGGTAGAGCGACACGGACGGCAGCGAACGAACGGCTGTCGTTCTTCGTGAAGGAGACAGGACTTTCTATTCACTAACTCTCTCCCCATCTGCGCCCCTCATCTTGACAACTTAACCCTTTTATGTCCAAACCCATTTCTAAAAGCACTCAGACTCTGTGTGGTCAGAGAAAAGAAGAAGGTGATCTTTTTTTTGTAATGGTTCATGTATAATGTGAAGTTTCTTCTACTTTCTTTCTTTTTATGACGATAAAAGAAAACAGCTATATTATTATATTCTGTTTTCTCTGAACAAAGGAGCAAGGCTCTCGTTTACTAGGGTTGCTATTTTCACTGAGATGCCGTGGAACATCGTTGAGGCTGGCGGACACAGACACACACACACAGCAGACACACACAAATTACTAGCAGACACAGTTGTGCAAATTTCTATTAACGCGATCAGGATTTTGATCAAATTAGGACGTGATCAGAACATACACACACATGTTTGACCCATAGGAAAATCAGTGTTTACTTTGCCTGTCCAACAATGTTCCACAGCATAACCAGTAAGATGACCTGTCATATCTATGTGACTCCAGAACTCTGGAGACTACTTTGTTTTAGCTCCACCCTATGGCCTAGCCGTTAGCCATGTCCACTCACTCTACAGGTGTGCTGCCAGATAGTGACCCAGCCCAGTCATGCTTGCTGTAGATGTTTCTCTTACACAATCAATCACAACCATGCCTATTGCCAGATAGTGAGTCTCACAGTCAATCATACTTGGCCATACAGACACCCTCACAATCAGGCCATGGTGAGACCTAATGCTGGAGAGAGGGTGTCCTGTATTCTGTCTGGAAGCTGTAGGTTAGATAAGTAGACTAGACAGTGTGGGGAAAAGGAGGGGATTACAAGTTCAATCATCCCAGCTGGCTAGGTCTGCCACATACTGAGGTATTATACTGTACTTAGGGCCAGGAGTTTTGTGACCTGACCATGTGACCTGGCCAGGACAAACACTGGGCTCTAGTTATACTAATGAATAGGGTCCAGAGTTTTTAATGAGCGGGTTATGTAGATAGGGAGCTAGACACTAGTGAGGTTGGCTGATACAGCGACGATGATGATGATGATGAAGATTATAATAATTAAGACAATCAAATGTCATGAGTGGAGCTCAAAACAAAGTCAGAGTTAGTAAAAAAGAAAAACGTATCTTACCATCTCAACTTGAAAAATGGAGAAAGATAATTATGTAAATATAACATAGAGTTATAGATTTATATTTTGTTCATAACACAGTGTAATATAAGTTGTATATTTCTTTTTCTCTTTTATTGATGTTATCCATGCTACAATAAAAGCAGGAGTTAATGTACTCTTACAAAAAAATGAAGAAAAATTACAAATAAACAAACAAAACAAAAAAAGAGAAGCCGTGGGCTTGCCATGCACCATCTGTTCTGAGTTCACTTTTTTCAGTATTATTGCCAGTCAAGGCTTTAATAAAAACAGCAATGTGTTCTGTAATGCTCTAATGGTCCTTGTGAGTTCTTTACAATGCACCTACACACACTGGTATACACTAGTATGAACGAAGGATACGGTAGAGACCCCCACACTTTTAAATGCTAATTTTAATGTTTTAACCGGGGGCTTTCGACATTCTTTCATCACTTTACTTTTTGGACACTGCACTTGCAAGTTACTGGATGTGTGTGTTGTACTTCTAAACTAAACATCTGCACTATATCCAGAATACTGTACCTATTTGCATCGGTACTATATCCAGAATACTGTACATTTACATTACATTTACATTTACATTTTAGTCATTTAGCAGACGCTCTTATCGAGAGCGACTTACAGTTAGTGAGTGCATACATTTTCATACTGAAGTCCTGTACCTATTGGCATCTGTACTATATCCAGAATACTGTACCTATTGGCATCTGTACTATATCCAGAATACTGTACCTATTTGATAAAGAAGTCTCAGCCCTTTGTCTCTTCTCTGAAAACATAGTAAAGGTGAAAACAGTATAGTGGCAGTGGTGTAAAGTACTTAAGTAAAAATACTTTAAAGCACTACTTATGTAGTTTTTTGGGGTTATCTGTGCTTTACTTTACTATTTATATATACTATTACTTTTACTTCACTACATTCCTTAAGAAAATATTGTACTTTTTACTACATACATTTTCCTTGACACCCAAAAGTACTCTTTACATTTTGAACGCTTAGCAGGAAAGGAAAATGGTCCAATTCACGTACTTATCAACAGAACATTACTGGTCATCCCTAATGCCTCTGATCTGGTGGACTCACTAAACACACATGCTAAGTTTGTAAATTATGTCTGAATGTTGGAGTGTGCCCCTGGCTGTCCTTAAATTTATAAAAACAAGAAAATGGTGCTGTCTGGTTTGCTTAACAGAAGACATTTGAAATGGTTTATACTTTTACTTTAACTTTTGATACTTAAGTATATTTGAAACCAAATACTTTTAGACTTTTACTCAAGTAGAAGTTTACTGGGTGACTTTTACTTTTACTTTAGTCATTTTCTATTAAGGTATCTTTACTTTTACTCAAGTATGACAATTGGGTACTTTTTCCACCACCGTATGGTGGAAGCTGACCAGTATGGTGGAAGCCTACCAGTATGGTGGAAGCTGACCAGTATGGTGGAAGCCTACCAGTATGGTGGAAGCCTACCAGTATGGTGGAAGCTGACCAGTATGGTGGAAGCCTACCAGTATGGTGGTAGCTGACCAGTATGGTGGAAGCCTACCAGTATGGTGGAAGCTGACCAGTATGGTGGAAGCCTACCAGTATGGTGGAAGCCTACCAGGTATTTACCTTCGTCTTTCACATCAGTGAAGCCCTTTTAGACGACTGAGATAAACTCAAGATAAAGTTGAAGTCGGAAGTTTACATACACTTAGGTTGGAGTCATTAAAACTCGTTTTTCAACCACTCCACTAATTTCTGGTTAACAAACTATAGTTTTGGCAAGTCGGTTAGGACATCTACTTTGTGCATGACACAAGTAATTTTTCCAACAATTGTTTACAGACAGATTATTTCACTTATAATTCACTGTATCACAATTCCAGTGGGTCAGAAGTTTACATACACTAAGTTGACTGTGCCTTTAAACAGCTTGGAAAATTCCAGAAAATGATGCCATGGCTTTAGAAGCTTCTGATAGGCTAATTGAAATCATTGGAGTCAATTGGAGGTGTATCTGTGGATGTATTTCAAGGCCTACCTTCAAACTCAGTGCCTCTTTGCTTGACATCATGGGAAAATCAAAAGAAATCAGCCAAGACCTCAGAAAAAGAATTGTAGACCTCCACAAGTCTGGTTCATTCTTGGGAGCAATTTCCAAACACCTGAAGGTACCATGTTCATCTGTACAAACAATAGTACGCAAGTATAAACACCATGAGACCACGCAGCCGTCATACCGCTCAGGAAGGAGACGCGTTCTGTCTCCTAGAGATTAACGTACTTTGGTGCGAAAAGTGCAAATCAATCCCAGAACATCAAGGAAGAAGCCACTGCTCCAAAACCGCCATAAAAAAGCCAGACTACGGTTTGCAACTGCACATGGGGACAAAGATCGTACTCTTTGGAGAAATGTCCTCTAGTCTGATGAAACAAAAATAGAACTGTTTGGCCATAATGACCATCGTTATGTTTGGAGGAAAAAGGGAGTGCTCGCAAGCCAAAGAACACCATCCCAACCGTGAAGCACGGGGGTAGCAGCATCATGCTTTGGGGGTGCTTTGCTGCAGGAGGGACTGGTGCACTTCAAAAAATAGATGGCATCATGAGGAAGAAAATTATGTGGATATATTGAAGCAACATCTCAAGACATCAGTCAGGAAGTTAAAGCTTGGGTCTTCCAAATGGACAATGACCCCAAGCATACTTCCAAAGTTGTGGCAAAATGGCTTAAGGATAACAAAGTCAGGGTATTGGAGTGGCCATCACAAAACTCTGACCTCAATCCTATAGAAAATGTGTGGGCAGAACTGAAAAAGCGTGTGCAAGCAAGGAGGCCTACAAACCTGACTCAGTTACACCAGCTCTGTCAGGAGGAATGGGCTAAAATTCACCCAACTTATTTTGGGAAGCTTGTGGAAGGCTACCCGAAACGTTTGACCCAAGTTAAACAATTTAAAGGCAATGCTACCAAATACTAATTGAGTGTATGTAAACTTCTGACCCACTGGGAATGTGATGAAATAAATAAAAGCTGAAATAAATAATTCTCTCTACTATTATTCTGACATTTCACATTCTTAAAATAAATTGGTGATCCCAACTGACCTAAAACAGGGAATTTTTACTAGGATAAATGTCAGGAATTGTGAAAAACTGAGTTTGTGGTGTATGTAAACTTCCAACTTCAACTATATATGAAGCACGAACATTACATTTTTTGTCCATGATCCATTACCCAATCAAAGCCCAGAAAGAAACCTTATCGCCATGTGTCATGTGTCTCCCAGCGATTCAATCAGTTTCATAATGACATGTTAATTATGCGCCAGGCACCTTATTCCCCACCTATCAGAGGGCCAGCTGTGATGTGTAGAATCTAATTACAGCCAGTTAAACACCTGATAACCTAATTATCAACAACAACAGAGATGAGAGAGAGAGGGATGGAGAGGTGCGTAGAGAGAGAGGGGGATGGCGAGAGAGGAAAGAGAGAGAGAGAGAGAGAGAGAGAGAGAGAGAGAGAGAGAGAGAGAGAGAGAGAGAGAGAGAGAGAGAGAGAGAGAGAGAGAGAGAGAGAGGTAAGATATCTTGGGACATCTTAACTCAATTTAAACAGAACAATGATGGGCTGAATTCAATCCGTATTGCTGAAGTATCGCGGAAGATCTGCATTATAGCTTGATTTAAATTTAAAGGTGACGTTCCCGCGTTAGTGGAGACTGCATTTACGGTAAATGCTGCATATGTCGGCTAAATCGGAAATTACCTTTATATTTTTAAATGGATCTTCCACAATACGGTTGAATCCTGCCCTTTGTCTGATAGATGTGGAAGGACCTGATTTAGTTGTTATTTAAAAAGGTTTATATACAGTGCATTCAGAAAGTATTCAGACCCCTTCACTTTTTCCACATTTTGTCATCAATCTACACACAATACCATTTAATGACAAAGTGAAAACAGCTTTTCAGAAATTTCTGCACATTTATTAAATTTTTTAAACAGAAATACCTTATTTACATAGGAATTCAGACCCTTTGCTATGAGACTCGAAATTGAGCTCAGGTGCATCCTGTTTCCATTGATCATCCTTGAGATGTTTCTACAACTTGATTGGAGTCCACCTGTGGTAAATTCAATTGATTGGACATGATTTGGAAAGGCACACACCTGTCTACATAAGGTCCCACAGTTGACAGTGCATGTCAGAGCAAAAAACAAGCCATGAGGTCGAAGGAATTGTCTGTAGAGCTCCGAGACAGGATTGTGTCGAGGCACAGATTTGGGGAAGGGTACCAAAACAATTATCCAGCATTGAAGATCCCTAAGAAGACAGTGGCCCTAAGAACCACCAAGACTCTTCCTAGGGCTGGCCGCCTGGCCAAACTGAGCAATCTGGGGAGAAAGGCCTTGGTCAGGGAGGTGACCAAGAACCCAATGGTCACTCTGACAGAGCTCCAGTTTCTCTGTGGAGATGCCACTCCTCAGTAAAAGGCACATGACAGCCTGGTTTGAGTTTGCCAAAAGGCACCTAAAGGACTCTCAGACCATGAGAAACAAGATTCTCTGGTCTAATGAAACCAAGATTGAACTCTTTGGCCTGAATGCCAAGCGTCACATCTGGAGGAAACCTGGCACCATCCCAACGGTGAAGCATGGTGGTGACAGCATCATGCTGTGGGGATGTTTTTCAGCGGCAGGGACTGGGAGACTAGTCAGGATCGAGGGAAAGATGAACAGAGCCAAGTACAGTGAGATCCTTAATGAAAACCTGCACCAGAGCGCTCAGGCCCTCAGACTAGGGCGAAGGTTCACCTTCCAACATGACAACGACCCTAAGCACACAGCCAAGACTCGGGACAAGTCTCTGAATGTCCTTGAGTGGCCCAGCCAGAGCCCGGACTTGAACCTGATTGAACATCTCTGGAGAGACCTGAAAATAGCTGTGCAGCGACGCTCCCCATCCAACCTGACAGAGCTTGAGAGAATCTGCAAAGAAGAATGGGAGAAACTCCCCAAATACAGGTGTGCCAAGCTTGTAGTGTCATACCCAAGAATACTCGAGGCTGTAATCACTGCCAAAGTTGATTCAACAAAGTGCTGAGTAAAGGGTCTGAATACTTATGTAGATGTGGTATTTTTTTATTTCTTGTTATACATTTGTAAAAATTTCTAAAAACCTGTTTTTGCTTTGTCATTATAGGATGTTGTGTGTAGATTGGTGAGGGGGAAAAAACAATTTAATCAATTTTAGAATAAGGCTGTAACGTAACAAAATGTGGAAAAAGTCAAGGGGTCTGAATAATTTCAGAATGCACTGTATTATTTGTGTCGTTCATGTGGGGTTTAAGGGACATTGAAGCTTTCTCTTTAAAGGGTTTTTAAACAAGGACTGTCACTCTCCATAAAACACTAAAAAGCTGTCCCACGTACATGTCCATATTGTCACATAATCGCTCTGTACACTTGACCGAACAGTCAGACATAAAAACTGTTAAATGCACTCCACAGAGTTGATTTTATATGGCTTTGCTAATTACTGAAGCTTTAAAAAACCTTTCAATGCAATAAAGAGCTGTGTTGGGGCAAAATTCCTAAGTAAAGGAGTGGTTTTCTTTGGGGCGATCTGAATTTTTCATTTCTAGCCAGGAGGAGAGCCTGAGAAAAGGTTTATATGTGAATAGTTTAGGAGGGATTTTCTTTTTTCTTTATTGTCAGCAACACAGTAAAGTACACCTTTAAGCTGTTCTGTAGGAAGTAAAGGGAGTTTAATTTTAAAGCTATCCACTGGCTATTTTAACAGAATTATCTATACAGACAAAAGGATAAGAATTCTTACAGTAGGCACATACTATTTACATACAGTAAGGACTTCTTTGTTTTACAGAATATTGTCTGTTCTTTAAAATTAGACAATATCAGTTATTCCCTCTGATCATAGAGATGTTATAACTAGAGTTCCTCTTCCAATATGATGATGAAAAAGCTGTGGAGAACTGTGTGTCTGCATGCTTGAGTGGCAGCATGTATGTGTGTGTGTGCGTGTGAGCGTGATTGTGTGTGTGATTGTGTATGCAACTACAAATGTTCATTTAGAGAGGGTCGCTGCTACGACAGCTCGGTGAAACGTGCAGATTTGAACCGTCCGTGGGTGTTTCTGAAATTGAGTGAAAACGATGTCACATGAATGATTTAAAGTAGGTAATAGGATGTGATGTGGTGCTGAGCCGGCAGCTAAGCTGAGTTTAAGACGCGCTGCGTTAATGTATTCATGAGGAGGAGGGATTAGTGAAGAGAGAGCACTAGCTGAGTGCAGCACAGTAGCCTATGCCAAACACACAGGCCCACAGACACAGCTAAATACACTGACACAGGCAGGCTCAAAGACACACAGATACTGTGTCTGTGCACGTTATTTTATTTTTTCAAATAACCAACTCATCATCAAGCTTTGATTATTTGAATCAGCTGTGTAGTGCTAGGGTAAAAAGACTGGCAATTAGGAAACAGGCAGGCCCACAGACAGCTAACACAGACAAGCACAGGCTAACACAGACATATGCTGAACATAGGCCAAACACACAGGCCCACAGACAACTACTGAATATAGGCCAAACTGAGAGAATGTTCAGCTACATTTATATGTGGAAATAGACAGTCCAAAAGACAGAGTGCATGGGCCTACTGTACCTCTGTACATGCTCATTTCATACCAGATGCCTGTACTGTAGGTCAAGAAATGTTGAATTTCTGATTGTCACATGTTAATTCTGCCTTTGACTCTGCACAGCATCACAAACACAAATCAGACGAATCACAAAGCTGTGTTGTCAACAGGCCAGGTCTGTCTGAGATGTGATGTCCTAGCATGACAGCAGGCCTGAGTGCCGTGTGTGTGCTGAGGGACAGGCATAGTACCCAGTACAGCAGTAGGGCCGCGGGCTGATCTCCAATCAGTACTGCTGACACGTCTTTCCTCTTACCCACCTCTCACACGTTCACTACTCACATTAAACATTCAACGACTTCATCATCAACAGCTGGCCTACTTTAGTTTTCCCTCTCTCTCTCTCTCTCTCTCTCTCTCTCTCTCTCTCTCTCTGTTTGTCTCAATTTGCCCCAACTAAGGTCCTTTTCCCTTCTTCCCCTGTCTACCTCTGAGAAGATCCCCCTCCTTGTCCTCTCTGTCTGTAAAATAATTCCCCCGATCGACCTCTGTCTTCCTCTCTGTATTAGATTGAACGGTTGTATCAATATGATGATCATAGATGAAAGCATGTGATGTTGTGTTTAATTGATAGACAGTCTCGCGATCTGGAAATGTTTCATTTGTTGGTGAATATATATTGGATACAGTACCTGTAACAGGCAATTCATTCTGATACCCCTGCTGATCAGTATTGCATTATGTCTAGGACCATACAATTCTACACTAAACTTTCAGTCATCAACAGCAGGTCTGATTTTCTGTACCGCCGGAGAATCCGTTTTTAGAAAGAGACATTCATGTCCGTAGGCGATTATCGTTATTTCATTTCATAAAACCGCTTTTCTAAAAAACGATTTATCTTCATCAACACCAGAATGCACACATGCTAATATTATGTTAATGCTATGTTAATTGAGAGAGTAGCTGTTAAGCAGCCCTGCTGTTAAGATGACTTGTGAGAAAATAGGTGGGGTCAGTCACAAGCTGTAAAACAGACTCCAACACAAATAAACAGAACCCCTCTGAGAGTACACTACACTACATCACCCATTGGACTGGGAGAGAGGGGGAGGGCAGTAGTGGTCTGAAGGGGTGAGGAGGTGAAGGGGTGAGGGGATGGGGGGTGAAGGGGGTGAGGGAAATTGGGATGAGTAGCAATGACCTGGGAGGCAATGAATACAGTGTGTGAGCTTGCAGAGTTAGTCTTGCTCTCTGGGTGACCGTGTCTGCAGTGTAATGTGTGAGAGGCCTGGCAGGGCTGTGTGTATTTGGAGCCTCTTTAATATTCTCTCCATGCCAGACTAGCCACAGGATGCCCCGCAAAACATCCCCTCTAGAGCCGCAATAATTGTCAGGTTCTCCAGCAGCCCACCGCTGACCCCTTCAGGCCAGGAAACTGACGCCCTGCTGGGGAGACACGGAGCCAGACAGAAAGACGGTTGTTTGTATCTCTCAGGGGAGAATGCTTCAGTCTAGTGTTCATCTTTAATTTGTCCCCCTGGTCACTCTTTTTTTTTGCTTTAAGACGTGAGCCATTTTTGTGTTGTTGGTGTGCTTGTGCCACACGCCATAAGCAGTGTGACCATTGGCTGTTCGTCTGACTCCTGGCGGTTGACTTTAAATTACTGTTTAGATTAACTTGATTTGATTCGTCCTTATCTAGTTATAAAGGACCTCAGAGGTCGAAGGAAAGGCAAAGCGCTCTCAGATATTTGTCATCTTCTCCTTTTAGTGTCCTTCCTTTGTCTCCATTCTCACGATCCAGACCACGATCCAAATCCACTTTTGACAATATGTCTGTTAACTTAATCTCTCACATGAATCCTCCTTTTTTCACCTGTTCTTGGTAAATTCCTTGAATTATATAGGATTTTCGCCACTGATCTTTCCAGTAAAAATCCAGACCATTCTAGTTTAGCTTGCTCTGGCTTTAGTTGCATTTGTGACCTCACTCCATAGTACTCAGTGTCTGAAAGGAGATTGTTCGTTAAAACGTATGTTAGTGACAGCTGGTTACAGATGGAGGTTAAAGGGATTTCCTGGACTGTTGAATAAAATATCTAGGTGTGTTAGGGGCTAATGGCCTGTGTTAATATGAATTCATAGACCACACATTAGTACATCTCTTCCATGGATCTAGTGGGGGGATGAGAGGCCAGGGTCCGGGTGTAATAGCTAGAGTATGTGGGATATTCTGGATTTAAACTGATGTTCCCGGGATTATGCTGAGCGGTCCTGTATTTGATGTAGGGATTTAGGCCTTTAACTCCTGTGAAGATAAGGGGTATAGTAGGATATTTGACATTTACATTTACGTCATTTAGCAGACGCTCTTATCCAGAGCGACTTACAGTTTAGTGAATGCATACATGTTTTTTTTTTTTTTTGTCATACTGGCCCCCCGTGGGAAACGAACCCACATCCCTGCCGGCCAAACCCTCCCCTACCTTGGATGACGCTGGACCAATTGTGCGCCGCCCATGGGTCTCCCGGTCGCGGCCAGGATAGGATTGTGTAATTGTTAAACGGCATGTGTTCTGTGTTTCAGCGACCGGGAAGGTCTGGTTACATAGATGTTTGTTTGTGTGTGCCTGCGAGTGTGTTTGGGTAGACTTGTGGTTTGATGGTTGGACTGCAGACTGGCCCAGTGGTCTTCCTGTGGTTAGAGCCTTTACGAGGGTAGAGGGAAGCTGGAGAAGACTGACCACAACACACAGATAGGCCTACAAATGGCTGTTATGGACAAGAATACATCTCTACTGAGGATAGTAACTGCTAGAGTGCGTCCCTGCTGCACCGTAGCCAATACATAATATTTTATTTTTATTTTATATCAAATATTTTAACGTATTTAAGTGTTTACAACAAACTCATCCAAATACAAATGCAGAAAAGAACAGTGGAGATAGTTCCTTGCCTGCATATTCTTTCTATTCAGTAAAAAAAAAAAAAATCCTTATGGAGGTTGATTTGCACCTGTGTGCTTGGAGAACAAGAGTTGGAGCAGAGCAGTGAGGCTGTGTCCTTGTTTGTCTGTAAACACAGCTCACACCTCTTCTCTGAGGCAGGGTGAGACACCACAGAGAAGTGAGTTTACTACAGCTCAGAGCCGTGTACTAAGGAACACCCACGTTACCCTACTGAGAAGGACATTGTTCCTGTTGTCAATAAGAAATAAAATATGTGGGAATAAAAAGCTTCCGAAAATATTAGTTTGTATGTGTTTGTGCATGCCTGTGCACGTGCATATGTGCATGTATGCACAGACAGACAGTGAGTGACATACAGACAGACAGACACAGACAGACACCGTATTATGAGCTGGGGTCATTCTAAGCACACTGGATAGCATGGCAGGCAGGAAGAACATCTCTCTCTCTCTCTCTCTCTCTGCTTGTTATCTCGCCAGCTTATGGATTATCATATTCTGCTCTAATGACATCTCTCTCTTCTGCTCTGCTCTCAGAACAACTTTAAAGCCCTTTTTATCATGCAACATTTTTCATTAAAACATTTCCAAATGTGATGATCACAATGAACACGCTGTGAGTGCATGTCAAATTTGAGTTAGGCCATGTTGAACAGAGGAGGGAGGTGGGGGGGTGGTAATATCTGGGGCCATTCGTTTGGGATCAGGGGTCAACTATACTAAAGATGTTTTGGACTACAACGTATGAGTACACAGAGGCCTATGGTCGCTGTATAAGTCCTGTGAAACATTCCCTTTCAGTGCTTTAAAAATAATCGAATACTGTCTAGACATAACTTTTGTCAAAATATATAATAGTTTGTTGGGCTATTGTTTTGGTGGAACCATTTATAGTTCAGATTTCCACAAGAAATTGTCAGAATGTTTTACTTATTATGTTTTATTTTCATCCGTCTGTCTCTCTTCTTTTTTCTATCCCTCTGTCTGGCTGCTCAGACAGACACAAAGACATCAAAATGCACCAGACATACATGAGTAATTGGTGTGTTTTGGGACTATTGCAAATAACAGTAATTATCAGAAATGACTTGTTCCATGGAAATAGTCAACATGTCATTTGTGTTTGATTGCTGTGGTCAGATGTCATTAGGAGCTGGGGATATAAAAGCACTCTCTACCACTCATTTTACACACATTACTACTCATTGTTTTCAGTTTTTCAGTGTATTTTGTTCTGAACTCTTAACATCGTGATATGAAATGTGCTCATGAACGTTGTTTTAGTGCATCAAGCTGGCTGAGAGAGGAGTCAGTGCCCCTTTGTTAATGATAATACACACAACACACACAGACCAGATGCACACACATATACACACACACACACACTCATCGTTTCTGTTTCAGGAAGCATTTACATTCTAATTACTGCTCTCCTCTCATCCTCCTCTCCTCTTCTCTCCATCCATCGCTCCCAGCTGTGGCTCCACAGATTAGTAGGAGGAATAAACCAACAAACCAAACAAACCAAAGAACGGAGGGAAACAGAGGAGAAGATGTATGTGTGTTGACAGTTGGAATGTCTGCAGCTCCGTGGGTCACTGAGAGGGGTGTGTCCCTGGATACTGATCCACAGGCTGCAAGGGGTTCTGGGTAGGGTCCAAGACACGTCACACAAAAACCTCTACCCACGGCCCACAGGGGTTGAGGGGGGTGAGGGGGTGGGAGGGCTTCCTTTTGGCTCCGGAGGCAAGCGTTCCAACAAGGCTGTTTGAACATGGGTTATAGAAGGACAGCAGGGGAGAAGATAGGGGTGGGGGGTCTTAGCTGTTCAGCTCTGGGCTTAGAGAGTAGAGACCTCCTCAACCTTATATGTCTCCTTAACAAGCCTGGCAAAACTGTCTGTTTCACCCAGAGCTAGAAAGAAATCCGGGAAAGAAAGAGAGAGAGAGAGGGGAGGGAAGAGTGTGTGTGTGAGAGAGGGGGGGGTGGGTGAGAGAGAGAGAGAGTGTGTGAGAGAGAGGGGGGAGGGGCAGTGCGAGAGAGAGAGTATGAGAATATGAGAGAGAGAGAGAGAGAATAATGAGAAAACAAAAAGATAATTACTTGACACATTGGAAAGAATTTACCAAAAAACAGAGCAAACTGGAATGCTATTTGGCCCTAAACAGAGAGTACACAGTGGCAGAATACCTGACCACTGTGACTGACCCAAAATTAAGGAAAGCTTTGACTATGTACAGACTCAGTGAGCATGGCCTTGCTATTGAGAGAGGCCGCCGTAGGCAGACCTGGCTCTCAAGAGAAAACAGGCTATGCACACAAAATGAGGTGGAAACTGAGCTGCACTTCCTAACCTCCTGCCAAATGTATGACACTGTTAGAGACACATATTTGACCGACCGTGTCACACCCTGGCTCTGGGACTCTATATGTTGAGCCAGGGTGTGTTCATTCTATGTGTTGTATTTCTTTGTTGGGAGTTCTAGTTTGTTTATTTCTATGTTGGCCTGAGTGACTCCCAATCAGAGGCAACGAGTGTCAGCTGTGGCTGGTTGTCTCTGATTGGGAGCCATATTTAAACTGTCTGTTTTTCCCTTTGTGTTTGTGGGTTCTTGTTCCGTGTTGGTCTATGTTACCTAGGACGTTACGAGTCGTTTGTTCATTGTCAGTATTTATCACTAAAGGTAAATAAACATGTTCGTTCATCACGCTGCGCCTTGGTCCTCCTCTGTTCCCGACGATCGTGACAGAAGAACCCACCATACAAGGACCAAGCAGCGTGTCCAGGAGCAGGCAGACTGGACATGGGAGGAAGCGCCGGGAAAGGAGATGGAGAGGTTGGCGATGGCCCAGGTGGGCAAATCGTGGTCCTGGGAGGACATGCTCGGGGGCAAAGGGCCATGGGCTAGGATTAAGGCCCTGGCGAGAGAGGAGCAGCGGCGTCAGCAGTGTCATCGTCGGACGGACGAGAGGCAACCCCCCAAAAAAATTGGGGGGGGGCACACGGCATGGGCGGCTGGGCAGCAGGAGGCTGCCACAGGGCGATTTGGAGAGGAGGCCACCGGGTTTGGGGGGCCAGAAGGCAGGTTGGCGGAGCCTGGATGGAGAGCAGAGCCAACTCCCCGTACTCAGGCATGGCAGCATGAGACTGGTCAGGTTCCGGGGTATGCGGAGCTGCGTACTGTGCCACGAGTGGTCCGGCATAGTCCGGTACGTCCTGTGCGAGCACCCCCGCACGTGTTGTGCGAAGGTGGGCATGCAGCCAGGACGGAGTGTGCCGGCTCAGCGCTCGTGGCCTCCAGTGCCTCTCCTCGGTCCCGGATATCCTGCGCCAGTGTCACGTGCTGTTATGCCAGTACGGGTACACAGCCCTGTACGTCCTGTGCTGATGCCTCACACAGAGTGTGTGAAGGTAGGCATTCAGCCAGGACGGGTTGTGGCAGCTCTTCACTCCAGGTCTCCTATCCGTCTCTACAGCCCGGCCCGGCCTGTCCCTGCTCCACGCACCAAGCCTACGGTGTGCGTCGCCAGCCCGGTCCGGCCTGTCCCTGCTCCTCGCACCAAGCCTACGGTGTGCGTCGTCAGCCCGGTCCGGCCTGTCCCTGCTCCTCGCACCAAGCCTACGGTGTGCGTCACCAGCCCGGTCCGGCCTGTCCCTGCTCCTCGCACCAAGCCTACGGTGTGCGTCGCCAGCCCGGTCCGGCCTGTCCCTGCTCCTCGCACCAAGCCTACGGTGTGCGTCGCCAGCCCGGTCCGGCCTGTCCCTGCTCCTCGCACCAAGCCTACGGTGTGCGTCGCCAGCCCGGTCCGGCCTGTCCCTGCTCCTCGCACCAAGCCTACGGTGTGCGTCGCCAGCCCGCTCCGGCCTGTCCCTGCTCCTCGCACCAAGCCTACGGTGTGCGTCGCCAGTCCGGTCCGGCCTGTCCCTGCTCCACGCACCAGGCCAGGGGTGCGCATCGTCAGCCCGGTCCGGCCCGTTGCTGCTCCACGCACCAAGCCAGGGGTGCGCATCGTCAGCCCGGTCCGGCCCGTTCCTACCCACGCACCAAGCCAGGGGTGCGCATCGTCAGCCCGGTCCGCCCGTTCCTACTCCACGCACCAAGCCAGGGGTGCGCATCGTCAGCCCGGTCCGGCCCGTTTCTACTCACGCACCAAGCCAGGGGTGCGCGTCGTCAGTCCCGCACAACCCGTGCCTGGGTCACCGGTGCCTGGTAAGGTACCGGTCAACTGCTCCACTACGGAGCTGAAGCTAACCGCTCCTGCTAAGTCCAGTTCAGCTCCAGCCAGCGGGGCCAGACCGGACCAGGGGCGCTATGGGGGATTTATTGGAGGGTGGTGGGCAAGACCGGAGCCAGAACCGCCGCCGAGGAGGAATGCCCACCCAGCCCTCCCCTGTTTTGCTCTAGTTGAGGCGCGGTCGCAGTCTGCGCCTTTAGGGGGGGGTACTGTCACACCCTGGCTCTGGGACTCTATATGTTGAGCCAGGGTGTGTTCATTCTATGTGTTGTATTTCTTTGTTGGGAGTTCTAGTTTGTTTATTTCTATGTTGGCCTGAGTGACTCCCAATCAGAGGCAACGAGTGTCAGCTGTGGCTGGTTGTCTCTGATTGGGAGCCATATTTAAACTGTCTGTTTTTCCCTTTGTGTTTGTGGGTTCTTGTTCCGTGTTGGTCTATGTTACCTAGGACGTTACGAGTCGTTTGTTCATTGTCAGTATTTATCACTAAAGGTAAATAAACATGTTCGTTCATCACGCTGCGCCTTGGTCCTCCTCTGTTCCCGACGATCGTGACAGACCGGCTCTATTCGGTCTTATGTAGCAAAATTTGAAATTGCGTTTTTTACATTGGATAAAAGTAGAGACTCAGAGTTAGAAAATTGTATATCATACACTACAGTTGAGGAACAATGGGAAAGTAATTCTGCTTTGAAAGTTGATAAACTTGTAACCTCACTTTTGAGAAAATGGCCTTTGAATGTTTTGGTACACCTACTGGAGAGCTCTTCTTTGTCGACACCCATTCAGCATCGTTCCTTTAAGCTTTAGCCCCACCCATCTCTTTAAGGGTTGATCCGAGCATTCTTTCCTAACAACAGCAGTCAAGCACCCAAGCTAACTGGGTAACATTGGCTAGCTTGCTAGCTACTTCCAGACTCAAATGAGAGAACACTCTGACCATTTTACTCGCCCTAGCAGAGCTGGTTAGGCTGTTTTTATGTTATCCAGAGCGTTGGTGACTGCAACTGTGCTGCTGGCAACAATTTAAGTACGCTTTTTTACCAACATTTACTGACACCGGCCATATTCAACGGGTGTTGAGCGTTCGTAAATTCGTCAGTTATTCTACGCTCTGGCACACTCAGACGAGAGTGCTCTGAAATTGGAGTAGATAGAATTTTCCAGCTATGTCTATCAACAGTGGTCGTGTCGCAGTGACATCATGAACATTCTATTGAAATGGATACTTGCAGAGTGGAGTCTTTTGTTAAGACATGTAGCTCACTAGCTAAACAATGAACCATAATCCCAACTCATGACGTGACTACCCTGCATGAATCTGCAGGTAGCTAACCAACCAGGTTCAATGCTAGGTAGCTAATATTAGGCTATAACTATCAAAGCAAATAGCTCTCAGATACAAATAATATTACTACACAGATCATACACGTAACGTTAGCTAGCGAGCCAGCAAGCTAACGTTAGCTAGCAAGCTAACAATACACTTGAATGAAAACGACTTTCTGACAAAATTAGAAGCGTGTAATAACTGAAAATGTAGCTAGCTGGACTATCTTACCCGTATACATGGATGGACGCTTCTCCCTCTCTGTCACAGATGCCATGGTTGCCCTTAGTTTAAAGATGTAATCTGGAGACAGGTGTTCTCTCCATCTCCTTAGCTATCATACTCTAATTCCACTGATTTCAAAACTCGGTCCTCCAGAAACTGGAGAGCAACACTGCAGTAGCCTGCAGTTCTACCACGCAATATATATATTTTTAAAGCAGCGTTAGACAGGATTACCTACACATGCTGACCAGCTCAAATAGACAGAAGCGTGCTACATGGCAGACCAATCCGAACTCATCTCTCGGCATGTCAAGCCCACTCATTATCTCAGCCAATCATGGCTAGTGGGAAGGTTGCTGTCTTTTTCTGTGGCTAAACCAACTAGGCTCGTAAATTAACAATTTTATTCATATTTACAGATGGCATACAAGTTTATTATTAAGGTACATGAAAGTTCACATGTTCCAGAAGGCATTTCTGCCCAAAAACATTTTGATTTAAAAAAAAGTTTAAGTTTAAATGGCTCTCCTGTGAAATAGTGATGCGCGACATACGCCTAGTTTCCTTAAACGAGTCACATGTTTCACTCAGATTACACAGACCCACAAAGAATTCCAAAACGAATCCAATTTTGATAAACTCCCATATCTATTGGGTGAAATACCACAGTGTGCCATCACAGCAGCAAGATGTGTGACCTGTTGCCACAAGAAAAGGGCAACCAGTGAAGAACAAACACCATTGTAAATACAACCCATATTTATGTTGATTTATTTTCCCTTCTGTACTTTAACTATTTGCACATCATTATAACACTGTACATAGGCATAATATGACATTTGAAATATGTCTATTCCTTTGAAACTTGCCTCTCGGTTACTGGCACAATTTACTGTTCATTTTTGATTGACTATTTCACTCTTGTTTATTATCTATTTCACTTGCTTTGGCAATGTAAACATATGTTTCCCATGCCAATAAATCCCTTTGAATTGAATTGAATTGAATTGAACTGAATTGAATTGAGAGAGAGAGAGAGAGAGAGAGAGAGAGAGAGAGAGAGAGAGAGAGAGAGAGAGAGAGAGAGAGAGCGAGAGAGAGAGAGAGCAACGACAAACTCTCAGTTACATCTAGTGATCTAAAAGTGTTCTGGGGACAAACTGTCAGTGTTGCTTTGGTGTGTCGTGACAATGAAGGTTGTTGCTGCTCCTATCTGTGGGGACGATTGTTTGTGAAACACGAATGTGTCAGAGAGAAAGAGAGCATGATTCTATAAGAGGAAGCAAGGTGTGTGTGTGTGTGTGTTATTATATTAAACGAAAACTGCAACAAAACCGAAAACTGCAATTAAACTTTTATCTTTCACTCCAAAACGAACTAAAATATAATAAAACCATCATGAATTATATCGAATGGGGTTTTCAATGTTTTCAAGCTTTTTTTTAAAGGGTTTTCAAGAGTCAATCTGGCGAGTTACATTGAGATTGACTTTAGAATTTAAAGGTAGACTCAGCGAGATGACATTGCCACGAGCAGCACCTCAGTTTGAGTGGTAAGGCTAAAGCAGCCAACTGCAGACGAAAGTTGAGGAGAGAAGTCGAGGGAGGTGCATCTGTGACAGCCGGAAGTCGGACACTAATGTGGTTTTCCAACAGCAAGGCTCAGATCAACATGTGTTGCCATTGTTTATAAAATATTTACTTTATAATGTCGAAATAAACATGTACAGTATCTAACCCCTATACCACACACTCACAAACTAAAATCATAATATAATATTATGTGTGTTCCAGGTGACTACCTCATGAAGCTGGTTGAGAGAATGCCAAGAGTGTGCAAAGCTGTCATCAAGGCAAAGGGTGGCTACTTGAAAAATCTCAAATATAAAATATATTTTGATTTGTTTCAATTTTTTTGGTTACTACATGATTCCATACGTGTTATTTCATAGTTTTGATGTCTTCACTATTATTCTACAATGTAGAAAATAGTAAAAATAAAGAAACAC
Organism: Coregonus clupeaformis; assembly: GCF_020615455.1. NCBI lineage: Eukaryota > Metazoa > Chordata > Actinopteri > Salmoniformes > Salmonidae > Coregonus > Coregonus clupeaformis. Next base: position 3,725,421 of record NC_059219.1, read on the forward strand.
CCTTGAACGAGTAAGTGTCCTAAAACTTTTGACCGGTAGTGTAAATTGTACAATCATTTAGTGAGTGCCTCAAATATCACATTTTTGTGTATATATCCACTGTACACGTCTTTTTATTTATTTTTATTTTTTTCCTGGGGGAATGGATCAGCTTAATATTGCAGATAGATTGTATCTTCTATCAATGTAATTGTCTGCATCACTTCCAATCCCCCAGGTTTTTTTAAATATATATACTCCCCTTTATTACTTTTCAACCCCACCATCCTTTCCCTACTTGGAGTAAATTAGTGAACAACAATGCCCAGGCCTCTACTTCCGTTCTATACTTACTATCTACACCTTATGGACAGAGTTAATTTTACAATAATTATATTTTATATATATATATATATATATATATATATATATATATATATATATATATATATATATATATATATATATATAAATAATAAATAAATAAATAATTGGTCATTTAGCAGACGCTCTTATCCAGAGCGACTTACAGGAGCAATTAGGGTTAAGTGCCTTGCTCAAGGGCACATCGACAGATTTTTCACCTAGTCGGCTCGGGGATTAGAACCAGCGACCTTTCGGTTACTGGCACAACTCTCTTAACCACTAAGCTACCTGCCGCCCATATATACATATATATATACATATACATATATATATATATATATATACATATATATACATATATACATATACATATATATATATATATATATATATATGTATATATATATATATATATATATATATATATATATATATATATATATTGTGATGTCACGAGAGGCTGTGTCCTGGAGGGACGTTACATCCCCCTGAGGTGGCTGCAAACCCAGACAGCTATGGCTCCATCTGCTGGTATGGTCGGGAACTCCACCCCTCTATGGCCAATCTTCCCACGCAGCTGAAACAAATGAGGAGCTGATGAGCTGAAGGTTTGGGAAGGGAAGACACACAGTCTCCAAGCTGGGCTCTCTGGAGGACAAGAGTGCTGCACGTCCACTTCCATGAGGAATATAAGGATTTGGAGATACTTACCTTTGGGAAATACTCACCTTTGGATATATGCACCTGTGGAAATACGTGTGGGACATTTGGAAGGACGTTTTGCTGGGTTGGCCACTAGCTGCAACGTGGAATACAGTAAGGCTGGGGAAAAGTTATTTGAGCGAGGGAGAGTTATGATTTTGGATGTGGAAGAGACATCCCTGAACTGTTAACCCTTAAGAGCCACCAGAGAACAGAATTGTGTTATACTTTCGTTAGTTTCCCAAGACCTTTAATAAAATCCTTGTTTTGGTTGAACCTGGTCTCCTTGCACTACTTGAGCAATCCCGCTGAAAGCTGTGTAGCCTCTCGTGACGTCACAATATATATATATATATATATATATATATATATATATATATATATATACATATACACACATTTTTTTAAAAGATTTAATTTTTTTTGCTCCTGAACTTCTTCTACTCTCAACCTCTCCGATCATTTTCATGATGTCCATCCGGTTTGCTTCTATATGCCATATCTTTCTAACTGTGCTCTTTCCCAAAAGCTCCCAACATACAACCTATATACTTATTATGGACACAGTATGCTTACATTATTAGCTATCTTTGTTATTATTTGTTGTTATTTGTTATTAGTCCCATCCTTCAACTCTATTCAATACCTCCCATCTATCTCTTAACACCATCCATATAGGATTTCTATTTGCCATATATATTTCAACCGTACTGTGATGTTTTACAAAAGTTCTGAACCTTTCTATTCTCATTGCTTCTAAAATTAAAAATAAACATTTTTGCTAAAAGTATTATTATATTATTGATTGATTGACTATGACTTTTCAGATCACCCAGTAATGCTATCTGCAAGGTTAGCTCCAGGTAAATATTGCAATCCTTTAGCCATTCCTGGACCTGTGTCCAAAAACAAGCTACAAATGGACAGAACCAAAACAAATGATCTAATGATTCTGTCTCTTCACAGCAAAATCTGCAGAGCTGGGAAGATTGTATCCCCCATATAAATAACATTCTATTGGTAGCAAGAATTTTATATAATAATTTAAATTGAAAGATACTAATTTTTGAATCCGGTGTCGTTTTGCGTGTCAGTTCATAAACACTATGCCATGGGATCGGTACATCAAAGATCTCTTCCCAACTATTTTGCAATCTATATGGGACGGCTGTCAATCCTTTGGTCCTTACACATAAGTCTTGGCAAATTGGTTGCTGTTTCAATCATGTCTTTGGTCACGTTCGCATGGGTCAAACAAAAACACCCTAATGATTGGTTGACAATAGAGCCTCCCACAATGCAGGCAATGGCTGCAGCATAAAGTTGGTGAAGAGCAACTGCAGAAACTTGCAGTCGACTGCAGTCAAAATTTCATGACATCTGATCACATGATTTTTGTAAAGTTCATGCAGTTGACATGTAAGCGCAAGTCTGACCATTTTTATACCCGAAATGCAACACACTTTGAAAGACGGTGACCATCTGACAAAAGTGATCCGCTCGAAAGCACCCATTGAGACAGTCAAACAGAATATCTGCACATGTGCACGGGTGTGCTTCACGCTGCTACAACGTGGTAGCTACGGGACCACAACAGCAGAGAAGTTTAGCCTCGCACTCCTGGTTGTTGCGGAAATTGACCTACTACTACTGTTTACTTAGCGCATCTACGTCATCTCGCTGAGTCCACCTTCAGAGAGAGACACAGCCATTTTAATATATATTGTATTGTAATTTGCACTGTACTATGTATTAGACCTAGATATTTTGTGTATATACTGACATGTAGGCTATGTTTGACGTTTTAATGTATGTATTTCAGTCCTTGACTAATAATGTTCTGTACTATGTATTATGTTTCATGTGGACCCCAGGAAGAGTAGCTGATGGGGATCCTAATAAATACCAATACCAAATGAACCTAGCCTAACCTATGACCTGAACCATTACCTTATGCATTACTGCCCCACACTGGCAAGAAGTGACTTCCCCAAAAACACAACAACTGTACAACACATAAATGGCTCCTAGCCTCCCACACATAGGGACGATCTTAATTGCATACTCTTCACATCATCTCTCCTCGTGTACTTCTCAAAACCCAATGGAGAAGGTCATAGGGGAGGGACCTCTGGCTTTCTCATACAATGGGTTTTGAGAAGGAGAGAGAGGATGCGAGGAGTATACAATTGATATCTTCCCATAGGCTACTTTCTGTCCATACCACTAAAACTGAAACTAATTAATAATTAAAAACGAAAATTAAATGTTTTTTAAAACTTTAACTAAATAAAAACTAGTAAATTGGATCTGAAAACTAACTAAAAACACAACTATAGTGGTTGAGTGTTTTGAGCATTGAGTTTGTTTTCTAAGTAAAGAAATTCACATTTGTGCGTGTGTGTGCGTGCCCGATCGTGTTGTGAATTTGTGTGTGTGCGCGTGAGTTTCCAAGCACGTAAATGTGTAAGTGTGATGAGGAGGGCCAAATCGTGCGTTGGATGTGGCCTTGCTTTGTGCTCCCTCCCTCCCCAGTTCAGTTTCCACCCTCTTGCAGTGTGAAATCTCCGCTGTGACATTTGGGAGCAATTTGAAGTGCGTTGCAAAGGTTGTCAGGGGATTAATCTCATACCACGCTGAGGCGCAGAAAAAATGGCTCCCTCCAAGAATTAAAACACAATTTACCCATCAAGCTGACTCTTTCAAGACGAGAGACAAGCATAAATAATATCTCTGCGGTCCAGATTCGCTAATTTACGAGCTTAACATGTCTAAATGTTATTAGTAGAGCTGAGGAGGTTAGCAGAGCTGCTGGAGGGAGAGATTTGTTATCCTGGCGAACAGAACAGCAGAGAGTGTTGGAGTGGTGCAAAGACATACCTGACACCCACTCTCCTATAAAACACACAGGAGCAGACACACACACTGGGCTGAACTCACCCTTAAGGGCAATAGACAAACTTGGCACATTCCTCTTCTCTTCTGTTCCACTCCTCTCATTCTCTAATTTTTCTTCCTCTCCTTCTCTATTTTCTCTTTCATCCCCCTCTCTGTTCAGGCCCACTCACACTCACAACATCAAATGAAGGGCATATTTGAGTTGTCATTGTCATTGCTCTCTTATGTAAAAGAGAAAAAGTTAGATGTGTCATTCAGTACGTTGCACCTCACATATCTGTTGGCTATAATACTTGGCTCTGCAAAATAGCACATAAGGTATGATGTAAAATGTCAAACAATCTGTTATTGAGACATAGCCTATACTGTGTCAAGATTGGATACACAGCAAAGTATCCATCCTTCATATCTTGTCCTGGACTTTGTGAGGTTGCTATTGCTAATAGGGTTTGTTGCTTTCACAGAAACAACGACTTGAGTGGTGACACTGAGTGAGGTAAGTATAATTTAGGCCAGTAATTCTCAAACCCCCCCCAAATGTGTTTTTTTGTATTTTGTATTTTTTTAAGGAAATCAGTCAGGCTTTCAACTTACTCTTGAAAGTTGTAATAGTAGAATGCACAAGCTGCAATTCCAAAATTGGGTAGTGCATTAGTAGTTTTCCTCGTCATGTCAGTCATTGCAGACCTTAGAGAGCTATTTATAACTTGTCAGAAATGTCCAGATGAACTAGCCCATGTCACCATTGATTTCATTGTAATGAGTTACTCAGATAACCCATGAACACACATAAGACATTGCAAAATGTGTAAAATTGCAGGAAATTCGCTGGGGGGTGGAAGGGGACGGGAATGTCCTCCGTCACTTCAGCCCTCTGTTACCCAGACAGATGAGTTTAACCCCCCCCCCCCCTCCACACACACACACACACACACACACACACACACACACACACACACACACACACACACACACACACACACACACACACACACACACACACACACATACCGCTCCCCCCAACCTGCCTGCAGCATGGGATAGCAGTAGCAGGTTAATAGAGAGAGGAGGAGAGCGAGAGAAAGAGAGATATGGGGGGGGGGGGGAGAGAGAGAGTGATGGAGAGAGACAGAGAAAGAGAGAATGAAAAAGAGAGAGAGAGAATGAGAGAGAGAGACAGAGGGAGTGCTTAGACTCACCTGCCAACCTGAGTTAGTAGAGACGTAGCGTACTCTCTCTGCTGCTTCTGCAGGCTTAGTGTCAGGGGTGGGGCCAAGGGGTGCCATGCCAGTGTGTGTGTGTGTGTGTGTGTGTTTGGCTCAGCAGGGGTTTCCCCTGAAGCACCTCTCTCGTCTCAGCAGGAGGTGTGGTGGGATGGCAGGCATTATGTCAGCCGCCTAAAGGGAGGAGACGGAGGACCCCATCCCTGCCAGACAGACAGAGATGAGAGATGGAGAGGCGAGACCGGCGGTGGGTGCACCTCCATCTTGTCTTCCTCTGCTGTTTGCACTGCCATGGCTTCAGTGGAGAGTACTTAACTTGAATTGGTTGCATTGCTCTGTTCTGACTGACTTCTGAGAAGCACATTTTGCTCTCCTGCTGTGTCTATACATACAGAAAGGTTTGATGCTTTCCATTCTGTAGATATGATGCTAATCCTCTCACCTTAATCCGCCAGTCTAATGTACTTTGGAGTGTTGGTACTGTCATTAACGTGAGATTCACCAACAGGCTGAAAGCATTCTGTTTCAGACATCACTAATGTCCCTGAAGGGAAACATATCATCTCATCATCCAGCCCCAAATAGTACAACTGTATTGTTTTGGTTAGCTTGGCTACCAAAGTGCTGTTTTTTGTGTTTGTGTTGTACTGTATTTCACGTAGCAACCATTTTATTTAGCTGAGTCCTTGATTGAGGCTTTCAGCATGGGTTAACCTAGGGCCCGGCTATGCCATTCAAACATTCCTTCTGCTTCTGTCACATTCTTTACCTCAAAGAACCGACCGATGAACATGGACTACATCAGCATCAGCACCATATATGGTCAATTGTGATCTGGTCCAGTTGAGAGGCAGGAAGCAGGACAGCCTTGAATAAGCCATGGCAATGCACAGTCAGTCAGTCTTTGACAGCTATGTGGTGAGTGCCAGTGAATTACACTATACTCACAGTGTAATGAAATGAGTGGATTACACAGTTTCTGGTGGTTCATTACCTGATTAAACAACTACAACATGGACCAATTCAGCATTGACCAATCATTGAGCCACATAGTACTTACATCATATTCATGGCAGTTTCTGATTGCTCTATTCTCAACCAATCTAAGTTATGCCTCAGCTAATACTGTCAGAACAGCGAATGTGACTGAGGCAGGGTTGAACAGTGAACATATTGGGTTGACGTTGACTTTACTGAGGTTCTCATGTTACACATCCTTGCCCCAATCCTGTTGAGGTCATAATTATTTTGAAACTACTACATCATTTGACATCTTACTTCACTTTGGACAAGTCCTGGTCTCCATTGACAACGATTCAAAGGCCCAAACTTTTCTCTGATCTGAGAGATCAGTAGGCAGGTTTCCATTGGCTCAGGTTTATTCAACAAAGGCAATGTCACAAAAAAACATTGCAACATGTGTAATGGGAACGGCAGCTGTAGGAGAAATGTTCTAAAGATTGACAACATTTGTATCTGTTCGACAGGGGTGAATTATTATTTTGTCCAACTTTCTTTATTGTAACAAGTGCCTATGTTTCCATGAACTTGTCCTGTGATTTTGTGTCGAAATTTTGAAAGTTCACATAGAAAACAGATGCAACAATTGTCTGTTAGGCTGAGTTTACATTTAACTATCTTGTGTCGATTAAATCAGCTGGACGTAATGACCTGGTTGAAGTGTTTCCATTACCCATTTAGGCAAAATGTGCATTAATAAATTGGCGACAGCCTGTATGCCCTCCCACCTATCTGTTTCATGTCTCAGGTAGCCCGCGAAACGTAGCACACAATTGCCACTGGAAGGTTAATGGAAACATATAGCTACAGGACGAACTAGTGTTCACTGCTCACTTTCAATGTAGCTCAATCTCAGACACCAGGATGAAAACTAAATGGTGTACTGGAATGAAATAAAACCAACTTCAGTATTTCAAAGCAGTTTAATTAATATAACCAGTGCTGTTGCAAGACGTGAGAATATCTTCAACACCTCAGACATTATTAGAGACAATTAACAGGTGACAAACAGGTGCTTGTCCCCGCTCCCTCACTCCTTTCTTCCCTCTCTAAATCATGTCTTACCCCTCCCTCTCTGCCTCAACCCCCTCCACCCTCCTTACCTCCCTCCATCCCTACCCTCCCTCCTAGTTTTTACCTCTCTCCCTCCCCTGCTCCCTCCTGGTTCGTACCTCTCTGTCGTCTCTCGCCCACGCGGGCCTCGCGCGCTTCTCCTCGCCAACTCTCAGGGCACCCGTCGATGCCCAAGGCTCTGAGCATCTCTATCTGTCACACACACGCCAACGCCTCTCTCACACACACTCACACACATTCTCTCTCTCTCTCTCACACACACACACTCCTGTCACCTCCACAGCACCAAGCCATCTGTAGAGCCCCGACACACCGGCACACAGCCCAGCCACTCACAACCTTACAGTCCTATTAGATAACTAACTTCACAGTCAACCCAATCAACCCTGTTACACAACTACACAACATCTCAACCACTCACAACCTACTATACTGCCTTACTACTACACATCAGTCTAGTCCAGTACTCAGCCCACTGACAACTCTGTTACCCAAAAGAGACAGAGAGACAAACAGAGGGACATACAGAGAGCGAGAGAGAGAGAAAGTGTGTGTGAGAGAGAGCGAGAGAGAAAGTGTGTGAGAGAGAGAGTGAGAGACTGAGAGAGCGAGAGAGAGAGAGAGAGAGCGAGAGAGCGAGAGAGAGAGAGAGAGAGAGAGAGGGCGAGAGAGGGCGAGAGAGAGCGAGAGAGCGAGAGAGCGAGAGAGCGAGAGCGAGAGAGAGAGAGAGAGAGAGAGAGAGAGAGAGAGAGAGAGAGAGAGAGAGAGAGAGAGAGAGAGAGAGAGAGAGAGAGAGAGAGAGAGAGAGAGAGAGAGAGAGAGAGAGAGAGAGAGAGAGAGCAGAGAGAGAGAGAGAGAGAGAGCGAGAGCGCGAGAGAGAGAGAGAGAGAGAGAAAACAGAGAGTAGGAGGCACAGAGACCAACCGTTGAAGGGCACAGATGTTGAAAATACCGGGACAAAGAATCTGGAAAAACGGACAGACATAGTGAGCATAGTGAAGGACATCCAGGGGTAAGGCAGGGCAGAGCTGGGGCTGGGTGAACCCATCTATTGATGCGGTAATTGGGAGCGTGACCAACAATTACCTGTACCCTATCTTTTTGAGGCTCCAGCACTATCTCCACAATGATACTGCAAATAGCCCTATGGAAACACAATGGAGAGACCCCTTTCTACACCTTTTAGATGTGCTGTTAGGCTATATGCTATGAAAGTCTATAAGTCATTTGTTGATATCACCTCACATCTCCTCCCCATTGGAGACACTTTCTGATAAATGTTTTGTTAATTCCTGGTAGAGAAAACAAGCTATTACTCTCCTCTCCTCCCTCTCTTCTCTCCTCCCTCTTCCTTTCCTCTCCTCCTTCTCCTCCTTCTCCTCTCTTTGTCACGGTTCAGACAGACGACAAGAGGGACCACAATTGCGTCACACCAGAAAGTTTATTTAAACTTAAAGGGAAAGGGATGTAGGGAGTGAGTGAAGGCTCCAGGGGTTATCCCGTCCGATGTGCTGGGTCTGTGCCTCCCCCAGTGGCAGCGATGCGTCCGATGACGCCGGTGGTTGGTGGTCCAGAAGTCCTGGGGGGAGGAAACACAGACACAATCGGGGCGGGAATGAAACCAGGCAGCAGTACAGTTCAAGGGCAATCCAAAATACGTAGTAGCAAGGCAGAAGGCTGGTCAGAGTTACCGGGATTGAAGAGTAGTCAGGAGTCGTAATGGCAGAAGCAGGTCTGGATCTCCTGAGGCAGAAGAGTATCCAAAAACCAGGCAGGTCCGGGGTCACAAAACCAGGGTGAGCCAGAAGCGCGAGCAAACAGGTTCGGGTGTGAGCTTTGCAGACGATCTGACACAGGAGAGCTGAAAGACAGGGCTATAAATACTGGGAGAGGTTAGTGGGTAATGCAGCGCAGCTGGCAGAGTAATTAGAGCCGAGCAGAGCAGGGACAGGTGTAGCTAGTTAGGCTGAGTAGAGAGAGAGTGGTGAGCAGAGTGGAAACAACTTAAGGTGGTAACCCAGTGGAGTGAGAGGGCTCATGACAGAACCCCCCCAAGGGACGGCCCCAGAAGTCCCAAGAGCAACACCACGCCGGGCGGGAGGAGGGGAGCCGGAGGAGGGCTAGAACTCCTCCGAACGGTCCGAGTGAACGTCCTCATCCTCGGGAGGAAGCCGGAGGGCCGTGGTCGGGAGATGGGACAGGTCCCGAGACAGGATCAGGCACAGGACAGGAAGCCGAGCGGGCCGGACGGTTAGGGACCCTCTGGGGGCGGCCCTACGGATTGCAGGTTGATCAGGATGCCGTTGGTGGAAAGCGGTGATGAGAGTCCTATCCACAATCCGACTAGCTGGCACCCAGGTCCTTTCCTCAGGTCCATAGCCCTCCCAGTCAATGAGGTACTGGAGACCCCTACCCCTCCGTCTGGACCGAAGCAGGCGGCGGACGGTGTAAACCAGACCACCATCGACGAGCCGTGGGAGGAGGAGGACAAGGCGCAGCAGGGACCAGCGGACTCCTGGGCACAGGCAGGGGCTGCAGCAATCCGGCTGGGGGCTGGCAGAACGACTTGTGTTGGTTGCAGATGGGGCAGGCTTGGACGAATTCCCGTACATCCTTCCTCAGAGAGGGCCACCAGAACCTCTGGGCGAGCAGGTTGTAAGTGCGGGTGGAGCCAGGGTGACAAGCTAGGCGGGAGTCATGTCCCCACTGAACGACCTGGGACCTCAGGTCTTCGGGGACAAAAAGGCGGTCAGCTGGGCAAGTGCTGGGACCTGGCTGGTTACGGAGAGCCTCCAGCACCTGTTCCTCAACAGCCCAGGTCAGAGCTGCATCGATGCAGGGACTTGGCAGAATCGACACAGGGTCCTTGGAGGGGTCAGGAGCGGAGTTAGTAGGTACTGGCCGAGGGGGTAGCGGCGGCAAGCAGGCAGGTTCGGTGGCAGTCCTCTCCCCACTCCCTGATCACCCCGGTCACCCAGTCGAGCTGAGGGTTGTGCCGGCGGAGCCATGGGTAACCCAGGATGAGGGGTTGGCCTGGAGAGGGGGAGCAGGTGAAACTGGATAGTTTCTTGATGGTTTCGGACAGACCCATCGAGACCGGGGCCGTGACATGAGTGACCGATCCGAGTAAGTGTCCGTCCAGTGCCCGGGCAGGAATAGGAGGTGTCAAACGGAGGTTCTCCAGTCCCAGTTGGCGTGCCAGCTTGATGTCCATTATGTTGGCTTCGGCGCCAGAATCCACCAGAGCAGCCAGGGTGTGAGTTGAGTCAGGAGGCGGAGGTGAACTTGCAGCAGGGGTTTGCGGTCGGAGGACTGGATGGTCATAGAACTCAACCGGACTCCCCCTATGCCCGGTGAGCTTCGGCCCTTTAAAGGGCAGGTTACCACACGATGTCCATCACCTCCACAATAGAGGCAGAGGTTTGAGGTGAAGCGTCGCTGGCGCTCTGCAGGAGTGAGAGAGGCTCGCCCAATCTCCATAGGCTCAGACTGATCAAGCTGACCTGGGTGAGTGGCAGTAGATGACAGGAGCCCAGTCGGATCTCTCCGAATGCCGGTAGTAGGTGGACCTTGGCGCCCCCTCCCACGACGACGGGTCTGTATCCTACTGTCGATCCTGACAGTCAGTGCGATGGCTTCATCAAGAGTGGGAAGGCAGTTCATGGGAGACCAACTCGTCCTTGATATAGTCAGCCAAACTATGGAAGAACGCGTCCACCAACGATGGTGTGTTCCAAGAACTTCGCTCCAGCCAGGGGTTCGGAAGTCGATGGAATGGTCTGCGACTGTACGTCTGCCTTGTCGAATACTGAACAGTTCACGAGACGCCTCTGCGGTTGGGGAATCCCAGGTCAAACACCTTCAGCATCTCCTCAGCAAACAGGTCGAAGGTTGCACATGCGGGGGTTTGACGTTCGAACTCTGCTGTTCCCCAGAGTCGAGCTCGGCCCGTCAGGTGAGTGATGGCATACCCAACTTTAGCCCCTCCGTGGCGAAGGTCCTTGGCTGCAAGGAGAACTGAAGTCGGCAGCTAGTCAGGAATGGCCGGACCTGGGTTGAATCGCCGTTGAACCGCTCGGGGTTTCCAATCTTGGGTTCGAGCAGCGGCTGCAATGACCCGGGGCAGGTAACTCGGGGGCAGGGCTGGTGGGCAGACTGGCTGGGGTCAGGTTGGTGAGGAGTTGAATGATCATGGCGAGTTGTTGTTGCTGCTGCTGGGACTGCTGCTGGTGCTGCTGGAACTGCTGATGCTGTTGGTGGCCGACCTGAAGCAGAGAGGAGATGACGCCGCTCATGCGGCCTAGCTCTCTCTCAGTGTGTTCCAGGCGTAGCATGGCGGTGGGTTGCTCAGGCTCTTCGGTTTCATGTCGGGGAAGTGTGCGCTGAGTCCATGATGGTCAGATCGTACTGTCACGGTTCAGACAGACGACAAGAGGACCACAATTGCGTCACACCAGAAAGTTTATTTAAACTTAAAGGGAAAGGGATGTAGGGAGTGAGTGAAGGCTCCAGGGGTTATCCCGTCCGATGTGCTGGGTCTGTGCCTCCCCCAGTGGCAGCGATGCGTCCGATGACGCCGGTGGTTGGTGGTCCAGAAGTCCTGGGGGAGGAAACACAGACACAACGGGGCGGAATGAAACCAGGCAGCAGTACAGTTCAAGGGCAATCCAAAATACGTAGTAGCAAGGCAGAAGGCTGGTCAGAGTTACCGGGATTGAAGAGTAGTCAGGAGTCGTAATGGCAGAAGCAGGTCTGGATCTCCTGAGGCAGAAGAGTATCCAAAAACCAGGCAGGTCCGGGGTCACAAAACCAGGGTGAGCCAGAAGCGCGAGCAAACAGGTTCCCGGGTGTGAGCTTTGCAGACGATCTGACACAGGAGAGCTGAAAGACAGGGCTATAAATACTGGGAGAGGTTAGTGGGTAATGCAGCGCAGCTGGCAGAGTAATTAGAGCCGAGCAGAGCAGGGACAGGTGTAGCTAGTTAGGCTGAGTAGAGAGAGAGTGGTGAGCAGAGTGGAAACAACTTAAGGTGGTAACCCAGTGGAGTGAGAGGGCTCATGACACTCTTCTTTTCCAGAGAGGTTCTACAGGCCACCGAGTGGAGGCTGTTGAAAATCTCACAACACTTTAATGACTTATAATGAGATTCATAGAACACGGATAAAAACTTGCAGAAAGAGAGAAAAAACTGTGGCCACACTGACAGTGAGCAGGCTTGACATTTGGCCTATCGTAATTAGGGAAGTGCCAGATCCCATCCCACTAAATCTCGGCGCTAAATCATTATTCTCTGCGGTGTTGACTCTGTCATGTCGCTCGCTTATAAGGCTTTAACATTTCTGTAAATATTGCAGCCAAAATTACATTACCATTTTTTTTCTACCCCCCTCCCCCTTTAATTGCTTGCCCTCCAAACACAATCTGCTTTGGCAATACATAAGATGGTATGTGAGTTAATATAGACAGAGAATTGGCAGGGAGGCGCGTGTGTGTGTGTGTGTGTGTGTGTGTGTGTGTGTGTGTGTGTGTGTGTGTGTGTGTGTGTGTGTGTGTGTGTGTATGTGTGGCTCTGAAAGGGAGCACTAACAAGATGAGATGGAGTGTGTGTGTGGAGTGTGTGGAGGAGCTGGAGAGAGAGAGGGACTAATCACACAGGCAAGCTTAGGAACAGCAGGCACATGCCATAGGAACACGGCTGTCAGCAGAACTGACGAGGGAGGGGAAGGGTAGAGAACACTGTACAGAGAGACATTGAGACAAAAAGTACAAGTGAAAAAGTAGGTATATGGATGCATGAAGAAGGTATCAGAACCTGAGGTAATGTTTTGCCTGTAAAGGTGTAATAGTGACAGGTATAAGAGTGGGAGAAGAGAGAGAGAGCATTTTCTGAATCTACACAATTCTTACCATGACACCCATCCAACAACAGCTCATCATCACAAAACAACAATAAAAAGGGTCCTCTGCACCCAGCTCTCCACCTACAAAGAAGTTTGACAAAGTTCCCCCTCTCATCCTCTCTTCCTCTGATCATCTCAGTCGGGCACTTAAAAGAGGCATCATTCAGGCTCAGCAATCTAAGTGATGTGGTGATGGCTGCAGGACCCTTGTGTTGACAGGGGCTCACACTACACCCATAAACCCTACATCTATTAACCACTAATCCCTATGGGCGAACCGAGGGATGGAGAGACTGAGACGGCACCCAGTAAATATCAATAATAAATAAGACAGCTGGTATGGTGGTATTAGCGCCCCTAGCCCCCCTAGCCGTCCTCTCCTAGCCTCATCAGACCCCAATATTTATTTATGGGGATTTGGGCTGTTTTAATCTGTGGGGCCGTTCCTGACACTCAATTAAAAGAGAAGAATGTTCCTCTCTCTCTCTTTTTCCCTCTCTCTCGATCCCTTGTTCTCCCTCACTTGTCTCAACCTGTAGAGTTCAAGGATAACTTTTTATTCAGGCATGACCTCTCCTCTGAATGACTAGAGTCATGATGATGTTAGATCCCCTGCAGATGTGATGAGATGAACTGGGAAGCGATGGGATGGGGGGAGAATTGGGTAATTATAGGGTTATACTGTAGTGTGGTTATAGCATGGTACACACACAGTTATCTTGTTTGCAGACGGGGCATTTATAGATCATATTGGATGTTCCGGCTCTAATGTGGGGTAATGATACAGATGTAGGATCTTAATTTGAGCCAGTTTGCTACAGCAGGAAAATAATCCTGGAGCAACAGGAAATGTGAATTATTATGTGTATCATAATTAATGGAAATTTTTGTAGGGGTTGATACATTTTTTGTAAGGGAAAATCAAGTCTGAAATTTCAAAGTGGAAATTGCAAACTTCAGAAGCCTTTTTAAACCTCAAATACACTACTAGTTTCAAATTTCCTGCATTGCAGGAAAGTTCTCCTGCAACAGGGTGATCAAATTAAGATCCTACATCTGTAGTTAGATTCGCTCTCAACAGCCCTAGGGTTAAGGCTGGAGTTAGGGTGAGGGTTTGGGTTAGGGTTAGGGTTTGGGTTAGGGTTAGATAACATGTTAAGTAGTTGCAAAGTATAGCTAAAAAGTAGTAAGTAGTTGCAAAGTTGCTAATTAGCTAAAATGCTAAAGTTGTCCGTGATGAAATTCGAACACGCAACCTAGGGTTAGGGTTAGGGTTAAGCTCAAAATAAATATATTGATTCATACTATTACTGTAAGATGAGTGAAGGAGCAAAATAATGCATTAGTGAAAATCAAATGTGTTTATCAATATATTCACTCTTACAAGTCACACAGCATACCAAAGACAAGACAAGGCATGAAATCAAAAGATAAATCCTTAGTGCATGTTGTTTAGTGTTTAGATATTGCCACATGTTTTGAACATGTGGTTAAAGAAAATAAAAAACACTGTTTCTCCCCCTGTGGGTTGTTCTAAGGGCAGCCACCCAGGTGCTGCTGTGACCCAGAACAGAGAGGATAAACAAGGCCCGAGGAGCCCCCTGGTCTCCTAAACACCACTCCCGGGACAGAAGCCCCCGAGGCCAGCCTGACCCAGCCCGACCGACCCCTGACCGGCCTAGCTCTAGACCTCAGACCTCAGCTCCAGACCTGGCTTCAAATAGTATTTGTTTTCTTTCAAATCATTTAGAGTGTTTGATTGAGCCTGCTTGATTGAGCCTGCCTGGAGTGCCAGGAGTGGTGGGGTTTGCACTTTTGGGACTATTCCATTGGTTCCATGTGGCAAGCTCAATCAAACACAGCTACTAAAGTATTTAAATGAAGTGTCATATTATTGAACCCATGTCTGCTCCGCTCAGGGAACAGGGAATAGGACAATAGCCAAGAATGTGTTTGGAAATGTCATCAGCATTAAACCTCCTCTGACTTGTTTGGTTTTCTCTCACAGTCAGTTTGTTTGTGGTTGTCAGCGTGAAGACCTCTACTAGAACAACTCACTGTGTATTATTCCTGTGGTGGATGCACATCTGTTTTGACAGCCTACTTAAAGCTTGGCTGTTGACAGCAAATGTTTTCACTCAAGCACACTCTTCAAATTATTGTTTGTGGCTGCTTAGAGAAATGGCTGGAATCATTTCCTTCAGATGGAGCAAGTTCCCTTCAATGAAACCCGCCATTGTTGTGCTGAGTTTTTTTTTATTGTTGTTGCAGTATAGATTATCTTTCTGATTCATTCAATCAAAGCAAATGTGCATCCTCAAAGCATTCCAACTGTATTTTTCAGTCTTATCCCAAAACCTGGCCGCGGCTTTGACTGAATAGTCTGTCGGTCCGTCTGTCCACCCGTCCGTCCGTCCGTCTGTCCGGTCTATTATAATGCAGCAGTATCAAAGGGTGGCCCCTGTTCTGACCTCCCATTCCCTCATCTGTTCTAACCCAGACTTGATGACACTGACCTGGGCCACGCTCTGCGCTTTTCTCCCCTGGTCTACAATAGCTCCCCGTCCTTCACACACCTGAGAGAATGGGAGAGAGACATGGGGGTGATTTGACACTACTATCGCCCTGATGGATGTAATGATGTGATTTCTATCATCTAAAATGAACCCACTGAAGCGTCTCTGTTTGACCTTACTGATATGTTTTAGAGTGTGAGGAACATCAGACGGAAGGAAACGACTCAACTGATGGCAGAATAATATGTGAGGGAAAACTTGTGAAGGAGACCCACTGAAATAGCACAAGGCATCGCTAAACACTTATTTACCACTATTATTGTAATCTGAGGACCAAGTATTATAACTATACAAGTATCCTATTTATCTTGTTATCTGACCCCTCACTCTTGTACCATTTATTTTACATGAACTTTTTAGTCATTTAGCAGACTTTGGGCATTTATCCAGAGCGACTTCCCACTGAGCACAGACGTCAGTTCAAGGTCTAGTTTTGATTTACATTTGGTTGAGTTTTCAACTAACGTGAATTCAACGTGAAATCAACAAAAAATTGTAAAAGGTTGGGTGAAAAAAAGACTAAATGCCCTTAAGGTGATGACTTTTTGCAAATCCAATCAGTTTTCCACATTGATTCAATGTTCTCACATAGATTGTTTTGGTTGAAATGACATGGAAACAATGTTGATTCAACCAGTTTTTGCCCAATGGGTTACAATTAGTGCAGTCATCTTAAAGGGCCAATCTGCAGTAGCTACATCCATTTTTGGATTTAGAAATTAATGATATGTAGGCCTACCCATTGACTCTTGAAGAATATAACTTGTAAATGCCTCATGAGCTTAGTTCAACTGTTGTAACCCATCAGTACCCAAAATATAAGTTTGTTTTATTTACTCCAATGTTTGAAAACAAAATAAATGTAAACAAACACTGTATAGGCTCAAAACATAGTTAAGACTATAATTTTGATATCATGGATGGTCAGTCCTTGCATCCATAGCTCTGTCTATGAATTTGAGAGTGGTTACCTTTCTCCAGCCCAGTCCCTCAGCTTCTTAGCGAAACGGTGGTGAGATCACTTTGTTATTGTTTCAACTGCTGATTGCTGTTTTCTATGTACGACAGCCCTTCAACTTTTGATCCACAAAGCCACCTGTCATTTTCTTTCTTTCTTTCTCTCTTTCTTTCTTTCTTTCTTTCTTTCTTTCTTTCTTTCTTTCTTTCTTTCTTTCTTTCTTTCTTTCTTTCTTTCTTTCTTTCTTTCTTTCTTTCTTTCTTTCTGTCTGTCTTTCTTTCTGTCTGTCTGTCTGTCTGTCTGTCTGTCTGTCTGTCTGTCTGTCTGTCTGTCTGTCTGTCTGTCTGTCTGTCTGTCTGTCTGTCTGTGTCTGTGTCTGTGTCTGTGTCTGTGTCTGTGTCTGTGTCTGTGACTGTGTGTCTGTGTCTGTGTGTGTGTGTGTGTGTTTGTGTGACCTGTAGGCAGCTGGTTGTGGGGCGTTTTGTGGCGAGTGCTACAGCAGGCCTTTTAGAGTGAGGCTGAGTGAGCAGCCTCGCCCAGCCCAAGCAGCCAAGGACAAGACACACAAACACACACACAGAGGAAAAACCCTGAGCTTTGTTTATGCTTTAGGGCCCTTCGCTGCTCAAAGAGCGAAAAGGGGGAAATAAAGTCATCCTTCACTCCCTAGCCACTGTTCTGCAATGTCGTCGACAAATGAAGTCAGCACCTCACACCCAACAGATGGTTTGGGGAAGAGCCCGTTTATGTACCAAACAGCTACTCTGAAGACATTTCTGTTTCCCTATTTACTAATCAATGCTTTTCCCTCAATGAGATAAGCTTGTTTTCAGACTTAGGCCAATTAGGATCTGCAGATCCAGGTTGATGGAATACATATAATGGAGAGGTCTGACAACACTATTGGGTTAAGTACTCTATGTCTATGTTTGGTAATAGGTTTGGTAAAGGGTACATGATCCTGGTAAGACCAACCAAAACGCCTTGATCAGACAGAAGCAAACAAATAATTTACCCCCCCAAAAAAACGCAACACAATCTATTTTTTATCAAATATATATTTATCCTCTAAGACGTCTTTTTGTTTGTATAAATCCTTTATTCTTCACACTCCGGTGAAGTGTCTCTGTACGTGGCAGATAAATAGGAATTCCTAACTCCAATGGTTCATTTGTCATGGTATGAATTCCAAGGGTGGAATCTAGAAATAGCTGCACCAATGTTCATGTGCGGCGCCTGAGGCTTCCTAGCATGTAGGAGGCTTTAGTGATATTTGCTTTTTGCATATTTTGTTCTGCATTTTTTTTTTTTTGGGGGGTGACTTTCCATTGCAAAAAAAAAGTTGTTTCGGTTACGGTGTTGTAGTAGGAGGCTATGCCCATTATTGTGTTATGACATTACAGTTTTAATTGAATTGAATGCAATTTATTCTTAGGAAAACTTTTAATTAATCACCATATGGACAGATTGTGGAGAGAAGTGGCCTCCATGATTTTCCCTAAGGGAAACTTGAAGCATAATTAATAATATGAACTATAATGACACTGCGATATTTAATTGAAACTTGCCGTCTCAATTGGCCTTGTATAAAAGCTATTGTCATCGCCCAGACATTGAGAAGAACAGACTCCTTGGAGGGAATAGAACTCCCTGAGCAGTGGTCCCCTGAGTAGAACTACCCATGGATGTAAAAGCTGAATGCAGAGGAAGGAAAAGCTTCCTGTAGACTGTATCTAAGGACAGTTTGCAGCTTCCAGTTAAAGTTGAAAAGATGAGGCAACTGAAGAGAGGAAGCCACTTAGACCCTGGCAGTGAAATAAGAAAGTGATTGCTCCTTCACAATAAAGGCATTGTATTCACCGGTACTGTTTGTCTGTGACCCTGCAGCCCTGTACTATTGCGGCTCAAAAACACAGACTGAACTACGTCACTGTTGGATCTTGAAGGAAACTGTCACTGTTGGATCTTGAACGAAACTTCCATCCAATACTGTCCGTACAATACTGCACTACAATACACTGCCTAGGACAATAAGTGTGGTGGAGAAGACTAGGCCTATGGATAATAGCTGTTGAAGTGTTGTGTTCTGTATAGTACTGTGGGAGGTTAATGAGTCAAGGAAAATCGTTTTCAGAGAACAATCAGCAGCCTAACAACTCCTTCCTGTAGTGAAGGTGCAAAGCAAACAAATAGTCAGGCGAAGGTGTAAAATGCCTGCGACACAAAAGGAGAGCTCAGAGGAGAGGAGAGAGAGAGAGAAGAGAGAGGAGAGAGAGTGAGAGATATAAAAGATAGGAAACAGTGTTTGGCGCAACAGAACTCATTTACAGAGTGGTGCGAGACTTGAAAACAATTATCAGCCATCTCCCTCCTCCTCTAAAGCTCTTGTCGCCCGCTTTGTTTTGGCCTTTGTTTTTCTCAAGGACATATTCATTATTTCAGATGAGACCCATTTGGGTCTAAATAAAGCATTTCTACTCCACTCTCTCAGATCGCAGGTCTTGTGATGTTCCTTCTGCATCTGAAGGGAAAATGAAAATACGTTTGAAAACGCTTGATGAAAGTAAGTGTTTGTGTTTGGGTAATGAAGGTTCGGTTCGTTAACGTTTTCCTCTCTTTCTTTTTCCCCTTCCCCCTTTTCCTTTTTCATTCGAGTCCAGCAGTCTGATATTTGATATTCATCCTCTCTGCTTTCCTCTAACTTTGGAGGGGAATGTTTTTTTAATATCTCGCTCTTTTTCAACCTTTCCGACCCGACGAAGCCAGTATATCCATGTTTGAAAAAGCTTTTGAAACCAGGCCACACATTCTTCAGACTGATGAAAGGAAAGGCTTCCATTGATCACAGCTGCCGAACAAAACAGCGCTAACAAACGGTAAACAACAGCCGAGAAGTACTTTGTGACTGATGGAGATGTCACCGGGCCAAAGAAGAGCAGGCTTCTGAATACACCAGGGCTATTTCTCCTGGGTCACAATGGCATCCACATGGAGTCATACTGCCTGGAGTTATCACAGGGCCCAAATGTACACACACTCACACATACACGCTTGCACGCATACTATCGTGCACGCACCTGTACACATGCACACACACACGATAGCCTTCAAGAGTGTTGCATTCCACACTTAATTGAAAGCAAAATCCAGCAAACTGCACCCTCTAAAGTAAACTTCTCAGAGTTGTGCGTCGTCCAATCAACAGCCAGGGCTAGGTCTCTAGGGTTCTGGAGTTCCCGCCCTCTAGAATTGGGCACAGATGACCTATTGTCCCACCAACATTGGGCGCGCACACACACACACACTCACTCATTCACACACACAGAAACACATACACACACGCACGCGCACACACACAGTCACACACACACCACTCAAGCATATGTAGCCTCTCTCTACTCGCCACAGCTCCATAATATTTTGACTTTCCTTACAACCTTGACACAAGTCATATATACAGTAACTTTAACTTGAAAAAATATTGGTTACTGTGTTTTGTATGTGTGTTATTTATTTTCTAGAGAAGGTGGTTTTAAAACACTAATGCATCAGATAGCAGTAATAGGGGGTACTAAGGTTACTGAAATGGATGGTTTTGGATTAGGAATCTGTCAAGCACTCTACAAATACAAAATACACAAATACACAAATAAAACCTTTTCCTTCTCTCTTTTCTTCTCCTCTCTTCTGTTATCTTCTTTCTCGATATATGTAGAAGTATGAGTACATTTAGACTAAATCAATCACTTTTAATGAAGGTAAAATGATGGCATTTATCTTGGATGTTGGAACATTGGAATAACACTATCAAAGAAATGTCAGTGCAGTAATGAATAAATAACAGTATAGTTATATAAATAACATAAACAAATAAATAATGTTATTATTTTAGATGCATTATGTTGATTATATATAATGTATGCACTGTAAGTCGCTCTGGATAAGAGCGTCTGCGAAATGACTCAAATGTAAAATGTAAAAATGTAATTACAATTACACCTGCCAATCAATGAACACATATAGTAACATCTATTTTATGTATTGTGCAGAGACCAGTTTTTTCTCTGGTAGTTAAAGCAGGATAAATGTGTGGTAAATAACTCATAGACTGACCATAGAGGTAAAATAAAATACGATGTGTTCTATTTAATTATGTGAGACACACAGTATATTTCCCTCCATTTTGTCTGGAACAAAAATTTGCATTTAGGGACACTTTTGCACCTGGTCTCTAAAACAAAATTTATTATAAAGGAATGTCTATAATTTTCAATTCTATCATGTCTGTCATATTATATTTTGGCCTGTGTTTTGAACTTGTACAGTGTTTAGATATATTATCACAATTTTCAGTAAAACTACTCAAAATGAATAGATTAATCTAGGTTGATCCATTATATTTAAAAGTATTTAACCCAGATATTAAAAGCTAAAATGTTAAGAGGATGTGAATGGGAGTTTAATTATTGTAGTACATTAGAATCTCTCATATCTAACAACAGGAGAATATACCGATTACATTCTTGTGGACTTTTTACTTGTGCTCAAATGTACCAAATTATCAATTGTAAATACATCCTTTCTCTTTAGGCGATTGTGATATTATGCTGTCAATATTCAGGGGTATCTAGATAAGTGTTCATTAAGATCTGCCTTAAGATCAATCCATCTCAAGCTTAGTCACATCGGCCAAACGATAAGACCTAAAGGTTTTGCAAAGCTCACTGCTACCATCTGGCGGACAAACTGGGAAATGTAGAATTTGTGTGTACAAAAAGAATGCCTCGTGCACTGTCAGTATGAGCTACTAGGTGCACGAGGCACGATGTTTCTTTAGAAAGGTTATCTTCTCTTTCTGACTCTGTGACCGAAATCACTTCTATGTAGGGTGTGTGTGTGTGTGTGTGTGTGTGTGTGTGTGTGTGTGTGTGTGTGTGTGTGTGTGTGTGTGTGTGTTTTATCAAGCATCTGTTTCCTGCCTTCTGTCTACCTATTCTCCTGTTCCCCGACTCCCACAATGCCCTGCTGTCCATTTGGGCCCCCTCCACTTTCCCAGAATGCTCCTGTGAGGTTGACTCCTGACGTATCTCACCCCACACACACACACACACACACACACACACACACACACACACACACACACACACACACACACACACAGCCCTCTTGGGCCAGACAGAGAGGGCAGAGAGAACATGTCATCTGTGATGTGGATTGTGTTTAATGGAGTCTTGTTGGGTGTAATCTGATTGGTTTCACAGCAGAAGGCCCCACAGTGTCCCCTCTGTAAGTCTGTGTCAACAGCCCTTTCGCTCAGTTCTCACAGGGACTTGAGATATGTAAATCCACAGGAAGTGTGTGTGTGTTTGGGGCAGGGTGTGTGTGTGTGTATGTGTGTGTGTAAGTACTAATGATGACTAGAACACTGGAGGAGAGGCGGAGATGAAGATAGAAGGAGAGTGAAAAGGGGGATGAAGATTTTGTCAGCGTTGAGTGGCTAGGGAAATTAGTCCCCAAATATGCATGGGCAAAACAATTAAAAAATAAGAACAATTATAGCAAGTTGATCTAATACAAGAGGCACTGGTAACAGATTTTGCCAAGCGGTTATTTTGCTAATACTGTAATTGCGAGGCAGCGTTCATATTGGTGATAGGCAGCTCAGGGGCCTTGCAATGCATTCATACAATACTAAACCGCTGTTGGCTAAACAATGTGGCTACACTGGTAATAGTACAAGCTGAGTGGCTTACAATACAGCTATGTTGTTGTTGATGGATCCCACAACAGGGACAAATAAACTCCTGACAAAGGGGTTTCACCTTATTATTTGTCCATCATCAACAGTGTCAGGACCACACTCTGTTAATGGTGGTTCTCACAACAGATGAGAGAATAGCAGAGTTGAGATTAGCCCCCTAGGCCTGTGAGAGCGAGGGAGGGCGGGAGGGAGGGAGGGAGGGAGGGAGGGAGAAAGAGAGGGAGAGAGAGAGATTGAGACAGAGAGTAAGTGGCGAGAGAGTAACAGCTCTGGGAGGCAAAGCCTGTTTGATCCTGAGAGGATCGGAGGGATGTAAGACGTTTGAAGCTGACAACCCCTTTGTGATGATAACACATGTTTTTCACTGTAGCGCTTTATCCCAAACCCCCCCACCCCACTCTCCTCCATCCCTCCACCACTCCATCTCTGTATTGTATTAAGCCCTTCCAGACTGCAGCTGCCTGTATTGTAATGCCAGCGCTAGTCTGAAACGATATCTTTAGCTGTGTGAGTTTATGAACAGCTGTTGGTATTGTGAGAGCCATGTTAATCTGGTTCAGTATCTTTAGCCCGTCATTTAGTGCATTGATCCTTTCCCATTATGGTGTGGCCTCTGTTTCTCACACAAACGTATGCACGCACGCACACACACACTCACACTGGCTGTCGATCTGTGGTGGAATTTTTCTACATGGATGAAAAAAAATCTCTATTATCAGCCATCAGATGTAAAATAATCTCTGTTTCTCCACTGGTGTATAGAGTTCTAATGAGCTGCTACACCTTTTTAATGCTGCTCAGACAGAAGATTCACACAGTAGGCTTCTGTACTGTATTATCTATCGACAGTTGTAGATCGCCTAGCGGTTAAGCCCGTTGGGACAGTAACTGAAAGGTCGCTGGTTTGAATCCCTGAGCCGACAATGTGAAAAATGTGTCGATGTGCCCTTGAGCAAGACACTTAACCCTAATTGCTCCTGTAAGTCGCTCTGCTAAATGACTAAAATGTAAAATAATCCCATGTTATTTGACTCACAAGATGTTGACAGCAATGTTTACAGCAGTGACCTGGGGTCAAGAGTTGTACACAGTAAAACTGTACATGAGGCTGGAAAGTACAAATGGCTGTAAGTGAAGTGTTCAAATTAAAGGTCTAATTATACAGATTAAACTAAGTAATCTCTGATTGAGATGATGCACAATTAGCATCTACTATTTTGAGCATAACAATAGAAAACATAATGAGGTTCCTGTGCCTGATGACCCAAAAAAAATCACTGGACCGGAGCGGAGCAACAAGGCAAGCTGTGTACAATTAACAGAAATATAAATATCACTTCATGGTCTGTGTCCCAAATGGCACCCTATTCCCTATGTAGCACTACTATGGCCACTACGTAGTGCACTACCTATGGGTTCTGGTCAAAAGTAGTGCACTAGATAGGGAACAGGGTGCCATTTGGGACCGTGTGTAAGCAGTCATTAATCAGATATAAATAGTGTGAAGCCTTTAGTTGATTAACGAGGTGAGACTTGTGCTAATTACTGTTTCCTGGGCTTGTAATTAGGTTGGCAGAGATTATCAAGATGAATGAACGCTCTGACCCCCTTCTCTTCTCCCCTATAAAGCTCTGGGCATTGTTCTCTACTGTTCTGTCTGTTTTGATGCACTGCTACTGCTGCTGCTCAGTCATGTAGCATGTAGCATGTAGCAGCCCTTATCATGACACATACAATGTTCATAAAGCATCATGCTTATGAGGCCACAGACATAACCTATCCACTATTGTCCCATCAAAACCATGCATGGCAATAGCCTACTTCAAGTCAGTTCTTCTCTGCTGCTCTTATTGTCTATTTATATTGTACATCTCAAATAATGTCTTACAAGTACTGTAGAAAACTCTCACTCCCCCCTTCCCTGGAGGGGAGCCTGCCCCTTATTGGCCGCCACACACCTCCATCAAACTTAATCAAAAACCCAATACCGACCACCTGGAAAGAGGAAGGACATTCCTATAAAGGGTGCTCACCAGCATTCATTAGGCCTCTTTCCACCATTAAAACAAGTTCAACAGAGTCCTACAGATGCTTGAATAGAAAGTAAGTAATGTATGACTGTGTTGTGGCCAATGTTAAGTATATCCCTATTGTAAATGTAGCCCAAATGTACTGTATATATTGTTTGTATTTAACTACAAGTATTGTTTGTAACTAAGTGTGCTAATTGGTTAAAGAAAACTTTGATAAATAAAGAACCAAAGGATTGACATTTAAGGACCAAAGGATTGACAGCCATCCCATATAGATTGCAAAATAGTTGGGAAGAGATTTTTGACGTACCGATCCCATGGCATAGTGTCTATGAACTGACACGCAAAACGACACCGGATTCAAAAATTAGAATCTTTCAATTTAAATTATTATATAAAATTCTTGCTACCAATAGAATGTTATTTATATATATGGGGGATACAATCTTCCCAGCTCTGCAGATTTTGCTGTGAAGAGACAGAATCATTAGATCATTTGTTTTGGTTCTGTCCATTTGTAGCTTGTTTTTGGACACAGGTCCAGGAATGGCTAAAGGATTGCAATATTTACTTGGAGCTAACCTTGCAGATATCATTACTGGGTGATCTGAAAAGTCATAGTCAATCGATCAATAATATAATAATACTTTTAGCAAAAAGAATTATTTTTTATTCACAATCTGTAGAAGCAATGAGAATAGAAAGGTTCAGAACTTTTGTAAAACATCACAGTACAGTTGAAATATATATGGCAAATAGAAATCCTATATGGATGGTGTTAAGAGATAGATGGGAGGTGTTGAATGGAGTTGAAGGATGGGACTAATAACAACAAATAATAACAAGATAACTAATAATGTAAGCATACTGTGTCCATAATAAGTATATAGGTTGTATGTTGGGAGCTTTTGGGAAAGAGCACAGTTAGAATGTCACGCCCTGACTCAGGGGACGTTGATTTGTTGAGTCAGGGTGTGTATATTCCGTGTTATGTTGTGTTTTTCTATGTTTAGTTCTAGATCGTTTAGATCTATGTTGGCCAGGGTGGTTCCCAATCAGAGGCAGCTGTAGCTCGTTGTCTCTGATTGGGGACCATACTTAGGCAGCCGGTTGGCACCAGTTAGTTTGTGGGATCTTGTTCTGTATAGGTTTGTTTTGTGTAACCTTAAGACTTCACGTATCGTTTGTTTGTTGTTTTGTCGTGTTCAGTACTTAAATAAATATGTACGCTTATCACGCTGCGCCTTGTTTCGACCAGTCATTAAACGATCAAGACAGAAGATCCCACCCACTAAGAACCAAGCAGCGTGTCCAGGAACAGACAGCCTGGACCTGGGAGGAGATCCTGGAAGGGAAGGGATCCTGGACTTGGGAGGAGATTCAGGCCGGAATGGATCGGCGTCCTTGGGAGGAGACTGTGGAGGCGCGCTATAGAGAGGAGCAGTGGCAAGGCAGAGGGTGCCGGCCGAGGAGGAATCCCGAGAGACAGCCCCAATAAAAAAATTTGGGGGGGCTAAAAGGGTGGTTGGCGGAGCCTAGTGTTAGAGCAGAGCCAACTCCCCGTACTCATGCAAAGAAGCGTGTGACTGGGCAGGCTCCATGTTATGCGGAGCCACGTACTGTGCCGCGAGTGTTCCGGCACAGTCCTGTACGTCCTGTGCTAGCACCACGCACGTGTCGTGCGAAGATGGGCATTCAGCCAGGACGGGGTGTGCCGGCTCAACGCTCGTGGTCTCCAGTACGCCTCCTCGGTCCCGTATATCCTACGCCGGTGCTACGTGCTGTATCGCCAGTACGTGTGCACAGCCCCGTACGTCCTGTGCTAATGCCTCACACATATTGTGTGGAGGTAGGCATTCAGCCAGGACGGGTTGTGTCAGCTCTCCGCTCCAGACCTCCAGTACGCCTCCACAGTCCGGTACGGCCCGTTCCTGCTCCCCGCACTAAGCCAGTGGTGCGTGTTCCCAGTCCGGCCCGGCCCGTTCCTGCTCCCCGCACCAAGCCAGTGGTGCGTGTTCCCAGTCCGGCCCGGCCCGTTCCTGCTCCCCGCACCAAGCCAGTGGTGCGTGTTCACAGCCCGGTCCGGCCTGTTCCTGTCCCTCGCGCCAAGCCAGTGGTGCGGTCGCCAGCCCGGTCCGGCCTGTTCCTGTCCCTCGCTCCAAGCCAGTGGTGCGCGTCGTCAGCCCGGTCCGGCCTGTTCCTGTCCCTCGTGCCAAGCCAGTGGTGCGCGTCGCCAGCCCGGTCCGGCCTGTTTCTGTCCCTCGCACCAAGACAGTGGTGCGCGTCGCCAGCCCGGTCCGGCCTGTTCCTGCCCCTCGCACCAAGCCAGTGGTGCGCGTCAACAGTCCGGTACGGCCCGTTCCTGCTCCCCGCACCAAGCCAGTGGTGCGCGTCGTCAGCCCGGTCCGGCCCGTTCCTGCTCCCCGCACCAAGCCAGTGGTGCGCGTCGACAGTCCGGTACGGCCCGTTCCTGCTCCCCGCACCAAGCCAATGGTGCGCGTCGTCAGCCCGGTCCGGCCCGTTCCTGCTCCCCGCACCAAGCCAGTGGTGCGTGTTCCCAGTCCGGCCCGGCCCGTTCCTGCTCCCCGCACCAAGCCAGTGGTGCGTGTTCACAGCCCGGTCCGGCCCGTTCCTGCTCCCCGTACCAAGCCAGTGGTGCGCGTCGTCAGCCCGGTCCGGCCCGTTCCTGCTCCCCGCACCAAGCCAGTGGTGCGCGTCGTCAGCCCGGTCCGGCCCGTTCCTGCTCCCGCACCAAGCCAGTGGTGCATGTGTCCAGCCCGGCACGGTCCCGTGCCTGTTCCACCGGTGCCTGGTCGGCACCGGTCAGCTGCTCCACTCCGGGAGCCAGAGCAATCCGCTCCACCGGGGTCCGGTCCAACTCCAGTCAGCGGATCCACTCCGGAGCCAGAGCAATCCGCTCCACCGGGGTCCAGTCCAGCTCCGGTCAGCCGCTCCACTCCGGAGCCAGAGAAGTCCGCTCCACCGGTGCCTAGTCCAGCTCCAGTCAGCGGCTCCAGTCCGGAGCCTGTACAGTTCGATCCACCGTCGTCGGGTCCAGCTCCAGTCAGCGGTGCCAGACCAGACCAGGGGCGCAACAGGGAGGTGGAGAGAAAGTGGTGGTCACGCCCGGAGCCGGATCCGCCTCCGAGGCGGAATGCCCACCCGGCCCCTACCCTGTTATGTTTATGTGGCGCGGTCGGAGTCCGCACCTTTGGGGAGGGGGGGATACTGTCACGCCCTGACTCAGGGGACGTTGATTTGTTGAGTCAGGGTGTGTATATTCCGTGTTATGTTGTGTTTTTCTATGTTTAGTTCTAGATCGTTTAGATCTATGTTGGCCAGGGTGGTTCCCAATCAGAGGCAGCTGTAGCTCGTTGTCTCTGATTGGGGACCATACTTAGGCAGCCGGTTGGCACCAGTTAGTTTGTGGGATCTTGTTCTGTATAGGTTTGTTTTGTGTAACCTTAAGACTTCACGTATCGTTTGTTTGTTGTTTTGTCGTGTTCAGTACTTAAATAAATATGTACGTTTATCACGCTGCGCCTTGGTTCGACCAGTCATTAAACGATCGTGACATAGAAAGATATGGCATATAGAAGCAAACCGGATGGACATCATGAAAATGATCGGAGAGGTTGAGAGTAGAAGAAGTTCAGGAGCAAAAACAAATAAAATATAATGATTGTAAAATTGACTGTGTCCATAAAATGTAGATAGTAAGTATAAGCTGGAAGTAGAGGCCTAAGCATTGTTGTTCACTAATTTACCCCAAGTAGGGAAGGATGGCGGGGTTGAAAAGTAATAAAGGGGAGTATATAAAAAAAACATGGGGGATTGGAAGTGATGCAGACAATTACATTGATGGAAGTTACAATCTATCTGCAATATTAAGCTGATCTACCCCAGAGAAGAAAAATAAAAAATAAAAATAAGTGTGCTAATTGGAGGCCATATTTAAAGCATGTCTTATTGCTACAGCCTGAGGGATTAATACTGAGTGTTGCTAATTGTGTAGCATTTTAGCATTTAGAATCTTTCCTTTATTGCCCACGTGACGATGCCCTGTTTTGACACTTTCTGTTTTATCCTAGTAAATTTAACTGTCATCCTTCCTTAGACAAACCATGTTATTTTTTTCTGGTCATAAAACTATTTCAATAATGTATTGCTTGAAATCCAGTCATTAAAAGTAAAAGTCTCTAAACTGTTAATTAATGATAATAAAATGTCAATGCACTTAAGGGATGCTTCACCAGGCTTATTTAGGTTGTTGACCCACTCTTTTCTACTGTGACTCCATAGATGTTTCTGGAACTCCAAAATGGAAGTGCCTAGGCAGCTTTTTGAGTTGGTGGCTTTTTTAATTTTAGGGAAAAACCCTAAACTGAGAAACAAAATCAACTGGACCCACAAGGGGGATTCCCTGAATGGTATGTATAGGTCGTGTACATCACCACTACAAATATTATGAATTTGATTATATTATTGCACTACTGTTTGCCAAAGTCTAATACCAACCCTGCCCCCACCCTTGGCTTTCCAGAGACGGTTATACTAGTTATACCAATATCTGCGTTTTTCACTAATTTAATTTATCGCTTGTACAGCCTCCCATTGAAGTGTTTTACCGTTTCCTTTTCAGGACGGGTCTCATGGATGTTCCCCAGGACCATGGTGTGACTTGAGGGCTGCCATTAGGAGAAAATGTAAAAATAATAATGAACTTAATATACATGTATTTAGATTGTTATTTTGGACTAACTTTATTTGTGCTAAATAAATTGAAGTTGTATTTATAGTACTATTTAATCAACTTATTACACTTCTACATGCTAAAATGACCCCACTTAAAGTATACTAGGTGTAGTTGTAAGACATTATTTGAGATGTCTTGTATACACACTTACAGTCAGGGGGGGAAAAGTATTTGATCCCCTGCTGATTTTGTACGTTTGCCCACTGACAAAGAAATTATCAGTCTATAATTTTAATGGTAGGTTTATTTGAACAGTGAGAGACAGAATAACAACAACAAAAATCCTGAAAAACGCATGTAAAAAATGTTATAAATTGATTTGCATTTTAATGAGGGAAATAAGTATTTGACCCCCTCTCAATCAGAAAGATTTCTGGCTCCCAGGTGTCTTTTATACAGGTAACAAGCTGAGATTAGGAGCACACTCTTAAAGGGAGTGCTCCTAATCTCAGCTTGTTACCTGTATAAAAGACACCTGTCCACAGAAGCAATCAATCAATTAGATTCCAAACTCTCCACCATGGCCAAGACCAAAGAGCTCTCCAAGGATGTCAGGGACAAGATTGTAGACCTACACAAGGCTGGAATGGGCTACAAGACCATCGCCAAGCAGCTTGGTGACAACAGTTGGTGCGATTATTCGCAAATGGAAGAAACACAAAATAACTGTCAATCTCCCTCGGCCTGGGGCTCCATGCAAGATCTCACCTCGTGGAGTTGCAATGATCATGAGAACGGTGAGGAATCAGCCCAGAACTACACGGGAGGATCTTGTCAATGATCTCAAGGCAGCTGGGACCATAGTCACCAAGAAAACAATTGGTAACACACTACGCCGTGAAGGACTGAAATCCTGCAGTGCCCGCAAGGTCCCCCTGCTCAAGAAAGCACATATACAGGCCCGTCTGAAGTTTGCCAATGAACATCTGAATGATTCAGAGGAGAACTGTGTGAAAGTGTTGTGGTCAGATGAGACCAAAATTGAGCTCTTTGGCATCAACTCAACTCGCCGTGTTTGGAGGAGGAGGAATGCTGCCTATGACCCCAAGAACACCATCCCCACCGTCAAACATGGAGGTGGAAACATTATGCTTTGGGGGTGTTTTTCTGCTAAGGGGACAGGACAACTTCACCGCATCAAAGGGACGATGGACGGGGCCATGTACCGTCAAATCTTGGGTGAGAATCGCCTTCCCTCAGCCAGGGCATTGAAAATGGGTCGTGGATGGGTATTCCAGCATGACAATGACCCAAAACACACTGCCAAGGCAACAAAGGAGTGGCTCAAGAAGAAGAACATTAAGGTCCTGGAGTGGCCTAGCCAGTCTCCAGACCTTAATCCCATAGAAAATCTGTGGAGGGAGCTGAAGGTTCGAGTTGCCAAACGTCAGCCTCGAAACCCTAATGACTTGGAGAAGATCTGCAAAGAGGAGTGGGACAAAATCACTCCTGAGATGTGTGCAAACCTGGTGGCCAACTACAAGAACCGTCTGACCTCTGTGATTGCCAACAAGGGTTTTGCCATCAAGTACTAAGTCATGTTTTGCAGAGGGGTCAAATACTTATTTCCCTCATTAAAATGCAATTCAATTTATAAAATTTTTGACATGTGTTTTTCAGGATTTTTTTGTTGTTATTCTTGTTATGTATGTTACGACGTGCTGTACGTCGTACTGTACGTTGTTATGGTTTACGACAGTGTGCTACTTTACAGATGAATGGGTTGTCAGAATGAGTGGCACATGTCATTAAACGACAGAGTGATGTACAATGTGAAACTGTGCAGATGTGCGTTCTTCTACAGCTAGGCTAGATATAACATTGGCGACGGAGATGGCTGAATTCAGTTTACCACCGCCAGCACCATTCCTCGCCGTGCCTTGCGAACCTCCAGTCCCGTGGAATAACTGGCTTGACAGTTTTAACACTTATCTCGAAGCTATGGACTTCTCCATGGACAATCTCGGCCAGGTGAGTCCATTCAAAGCTACGTGGCTAATCTGAGGGGTTTGGCTAGCTCTTGTAACTATGGGACACTTCAGGACGAGATCATCAGGGATCAGTTGATAGAGGGGACGTTATGTGAAAAGACAAGGGAGAAACTGCTTTTGGAATCTGATAATTTACAACTAGATGGAGCTATTAAAATAGCACTCCAGGTTGAAGCGGCATTGGAATGCTCTACTATGCTAACAGACAGCTCTGCAGCATACACTCGGCCCCCAGCCATTCTCACACAGCAGCTTCAGCCCGAGCAGGCGCACTACAACGATCACGCGCTGTGCACGCCCTCCCACGTCGATAGCTACATGGACACAGACACCGGCATGCCCGTGCAGCAGGCACACAGACAAACAAACAGAAGTAGCTGTGGCAACTGTGGGGCTAGCTCTCACAATTCAAGGGCTTCAAACTGCCCAGCCCGTGGGAAAATATGCAAGAACTGTTCAAAATACAATCACTTTGCGAAAGTGTGTCGTTCTGCCCCAGCTACTAGCTCCA
The DNA here is from genome assembly GCF_020615455.1 of Coregonus clupeaformis. Taxonomy (NCBI): domain Eukaryota; kingdom Metazoa; phylum Chordata; class Actinopteri; order Salmoniformes; family Salmonidae; genus Coregonus; species Coregonus clupeaformis. The sequence continues at coordinate 3,757,169 of NC_059219.1, forward strand.
CCCAGAACAGGCCCTTAGATTCATCTCACTCTCAACATGAACACACGGAAATCCGAACCGTCTCCACCAACCATGTGTGATTCAGGACATGCACTGTGCAGCTGGGCGAGGTGGGTTTGCCTTTGCTGCTGGATACTGGCGCTGCGGTGTCGTTGCTCAACCTTGCCACTTACTACAAGTTTTTCAGTCACCTACCACTCCAACAGCCCTCCACTGCCCTGTGTGGGTACGGTAGATCCAAGATAGACATTGTAGGCACCCTCCAGGTCCCAGTACACTACGGCACCAAGCATCTGCCATCATTCACATTTCATGTTGCAAAGCGGGGTGCCAACCTCCTGGTCCTCGACCTCTTCACAGGCTTGGGATTCACACTGAGAGATGGTTACCCGCAACAGAACTGGCCAACTCTGTTTGATGGACTGGGCAACAGAACTGGCCAACTCTGTTTGATGGACTGGGCTGCCTCACAGCCTTTACTCACAGGCCCCTAGTGAATCCGGAAGTGACCCCAGTCATGCAGCCCCTGCGGCGCATTCCCTTTGCACTGCGTGATGACGTCACAAAAGATCTCCAGTCACAGTTGGATGCAGGCATCATTGAGCCAGTCAACGCTGCCCCCTGGATTTCAAACTTGGTCATTGCAACCAAAAAGTCAGGTGGAATCCGGACCTGTGTGGATCTCCGTGCTGTGAACAAGGCCGTTGTCCCGGATAAGTACCCCTTGCCTACAGCTGAGGAGCTGACCGCACAATTTCATGGCTCCACGATCTTCACGAAGCTTGAGCTTCGTCAGGGTTATCTTCAGGTACCCCTCCATGCAGCTAGCAGAGACCTCATGGCATTTGTCACACAAGCTGGCGTGTTCAGATATACACGCATGCCTTTTGGACTTAGCTCCGCCCCCAGCTGCTTCCAGAAGGTGATGAGCACCATCCTCGCTGGAATACCTGGGGTGGCGGTCTATCTGGATGACATCGTGGTCCACGGCCCTGACCTCCACACCCATGATTATCGACTATTATCGAGTATTCAGTGCTCTACTGCGGAACAACCTGACCCTTAACGGTGGAAAGTGCACCTTTGCAGCTCCAGCCGTCGAGTTTGTGGGGTTCCGCCTGTCGGCCAAAGGCATTGCCCCACTCATGTCGAACATTGAAGCCGTCCAACGGATCCCGGGACCTCAACCTCTCAGGTGGCCTCATTCTTGGGCATGACAGCTTACTACCTCCTGTTTCTGCCCCACTACTCTCAGACCACAGCGCCCCTTCGCCAGCTCCTCAAGAGGATGAGCCATGGGCCTGGACGGCAGCCTGCTCAGACGCGGTCCGCTCACTGAAGAGCCAGCTCACCACAGCCCCAGTCTTGGCTCACTTTGACCCCGTCTGCCCCACCATTGTCACATGTGACGCCTCAACTGGAGCACTAGGAGCTGTCCTCTCACAGCTGCAGAATGGCATTGAGAGGCCCGTCGCCTTCGCCTCAAGGGCCCTGAGCCCCACAGAACAACGGTACTCTGTGAGCGAACGAGAAGCACTGGCCTGTGTCTGGGCGTGCGAAAGGTGGCACCTCTACCTAAATGGCCGTCTGTTCACGCTCTGAACCGACCACCAGTCCCTCACAACGCTACTATCGGCATCAGGAACTGGCCACAAGCCACTTCGGCTGCACAGATGGGCCGACCACCTCAGACAGTATGACTATCAGCTGAAGTTCACTCCGGGGAGGGATAACGTGGTGGCAGACCTCCTCTCACGCTCCTTTGAAGCTCCTACTCCGACCGTCTTGCCAGACGACAACGAAACAGAGCTTGTACAAATGCTCTACGCTCCTCTTCAGTCAGTCGTCTCACTGGAGGAGCTGAAGCAAGCATCGGAACAGGATCCCACACTGTCTACCCTGCGCACCTACATACGCACTGGATGGCCAGCACATGTGCCGGAAGAGCTGGTGACTTTCGCCAGGGTGAAGGACGAACATTCTTGCTGGGAAGAAGTCTGTGTCTCTCGAGGGTTTTGCACTGTGGTCCCGAGTGGCCTGCGTGCGCATGTTCTATCCATGGCGCACGAGGGTCACTTGTGCATAGTGAAGGTCAAACAACGATGTCGAGACCTTGTGTGGTGTCCAGGCATCGACCAACGACATTGAAGCCCTGGTCAGGGATTGTGCTGCATGCCTCCTCAGTGGGAAAACAGGACAGTCCGCCCCACCCCCCCTGCAGCCTCTCGCATGGCCGTCCCGCCCCTGGGAGCACATCCAACTGGACATCTGTGGCGAGATCCATGGACACGCAGTCCCTCACCATCAGCGCTTCCTGGTGGTGGTGTATGACCTCCACTCTAAGTGGCCAGAATTGGTTCCTGTCGGAACTGTCACAGCACAGGCCATCGTGGACATCCTAGACAGCCTGTTCACAAGGTGGGGCCTACCCCTCACCCTTACCACGGACAATGGGCCCCAGCTAACCTCTGCCGAGTTCTCCTCATATCTCAGCAACAAGGGAATCAAACACATCTGCACGGCCTACTACAACCCACAAGCTAACGGAGGGGTGGAACGCTTCAACCAAACTTTGAAGAACGGCATCAGAGCGCACCTGGTCCAGGGGTGCACGTTCCAAACTGCTTTGAATCAAACGCTAATGCACTACAGAGCAAGCAAGCACACGACAACACAGGTCTCCCCGACATCACTCATGCTAGGTCGTGAGATGGAACTGCCACTGGACAGACTCAGAACACAGAGAGTAGCAGAACCGGCGACTAGGCGCACCCAAGAACAGCAGGCAGTGACCAGGCACCAAAGAGCAATGAAACAGCGTTTTGACAAGGCACACAGGGTGAAGAAGTTGATCATCCAAGTGTCAGACTGGGTCCGAGCCCGACGGCCTCAGCGGTGCAACAAAATGGCCTAATTCTGGTCGGACCACTTGCAGGTCAGTCGACAACTGGGGCCCGCCACATTCATGATGAGAAATGGATCACGCTGGCACGCCAACCGCCTCAGAAAAGTCCCTGCCCCTTGAGGAATATGAATGCACACAAAACAGACATGCAGGCCAGAGACGCCACCGGATGGACCTCCTCCACCACTACCACCCGAGCCCCAGCCTCTGTGGGCTCCCCAAGAGCCACAAGCGGTGGCGGTTGAAGAAAGGCCTATGCGGGCACGAACTCGCCCTGCTCATCTGGTGGACTACTTAACCTATTTTCATTCTTAGGCTCCGTTAGGTGTCTTAGTCAACCTCCAGGTTAATGGACTGAACTGGCTAGTTTGGAGAGTCCTTCCGTTTAAGGGTTAATGTTTATTTCTTACAGGTATCACTCTATGTTCTTGCCCTATGGCCATTTTATATATGGTACCAGTCCCTGGTTTTGGAAAGGGGGGATGTTATGTATGGTACGACGTACTGTACGTTGTTATGGTTTACGACAGTGTGCTGTTTTACGGATGAATGGGTTGTCAGAATGAGTGTCACATGTCATTAAACGACAGAGTGATGTACAATGTGAAACTGCAGATGTGCGTTCTTCTACAGCTAGGCTAGATATAACAATTCTGTCTCTCACTGTTCAAATAAACCTACCATTAAAATTATAGACTGATCATGTCTTTGTCAGTGGGCAAACGTACAAAATCAGCAGGGGATCAAATACTTGGTATGAAGTACAGCAGAAGTGTCACTAAAATATCCCATGTGCACTTCAGCTTTGGCGTACTCTTTCAGTACTTCAATAGACTTTCATTCTAGTGCGTGTCTTTCAGTGCATTTATATGGTATTGAAGTACATTACATTGTAGTGTTTATTGTTGCCTTACAACCTGGAATTAAAATGGATTTTTGGGGGGTTTGTGTCATTTGATTTACACAACAGGCCTACCACTTTGAAGATGCAAAATATGTTTTCTTGTGAAACAAACAAGAAATAAGACAAAAAAACAGAACTTGAGCGTGCATAACTATTCATCCCCCCCAAAGTCAATACTTTGTAGAGCCACCTTTTGCAGCAATTACAGCTGCAAGTCTCCTGGGGTATGTCACTATCAGCTTGGCACATCTAGCCACTGGGATTTTTGCCCATTCTTCAAGGCAAAACTGCTCCAGCTCCTTCAAGTTGGATGGGTTCCGCTGGTGTACAGCAATCTTTAAGTCATACCACAGATGCTCAATTGGATTGAGGTCTGGGCTTTGACTAGGCCATTCCAAGACATTTAAATGTTTCCCCTTAAACCACTCAAGTGTTGCTTTAGCAGTATGCTTAGGGTCATTGTTCTGCTGGAAGGTGAACCTCCGTCCCAGTCTCAAATCTCTGGAAGACTGAAACAGGTTTCCCTCAAGACTTTCCCTGTATTTAGCGCTATCCATCATTCCTTCAATTCTGACCAGTTTCCCAGTCCCTGCCGATGAAAAATTGTTTTCTCGGTGTGATCAGAGGTGTTGGGTTTTCGCCAGACATAGCGTTTTCCTTGATGGCCAAAAAGCTCAATTTTAGTCACATCTGACCAGAGTACCTTCTTCCATATGTTTGGGGAGTCTCCCACATGCCTTTTGGCGAACACCAAACGTGTTTGCTTATTTTTTTCTTTAAGAAATGGCTTTTTTCTGGCCACTCTCCCGTAAAGCCCAGCTCTGTGCCGTGTACGGCTTAAAGTGGTCCTATGGACAGATACTCCAATCTCTGCTGTCGAGCTTTGCAGCTCCTTCAGGGTTATCTTTGGTCTCTTTGTTGCCTCTCTGATTAATGCCCTCCTTGCCTGGTCAGTGAGTTTTGGTGGGCGGCCCTCTCTTGACAGGTTTGTTGTGGTGCCATATTCTTTCCATTTTCTAATAATGGATTTAATGGTGCTCCGTGGGATGTTCAACATTTCTGATAATTTTTTATAACCCAACCCTGATCTGTATTTCTCCACAACTTTGTCCCTGACCTGTTTGGAGAGCTCCTTGGTCTTCATGGTGCCGCTTGCTTGGTGGTGCCCCTTGCTTAGTTGTGTTGCAGACTCTGGGGCTTTTCAGAGCAGGTGTATATATACTGAGATCATGTGACAGATCATGTGACACTTAGATTGCACACAGGTGGACTTTATTTAACTAATTATGTGACTTCTGAAGGTAATTGGTTGCACCAGATCTTATTTAGGGGCTTCATAGCAAAGGGGGTGAATACAGTGAGGGAAAAATGTATTTGATCCCCTGCTGATTTTGTACGTTTGCCCACTGACAAAGAAATTATCAGTCTATAATTTTATGGTAGGTTTATTTGAACAGTGAGAGACAGAATAACAACAAAAAAATCCTGAAAGACGCATGTCAAAAATGTTATAAATTGATTTGCATTTTAATGAGGGAAATAAGTATTTGACCCCTCTGCAAAACATGACTTAGTACTTGGTGGCAAAACCCTTGTTGGCAATCACAGAGGTCAGACATTTCTTGTAGTTGGCCACCAGGTTTGCACACATCTCAGGAGGGATTTTGTCCCACTCCTCTTTGCAGATCTTCTCCAAGTCATTAAGGTTTCGAGGCTGACGTTTGGCAACTCGAACCTTCAGCTCCCTCCACAGATTTTCTATGGGATTAAGGTCTGGAGTCTGGCTAGGCCACTCCAGGACCTTAATGTGCTTCTTCTTGAGCCACTCCTTTGTTGCCTTGGCCGTGTGTTTTGGGTCATTGTCATGCTGGAATACCCATCCACAACCCATTTTCAATGCCCTGGCTGAGGGAAGGAGGTTCTCACCCAAGATTTGACGGTACATGGCCTCGTCCATCGTCCCTTTGATGCAGTGAAGTTGTCCTGTCCCCTTAGCAGAAAAACACACCCAAAGCATAATGTTTCCACCTCCATGTTTGACGGTGGGGATGGTGTTCTTGGGGTCATAGGCAGCATTCCTCCTCCTTCAAACATAGCGAGTTGAGTTGATGCCAAAGAGCTCAATTTTGGTCTCATCTGACCACAACACATTCAACCAGTTCTCCTCTGAATCATTCAGATGTTCATTGGCAAACTTCAGACGGGCATGTATATGTGCTTTCTTGAGCAGGGGGACCTTGCGGGCGCTGCAGGATTTCAGTCCTTCACGACGTAGTGTGTTACCAATTGTTTTCTTGGTGACTATGGTCCCAGCTGCCTTGAGATCATTGACAAGATCCTCCCGTGTAGTTCTGGGCTGATTCCTCACCGTTCTCATGATCATTGCAACTCCATGAGGTGAGATCTTGCATGGAGCCACAGGCCGAGGGAGATTGACAGTTATTTTGTGTTTCTTCCATTCGCGAATAATCGCACCAACTGTTGTCACCTTCTCACCAAGCTGCTTGGCGATGGTCTTGTAGCCCATTCCAGCATTGTGTAGGTCTACAATCTTGTCCCTGACATCCTTGGAGAGCTCTTTGGTCTTGACCATGGTGGAGAGTTTGGAATCTGATTGATTGCTTCTGTGGACAGGTGTCTTTTATACAGGTAACAAACTGAGATTAGGAGCACTCCCTTTAAGAGTGTGCTCCTAATCTCAGCTCGTTACCTGTATAAAAGACACCTGGGAGCCAGAAATCTTTCTGATTGAGAGGGGGTCAAATACTTATTTCCCTCATTAAAATGCAAATCAATTCATAACATTTTTTACATGCGTTTTTCTGGATTTTTGTTGTTGTTATTCTGTCTCTCACTGTTCAAATAAACCTACCATTAAAATTATAGACTGATCATTTCTTTGTCAGTGGGCAAATGTACAAAATCAGCAGGGGATCAAATACTTTTTACCCTCACTGTACATATGCACGCACCACTTTTCTGTTATTTATTTTTTTGAATTTTTTGAAACAAGTTTTCACTTCACCAATTTTGACTATTTTGTGTATGTCCATTACATTAAATCCAAATAAAAATCCATTTAAATTACAGGTTGTAATGCGACAAAATAGGAAAAACGCCAAGGGGGTTGAATACTTTTGCAAGGCACTGTATATCACATTTGACATATTAACACACTTGTACTGTATGCCTGAGTGTTTTAGTCTGTTTAATTGCACTGGGATGACTTCTGGTATCTCTCACACTACAAGATAGTTACAGCTGGAAGTGATTATTGTACGTTGACCTTTGTGTGAAATGAAAACAAGTTGCCTAGCAGATATTGAATCCATAATGAATGTGTAATGTGGTAGGAAATAGCTGGAGGGATGTGGAGTTAAATTAATCACACAGAGCTGGAGCAATGCTCTAATTATTTCACTCTGAAAATGCTGCTCACATTAAGACAAGAGCTGAAGACATGATCTGCCTGGCTGCTCTCAAAAGGATTGTTAGAAAATATTGTGTGCATTTCCACAACGCTATATAGCCTCCCTCCCAGAGTCATTCTGAAGAGGTCTATAGCCCTGGAATAAGATGCATATTTCTCAACTGCCTTTGTCTTTGCTTTCAAGGACAGAGGGATCAGTGGTGACCCATCATGCAGGGCAGGTGAAGCTGAGTCCCACCTATATATTTTTGCATGTTATTTTTGTATTAATACGTGTCACATATCAGTTTGCAGACAATATAAAAAGAATCAGAGTTAATAAAGCTGCATTCAAACATGGTCTATTTTTTTCCTTTCTTGAGGAAGGCGGCTCCAAAATGCAGGTGTTGCAGCCTAGCTCAGCGCTTTCTGTGGTGGTGGGGCAGCCAGCGAAAAATACAGAGCATAGGGGTTGGTAATGTTCTCTCGTTACGCCGTGATTGGCTCAGTGTTCTGTCACTCATGGGGACACTACGTCACTGCAAAATCTAAGGGGCGAGCTTGAAAATTCAAGCCCCTTGTGTGCTGCCATAGATTTGCATTAGAAGTTCCCATCCAAGAAGGCTCAAGGTCATTGGCCACAGATAAAATGACGTCAAATCACGTTATATCTACCGTAGCTTTGGACTGATGTCAACATCATACTTTCAAAATCTTAGCTAGAAAGTTGGACAAGCAGTCATGAATCACGTCAACAATCTACTGGCAAATCCTTTTCATCCTTGTCAAATGAAGAGAAATTAAAGATAAAACGTATCGGTGCTCATCGGCCATTGGACATAAACATTACACAAGTTAGAAATCGCAAATTCAACAATGAGTGGTTTGGAAGGAATCAGTGGCTAACTGCAAGCGTTGCAAAGCAATCACTAGCCTGCTGTTCAGTGGAGTGGGAGTGTGGTCCAAGTCTGGGTTTAAGGGTCTCTTTTCCAAGCTCAAAAGGATAAATATTCAACACCATCGGCCAGAAAAGGTTGAATACATTGGTCATGCTGTCAATCCAGCATGACTTGTGGCGCATTCAAAACAACTGGAAACTCGGAACTGGGAAATCTCAGACGTCAGTGAGTTCAAGACAACTGGAAACTCGGACGAAAACGAGCTCCGACTGGGAAAATACGTCTCGGAATTCCAAGTCGGGAACTCGGGCCTCTTTCTAGAGCTCCGACCTGAAGATCACTGACGTCTTGAAAGCACCATAAATCCAGAGAATGCCAGACTTTGATTTGCCCACAAGGACCGCCAAAAATGTATTGTATGCTGCTGCATAAATTATGTAATATGCCAGGGGGATACAGTACATTCGGAAAGAATTCTGACCCCTTGACTTTTTCCACATTTTGTTATGTTACAGCCTTATTCTAAAATGGATTAAATTTTTTCCCCCCTCATCAATCTACACACAATACCCCATAATGACAAAGCAAACACAGGTTTTTAGAAAAACTGAAATATTACATTTACATAAATATTCAGACCCTTTACTCAGTACTTTGTTGAAGCGCCTTTGGCAGCGATTACAGCCTTGAGTCTTCTTGGGTATGACGCTACAAGCTTGACATACCTATATTTGGGGCGTTTCTCCCATTCTTCTCTCCAGATCCTCTCAAGCTTTCTCAGGTTGGATGGGGAGCGTCGCTGCACAGCTATTTTCAGGTCTCCCCAGAGATGTTCGATCGGGTTCAAGTCCGGGCTCTGGCTGGGCCACTCAAGGACATTCAGAGACTTGTCCCGAAGCCACTCCTGCGTTGTCTTGGCTGTGTGGTTAGGGTTGTTGTCCTGTTGGAAGGTGAACTTTCGCCCTAGTCTGAGGTCCTGAGCGCTCTGGAGCAGGTTTTCATAGAGGATCTCTCTGTACTTTGCTTCGTTCATCTTTCCTTCGATCCTGACTAGTCTCCCAGTCCCTGCAGCTGAAAAACATCCCCCACAGCATGATGCTGCCACCACCATGCTTTACCGTAGGGATGGTGCCAGGTTTTCTCCAGACATGACACTTGACATTCAGGCCAAAGAGTTCAATCTTGGTTTCATCAGACCAGAGAATCTTGTTTCTCATGGTCTGAGTACTTTAGGTGCCTTTTGGCAAACTCCAAACAGGTTGTCATGTGCCTTTTACCGAGGAGTGGCTTCCATCTGGCCACTCTACCATAAAGGCCTGATTGATGGAGTGTTGCTGAGAGGGTTGCCCTTCTGGAAGGTTCTCCCATTTCCACAGAGGAACTCTGGAGCTCTGTCAGAGTGACCATTGGGTTCTTGGTCACCTCCCTGACCAAGGCCCTTCTTCCCCAATTGCTTAGTTTGGCCGGGCGGCCAGCTCTAGGAAGAGTCTTGGTGGTTCCAAACTTCTTCCATTTAAGAATGATGGAGGCCACTGTGTTCTTGGGGACCTTCAATGTGGCAGACATTTTTCGGTACCCTTCCCCAGATCTGTGCCTCGACACAATCCTGTCTCGGAGCTCCATGGACAATTCCTTTGATCTCATTGCTTGTGTTTTGCTCTGACATGCACTGTCAAGTGTGTGACCTTATATAGACAGGTGTGTGCCTTTCCAAATCATGTCCAATCAATTGAATTTACCACAGGTGGACTCCAATCAAGTTGTAGAAACATCTCAAGGATGATCAATGGAAACAGGATGCACCTGAGCTCGATTTCGAGTCTCATAGCAAAGGGTCTGAATACTTATGTAAATGGATGAGGGGAAAAAACTATATAATTCGTTTTAGATTAAGTCTGTAACGTAACACAATGTGGAAAAAGTCAAGGGGTCTGAATACTTTCCGAATGCACTGTATACTGTAGCTAAGAAAGTAATACTAAGTGTATGTTGTGTAGTTAGCTATTAGTAGCCCATGTGCCTCACCCTAATAATTTGGTCCCTTTCCCCCTCATAACTTAGCCTACTGTTCTGACTTGGTGGTACACATAGCCCGTTTTAGAGAAACGTAAGCATCAAATACTGTAAGAGCTTTCATTGTCTGCTTATATGCCCTCTTTATTTATCCTACGGTTCTGACTTGGTGTACAGGGAGAACACTGTAAGAACGGCCGATGTTCTGAATTCTGTCAGTGTACATTTCAAAAGTGCTGAACAAATAGTTATATTGACTACGTCCGCACTAGCTCGCTCATTAATGTCTTAATTGAAATTACGGATTGCCTCTTATATGCTCGTCGTCCCCTTATGCCGTAGTTTGTACATCTCAATTGTCAGTAGAAACCACATTTGTTTAAGCAAGTCAGCCATATCAGCTATGGGTTTTTTTAAAGGCAGTAAATGAGGCTGAATTAACTGTTTCGCTGCCAGACAAGGCTCCGCTGATAGCCAGGTGTAGCAGTGGTAAGGATTCACTCAATGGTGTTGAAAATAAAGTTCTGCTGTTGGGACTGCTTTATGTAGGCCCAAACAGTTTGTGGGCACTGTTTGTCACCGGTATAGTGCAATTAGTGTATTGTTTTGGGTTTGTGGCTTTACTGGCATGCATAAACACATTTTGGGGGGAGTTTGCTAAAATCGCCAGAGAAGGACCATGTACACAAACTCACATTATGGATTGTTCATTCAAAGGAGCACCATCCATTTGTACAGAGCAACTAAATACAAGTAACTGCAAAAAATAAAGGAAACACCAACAAAGTGTCTTAATAGGGAGTTGCCAGAACAGCTTCAATGCGCCTTGGCAGAGATTCTACAAGTGTTGGAGGGATGCAACATTCTTCCACAAGAAATTCCATTTGGTGTTTTGTTGGTGGTGGAAAATTGTCTCAGGCGCAGGTCCAGAATCTCCCAATTGGGTTGAGATCTGGTCACACACACGCAATCCCCTATGCTCCTTTGAGACCCCTCTTTTAGCCAAAATAATGGTCAACTGGGCATTTTTAAACATGATGGGATGTTAATTGCTTAATTAACTCAGGAACCACACCTGTGTGGAAGCACCTGCTTTCTACATACACTGCAATTGAGCAGACTCTTATCCAGAGAGACTTACAGTAGCGAGTGCATCCATTTTTCATACTGGTCCCCATGGGAACAGAACACACAACCCTGGCGCTGCAAGCACCATGCTCTTCCAACTGAGCCACACTTTAGATCCCTCATTTACTCAAGTGTTTCCTTTCTTTTGGCAGTTCCCTGTACAGCGCAACAACGCTCGGCCTTTCATTTGATCATATGTTTGGCGCCATCTCCTGGTAACCTCGTGGTAGATCTGTGGTTAACAGGTAAATACTTCTGGCTCGGAGTAATGTCAATCAAAATCAAACAGACTGATCCCTCGAGAAATACAGAAGGAATATTAACAGAGGGGCATTTAAAAAAAGAAACAGGATTGGGTAATAGACTTTAATCTCCTTTCAATAAACTTGTGTACAGTATTCAAAAGTTAGATTTCACAGTTAAACAAAGACTACTTTTTGATGTTAGAGCAATGTTTAGAAAAAAAACTGCCTCTATGTACAGTCATTCACATTTGACAGTTCAAGCAAAGATAATACATTTGATTTTGAAATGTACATATACACATATGCTACAAATGTCAGAGAAGAAATAAAGCGCATTTATACACGTTTTAGAGAAGCAGACCAGTATCGAGTAAGCTGAAAGTGTTGTCGCTTTTTACAGTGGTCTTGTGTTAATTTTAGAATGAAACTCAACAGGGAAACAGACTTGCGTTACAGAGTGTTTTCATAATTCCTTTTTAACATAGCGGACACATGTACGCTACAGCTGTACAATTTGACAGTATGTCAGTACTATTTGTGGACCCTGTGTGGTTAAAAACATGACATGGTCAGCAGAAAAGAGAACACCACACAAACATAATTCATGATTCTAAAGGACGCAACCATAACTTCAGACAAACCATTTCATAAATCCATGCACTGATGTCAAGAGAACTTTCACAAAACTTGAGTAACTTAGTGCGCAACATCTCTCAAGTTAGGATCTGATCAACAACAACCGATTTCTTACCCGTCCTCCATTTCCCAGGAAAGGAAGATAGACCTACCAGCTCAGACATTGCAGTCATAGACCCAGACATGTTGATTACCATTAAATAAAACCACATCAAAAGAAAGGCAAGCTCAAAACAAAAAGCGAACGGAGTTAAGACAGGCATATACCGTAGTCCCTGGCTGACTTCCCAGTTTGTTGTTTCTTTGCTACAGTAGATGGGGTTAAGTTAACATGCAGATGCCTACACAGGTCAGGAGCAACAGTAGGGTATGGGGAGAGGTGTCGGTCTGCAGACTCGCAGCCGGTTCCTGAAATACGGTTCTCAAAAGGTGCTAGCACCCCATAGGACCCAGCTGCAAGTCTGCAGACTGATACCGTTGGGCATGGGGGTGTGGAGTATGAATGGAAAATACAGTCTATGGCTGCATCTGAAATGGCACCCTATTCTCTGTACACTGGACTATTTTTGACCAGAGCCCTATAAAGTAGTGCACTATGTAGGGAATATGGTGCCATTTCAGCAGCCTATCAAGTGGTCTCTTCATCCAGGCGTCTGTACAGTGACCGCACAGACCAGCCCTGACTAACGTTGAAGCTGTTTTAAACACACTCCTAACATACTCTCCAAGACCTCCCAGTCAGAAAACAGTTCATCACTTAAATAGGTATAAAAACTGCACTTTTTAAAAAGTAAATATTATACATCAATATTATTATTTCTAAACTGAAAAATACAATGTGCAATTATGTACGAGCAAAAAATATCAGCACTTTGGTGTAGGTTGGTTTTGACCTATTAGATGAACTTTTTGTCGTAAAGAACATGGAACCAAGCAGCGCATACTTTATAAACAGATGAAGAACTATACTGTTACAGAGAGACTCTTTCAGATAAAGAGAAGTCTTTCAAAGACACTCACTACCAAAGCCGTTGGTCCTCCAATCATCGGTCTTACTCTCAGTTGTCTCACTGGCAGGTGCACTAAACCTTGTCAGACAACTCACCCTGAATGTAATTACGCTGCTCTAGCAATCGCTACATACATTCAGTCTGAAACTGCCATTCTAGAAGTTGTTTGTGTGACTTCAAAATGAGGGGCGTTTTACAAAACAAATTAATCAGCGATTGGATAGTATAAAAAAAAAATCTAACCAGAGTTTCAAAGTTGATAACGTCATCCATGTAGGCCGGCTCTGGCCCAACCCATCAGTTTCTGGGACCAATCAGATCGGTCAGAATGTGTTCGCATTCTAGAAATCATCAGCGAGGGAGGCAAATCCAGACTCATCATTGAGAAGAAACGTCAGTTGGCCGGAGCGATGTGGATGGGTATCCAGGCAACACTAAACCAGCTTAAGCCTATACTTCTTGACTAAAAATGACTTTCAATGGTAACTCCATTGAACATCAACTCTCCATTGAAAGTGCCTGTATTTTAGTCCAGGACTAGGTCGAGTCTAGCCAAATGCAATTGCCCCATGAGGTTACATGATAAAACTTTATACAGTGAACATAGCGCTGTCATGACTAGGGCTTGGAGGGTTTCCTGACCACAAGGCCCCAGGCCCAGAGTTTCTCCTGGTCAGAGTTTTTCCAGAAAATGGTCAGGAAATAGTTCTGGCCGTCGTCATGATGACACCTTTCCCATGAATCAAACTACAGCCTAGTTACGCTAGGGAAGTGGACGTAGTTTCACACAGGGGAACAGAATGAATTACCTAGGAGACACTACCTAAGTAATCTAACCAATCGACCAACAAATATATATTGGTGACTACCACAAGTGCACCAACACATATTGGTAACTTATTATATAGCCTACCATTAAACCAACAGATATACTGGTGACTAAATAATCAGTGGACCAGTGAGCCCAGACAAGAGATGTATATATCCAATATGAATGGCTCTGAGTGAGCCCACACACACTAATATTCAGTCAGTCAGCAGCACAACACAGGAGACAAGTTACAGAGTTGGTCCAGGTCGCCCCTGTTGTGAGCTACCCCTATGGGCGGGCACAGACTGGGGTGAGAGATGCTACTGGAATTTCACACTGAATTCACCATATTTTACATGGCACTGTTTTCATTTGGTTGTTCTTAACAAAAATAGCCATGATAGATTTCTTCATTTTTTCTTGCATATTTGGACATTTTGGAGGACTGGGTCTTAAAGACTTTAGTCTTTATGAAGAAGTGCATGGTTCTAGGCTTCTATAGAGAGCTAGGTTGGGAACTGTCTGTAGCAGTGACTCTATGGATTTGGCCCTGTGGAGTGTTAATGGATGGCGAATCATGGTTTCTAACAGCTATGAGTTCTCAAAAGGGTTCTATAAGTTCCCATAGGGTTCTATGAGTCTCTTGTGAGTGCCGAATGAAATCCACAGGAAGTGTGGGCTGGGCTCTCTCCAGGTCTTCTTTCCGACACCCCCTAGAGGGCACTCTACGGTGGACATGAGGACCAGGTAGGGAGGAGGACTTTTATTCTGGAAAGTTCAGTGCTGCAACCTCTGGCTTCATCTTGAAGTACTGGCTGAAGCGAAGGACTGCGTATCTGAAACGAGTGAGCAAATGTACGTCAACTTTAGTAACAAGATATCAAGTCAGTGACAATACATAATAAGAAAGCAAGATGCGGTGTCAGGGCATAATATCAATAGCTCATAAGTAGGCCTTCAGAGTGACACAAAGTACTCAACAATTTACATTATTACAGAAACTATAAATATGTTATATCTGCTATGGCTGTAATGTCATGTCTTCGAGAGCTTGGGACTATAAGGTTCTATCTGCATTTTTGTCAAAATTGAGTTACTTGGGCCTCCCAAATGGCGTAGCGGTCTAAGGCACTGCATCGCAGTTCTAGAGGCGTCACTACAGACCCGGGTTCGATCCTGGACTGTGTCACAACCGGCCGTGATTGGGAGTCCCATAGGGCAGCACACAATTGGCCCAGTGTCGTCTGGGTTAGGAGAGGGTTTGGCTGGGGGGGGCTTTACTCGGCTTATCACGCTCTAGCGTCTCCTTGTGGCGGGCCGGGCGCCTGCAGGCTGACCTCTATCATCAGTTGAATGGTGTTTCCTCCGACACATTGGTGCGGCTGGCTTCCAGGTTAAGCGGGCAGGTGTTAAGAAGCGCGGTATGACGTGTCATGTTTCAGAGGACGCATGACTCGACCTTTGCCTCCCGAGCCCGTTGGGGAGTTGCAGCGAAGAGACAAGTTCGAAATTGGGGAGAAAAAGTATATAATATAAAAACATTTGAGTTACTGACAAAGTCTTGTTTTGTTCAATGTTCTCTACCTATATGGCACTCTAAATACCCCAATTCATGTTGTTAAGCTGAAAAGATTACAATATACAAATTGCTGACACCATTCACACCAATGAGGGATCGGAACTCTAAAGCCAATTATCTCAGAATCATCTTTTTGCAGATATAACTTTATAGTACCAAACTCTCGACTTGTCTCTGGATAAAACCTATATTTTTGAAGCCACTTACCCCAGGAAGTCAAAATCAATGGTGGAAAACTCTGCCTGAATCAGAGCCCACAGGCCCCAGAAGAAATGAGATGCCTGGAGAGAGGGAGAAGGAGATAGGGAGAGAGAAAGAAATGGGGGATAGTCATATTATTGAATGTGGGTCAGTGTTCATAGTCCTGACCGGAATGGAAGTCTTTAACCAACACCATTGTCACGCCAAACATGACAAAGCCCATAGTAACAACCAACAAAGGAGTTGTCCACAGCGGAAACAGACCAAATCCAAGGCTACCACTTCTATCTACAGTAAACACACGTGAGTGTAGTTACCAAAGGAGGAGGTAGGGCGAGTCTCAGGTGGTGTTGGGATTGTTGGGTGCTACGGTTGACTGTACAAAATGAGAATTCTAGATTGTCCTGGAAATTTCCAAGGAGGCTGCTATATAGAGTCTCCCTACTTCAAAACAGGTACAGCAAGCTTCTGTTGCCATGTTTAACCTATGGATTAGCAGAACATACCCCTATGTATAGCTAATGCATGGCTAATATACCCCCAGGGACTCTTATTGTCTATAACAAGGCATAACTCTTCTCATTCGTTTTCAATAGGTTTGCAAGGTCACTTCTCACTATGTGACATTGTATAAATGAGTTGAATATGGTCCATCCTTTGATCTTTGAAAGCAGTGTTACGCTTCTATTGCTATTCAAATGCTTTGGAACTTTCTTCAGCTAAACTGTAGTGTAAAGTACTCTGATGAATTACCATGACTGCACTTCTGTTGAACAGCAAACAGTCAGACGGTCAATTAGAAATATTTACAAAGCTATTTCTCCTGCTTTGTTTGTCTCATTTGCAGGTCTACTAAGTGTTTATTTCAAAGTACTCCTCTGCCTTTGGATTCCCAGGGGACATACCTTCTAGATGTGTCTATGTGTTCAGGGAAACAACCATTTCTGCTAGGTACCGGTTGACAGTTCAACACAAGACTACACTGCCCTAACTATTGATTAAAGGACCAACCAATTAACCTTCAGCGATTCACCCGAACAACACACATTCTTGTGCAATTGATTTGTTTTGGGTACATTTTGTTGTTTCTCTGAAAGAAGTGAGCGGAAAAGAGCAGAGGGGATGAAGAAAGGTGAGTTGAAGATGATGAACTGAGAACATTCAAACAGACAGATGACTGGCATTGAAGATCTCCTTGTGAAAAGCCTCAAAAGAGCCTTTCAACTTTACCTAGGAACACTACTGACTGATTTCCCTGTCTCAAAGTCTCACTGAACATCGGTCTAATACTTAATCTTGTATACTTAATCTTGTAAACAAAGCTCAAATAAAAATGTGACAACTTTGTCTTGGGCGTAAACTACAAATTAACTACAAAAAAAAAAGAAAGGAGAATGAACTCACCAGGGAGAAGCGGTTGACCTGTACATAGAGCACCTCCACCTCTGTCTCAGTAACCTCTGACCCTTGACCTTTGTGTTCCTTATAGGCCTCCAGGTACGAGCGCAGCCACTGCAGCTGCAAGCTCCGCTCTGGGTAGTGGCTGTAGTCCACCTCATTCAGACCTAACAGGACACACATACACATGCTAAGTAAAAGGTTAAACACAGATATGCTTAGTACAATGACCAAACACACGCTTAACACAATGACCATAATATAATATGTCATTTAGCAGATGCTTGTATCCAAAGCAGTCATGCGTGCATACATTTTTCGTCCTGGGAATTGAACCAACTATCCTGGCATTGCAAGCGACATACTCTACCAAGTGAGCTACAGGGGACCACAACACATACACGCAGCACTTAGTAAAATGACCAATGACCATTCGCACTTGGCAACGTGACCCAAAACACACACTCTCTTACCTGCAAATTCATTGAAGTGGTTCCCAATGTCATAGGCTTGGTAATTGTACCCAGCGTATTCGTAGTCAATGAACTTTACATTTTCTGAAAGGAGCAGAGAGGAAGGTTTGTTTAGAACAGGACAGAGACCAGTCACATTATAAATGATAAAGCTGTGCATTATTAACCCATTATCATCCCTGTCTCTAGTCTAAGTGGTTCTGATGCCTGACTGACAGCCTACTATAAATACTGTAGGCCTCTGGGGTTGAGGAGTAAGAGTTTGCATTTTGAAGGGAAGTGAGGCACAGATGAGAATGTTTCGAGAAAATGAAGACAAGAAAGTTGATACAGATAGACAGACATGCAAAGTTGATAGAGATAGACAGACATATAGGCCTAATTGATTCAGACATGCAGTTCGCCTGGTCCCAAACAGGTGTATGTGCTTTAGCCGATTCCTCTGTATAGCGTTGTCATGACAGTGGTTGTCATGTTATATAACAGTCAGACGAGTTAGAGGAGTTGGCTAAAAAAATTACATTTAGATCTAGGACCAGCTTTCAACCAGTTTGAATTTGAAAGTGCTCTGGAAAAAGTTGAGAACGGATATTTTCAAAGAGATTGATTTTATGTTCTTCTTCTCGGTTTGACTTCCATGTTTTCTGCCATTATATAAGAGTGGGGTGATCCCAATCCCAATATAAGCTACAGGAGCCAGTCATGTGATTGGAAAATGGATTGGATTATCCAATTCCATAGACAAACAGTAGTCCATTATCAACTTCTTCCAGGAAATCACCTGATTGGCTTCACAAACAAATTAGCTTACACAGACACTATTATATACAGAGGAATAATGTTGTGTCGTTTTTACATGTTTAGTTTTTGTTGTTGTTTGGTTAGTGAGATATGTTGTAATTAATTAAATACAGAGGAATATGAAAGAGAAGTCAAAATGTGTAATTTAAAAAAGTAAGAACGTCTATATTACTTTCCACGGCAAGTTTATATTTGGTTAGTTTGGTTCACATGCAGTTGTGGAACTTGCAGTGGAATTGATTGGGTGAAAGGTAATGTGTTGAGAAAGAGATTGTGGTGGAAAGATGGAAAAAGAGGGACCATGCAGAAGGAATGTGGCGTTGGAGGTAAAGAGATGCAACACTGCCCTCTAGTGAAGAAACAGTACTGCATGAGGTGACATCAACATGCAAAGCCTTACCCCCAAATCTAACTACAAGAGCTGTTTTAGCGCTCTCCCTGACAAAAAAAAAAAACCCATTCAAATGCTTTAGGGTCTTTATCATTTGATTTACTATGCAGGTCATATTCAAGAGTGCTTGTTGAAGCACCCTAAATTCCAAATGATGTGTGTTTGTCACAGTACAGTTTCACATACAGTGTGTGTGTGAGTGTTTTGGTGTGTGTTTCTGGGGTTGACTTAGTAAAGACACGTGAGATGGTTACCGGACGCCGTGCGGTTCTAGCGGGACACAACAGAACACCTCCAGTCAGTGGCTAGTAGCCCTGTACAGCAGACGAAAAGGTTTGGGCAAACTCACATCCATCACACACACACACAGACACAGACACAGACACACACTCTCTCACACATATTCACACACAACCACAGTCACACAAACTGCAGAAACTGCCACTGCCAACTCTCTCCTCTCCTTTGGTCTCACACTTCCCACCCCTTTTCGCAACAGGCCCCTTCAAAGCTGCACTCTGATTGGTCCACATGGGACCCAATGGCACGACACCTCCCTGATCCTATGCAAATGAGATAATTGAATGGCTTCCTGTTGTAATCTAAGCAACACAGGTTTGACACTCATAGACTTGGGGCAGAATTTGACTACTTCTCTCCCTCCCTTCATCACCTGACTTGACAGAGCAGAAAGATAAACAGAGGGATGAGGCCTTGGGGAAAAAAAGGGAGGACAGTTCAGCTGAATGAGACAAACAACCCTGCTCTCTTATTGGGTGAACTGAAATGACTCTTTTAAACATCATCTTAAATAAGGGGAAGTTACAATAAGTTTAAAGTTTCCCTAACCTTTCACTTTAGTCAGTTTCAGGTTTTGTTATTGTTGGAAGGAAGGAAGGAAGAGGCTTCCCTCTGCTCTCACAGAGACAGTAATGGAACTGTCACTGAGAGACTATTGTGGTTAAAAGAGCTATATTTGATCTCCCTACACTTTAACTGTAGTTCTGTTTTCGGTGATGATTTTTTGTTATTGCTGAAGCTTGAGGCTTCCTTCTTCTCCCTCTTATAAAACAGACAAGAGCTATCCTGTCACCAAGTAAGCATATAAGCTAGGTGTGGTCTAGCACTGGGTTGGATAACAGTATGGTAAAGAGCTAGCACTGCAAGAGCCATCAGTCACTGAGTGAAAGTAATAAGAGCAAATGGTGCAGTGAGCTAGCTAACACAGAGCGGTCAGTCACTGTCTGAGTGAAAGGAGAGTGTGTTAGCGCCTACTGCTGCTCTGAGCTGAGGCGTAGAACAGTGGTGTGTTCTGAACTGGGTCTGTCAGCACTCCCTCTGGCTGGCCAGCCGCTCCCGCCTGTCACTCCTAGGAGAGAAAAGCTGGACACAAGGAGCTGTGAGATCACCCCGCCCCTCGCCGAACAGATCAGCGAAGGGGTAGACAGCGCTCTCCCTCATTCCCATGTTTTTCTCAGGTATAAATCAGCTGAATCCCTCTCCCCCTCCCTCACCTTAGCCTCAGGTAAGAATGCTCTCCTCCTCCACCCTCAGGTAAAAACACCCACCATTCCCTCTGCAACCATTGGCCACCTGGCGGGTCTAGTCTGGTCTGAGTGACCATTTCTACGTGCATCCTCTTTGTACACGGGCGGCCGTTAGTACCAAAGGCATTCACAACACAAACAAAATAGCATTCCCAAAGAACCACAAATAAATACATATTGATGAAAATGTAAATGGACTACGGAGCACCCTCCCTTCCCACCCTTAGCTAGCATGACATGATGGGCAAAGCCTGTTGGCTCTGTGATGGTTGTTGGCTAAACAAGGTGCACTAAAGCCATGGCCCTGTTTCGTTGAGCAAAACAGGAGAAAACACTGACACAGAAAGCAAAATAAGACAATTTAACAAGTTTGGGTATTTCATACCTTCTGTTTCAGAATGTTCTCTCTAATTATTTACCTACTGAACACTATGGTCAGTCCTTCCTGTGGTTTGTGGCTTGTGACTGGGAGAATGCCATGCAGAGCAGTAGTGCAGTGCCTCAATTCTATTTTAACTTCAGAACTAAACTAGAAATTCCATTTCCAATTCCCCTAATTTCTCTTCAATGTGGAAAATCAGAATTGGAATTTCAGTCGACTTCCTGAATGGACTGAATTTAAATGGAATTGACCCCAAACTCTGGTGCAGTATATGAAATCAGGCCTACCTGTGACTGGTAGTGGCGGACAGTGCAATAGTGGCTAGGTGCAGTATGTTTGGGAGTGCAGGGTGGGACTCACCTCCTTGCTGATTATAGATTATGTTCTTACACAGCAGGTCATTGTGGCAGAGGACTACAGGAGAGCCCAGCACAGACAGACTCTGCTGCATCCACACCATCTCCTCTCTCAGTCGCCTTCGACTAGGCACCTCACTGTTTAACCTGGGGATGGAGGGAGAGAGAGAGAAAGAAAGAAAGAAAGAGAGCAAGAGACAGAGAGAGATTACACATTACAGAAGTACACAGGGAAAGTAGTAGAGGTGTTGCGCAATCTCAGAGGTACAGTATTATTGTGCCATCTCGGATCAATAAAAGGAGAGGGTTGGAATCTACTAGAAAACTGACATCACCCAAGAGTAAACTCATCAACACCTAATCTCAGATCAATAAACTACGACTGCATAAAGGAGTCTTGTAAAGGCTTTCAACTCCAAACGTAGTGCATAATCTCAAATCCACATGACTTTATTAAAACAGTCAACATACCAAACTAAAACTGTACAGTACATATTGCTCATGAACAGTGGGTGAGGTCTGAGTGACAAGGGGCTCGTCCTCTTCAGGTAAACACACCTGGTGAAGCTATGTGAGGAATGCCAGACATTCACTGTGCAATCGCTCAGTCATGCCAGAGGTCACAGGACAAGCCTCTCTCATACATCTCTAGTGTTCCATTCAAGAGCTTCCTAATGGAATGTTCCAGACTAGAGCCCCAGAGTTATTCCTCATTACTATGTAACCAGACCTGGAAAAACTCCTGGCCCCGTTAATGAGTCATAAAGTAGGCAATGGGTGGAGGCAAAATATTCAAGCACCAATAATAACTTTAAAGGGTATTGATGAGAAACCTCCAACAGATTTCATTTGTCCCTACTAAGATAACTCAGTCCTCCTATCTAGACCTCGACTACGTCCCAATATCTCAACTAGCAAACTATTCAGCTTGCATGGCATGAACACGCCAACGCAGGCCTTCATACTCCGTACCATGCAGGTCTGGATATTGGGACCCAGTTCATTTCTTTATCTACACCACTCACCTCATGTTCATCTCTGGGTCTTGGAAGAACTTGGGCACCAGGGCGAAGTACTTGCCCATTGTCAGCCACAGGTCTGACTGGGGCACCCATCCGTTGTGAGCATGGATGGCATGGTACTTAGCCAGCTGCCTCGCGATGAGCCTGTAGGGTGTTGGAAGCGATGTGAGTTGGCGATAGGGAGTTGAGAGGAGGGACCAAATTCTAGAGGCCAAGACTGTAAAAAACTCTTACTTCAGTATGGGCTTATACACTAGAGGCCATATTTGTAAAGAATCCCAGAATTGAATGAATGTCAGGTCATAGGAAAAACACAAGACTCATCTCATGGAGTTTAAGGCGAGTTTACACCTAAGGGTGAGACTATATTTGTCTATGTACATCGGTGTCCCTGATATTGGACACGTAAACTGAATGCATAGCCCTGGAGTGGTTGGGCTTTAGCTAAAGAACAGGTTAGCTAAAGCATGGTTCTGTATCCATAGATCCAGGATCAGCTTTCAATCAAACTCCTGACCTGTAACTGTCTATCTATGTCCTGTGTTTCTACTGCTAGTAATGTTCCCCAAGGGAACAATAGTCACATTATCTTTCCTTACTGACTCACCGACACACCCCCATATACAAGTACACAGACGCAACACACCTTACATGACAATGTCGAAGGCTGTGGAATGTGTAAAGTGCATGTGTACTGTGGTTTCACCTGAGAATGGGTTGTGACATGAATTCAAAAGGTATGGTCTATATAAAGTAATATGTGTAGTGTGGGAGTAGTTCTTCTAAGATTAGGGCCTGGTAAGACAGCTCAGAGTTTCAGCTTTCTCTATCCAAACCTAAAGGGGGGAGTAGACAGGGTTGGCAATGGGTGAGGGTGTGTTTATCTCAAAGATTTAGACTAAGGGTGCTCTTGGTTCTACAAGTTGTACTCGACACGGTGGGATAACTATATGCGTAGCTGTACCTGGACGTGGGCAGGCTGCGGATGTGTTCAGGTTCCAGTGCCTGGCCCTGTAGGAACTCATAGCAGAGGCCGTTGTTGAAGGTACAGTAGAGACGTGGGGCGCAGCGGTGTGCGTGGAGCGTCCTGAAACTCTTCACCTCGTTCTCCCGGTCCACAAACAGCTCTGTCTTGTTGCCATAGATACGGACCAGGACCACATCCTGCATGACCCCGCCCACGTAGCAGCCCAGCAACTTATTGGTGATTCCATCTGTGAAGAACTGATCGAGAGAGAAAAAGAGATGATTAGTAGACAAATTATCGCAATTTGGCAGCATCATCATCACATCCAATGCCTCAGTATAAAATAAATATAGTGCATTCAGAAAGTATTTAGACCCCTTCCCTTTTTCCACATTTTGTTACGTTACAGCCTTATTCTCAAATGGATTAAATGCA
Source organism: Coregonus clupeaformis (assembly GCF_020615455.1). NCBI lineage: Eukaryota > Metazoa > Chordata > Actinopteri > Salmoniformes > Salmonidae > Coregonus > Coregonus clupeaformis. The sequence goes on from NC_059219.1 coordinate 3,780,681, forward strand.
TTGTTTTCCTCATCAATCTACACACAATACGCCATTATGACAAAAAGAACAGGTTAGAAGAAAAAAAACAAGGTTTTTAGAAATGTTTGTAAATTTATTTAAAATAAAAAACAGAAATACCTTATTTACATAAGCATTCAGACCCATTGCTATGAGACTTGAAATTGAGCTCAGGTGCATCCTGTTTCCATTGATCATCCTTGAGATGTTTCTAGAACTTGATTGGAGTCCACCTGTGGTAAATTCAATTGATTGGACAGGTTTTGGAAAGGCACACACCTGTGGTGAGGTCCAAGCCATGAGGTCGAAGGAATTGTCTGTAGAGCTCTGAGACAGGATTGTGTCGAGGCACAGATCTGTGGAAGGGTACCAAAACATGTCTGCAGCATTGAAGGTCCCCAAGAACACAGTGGCCTCCATCATTCTTAAATGGAAGAAGTTTGGAACCACCAAGACTCTTCCTAGAGCTGGCTGCCCAGCCAAACTAAGCATTCGGGGGAGAAGGGCCTTGGTCAGGGTCACTCTGACAGAGCTCCAGAGTTCCCCTGTGGAGATAGGAGAAACTTTCAGAAGGACAACCATCTCTGCAGCACTCCACCAATCAGGCATTTATGGTAGAGTGGCCAGATGGAAGCCACTCCTCAGTAAAAGGAACATGACAGCCCGCTTGGAGTTTGCCAAAAGGCACAGAAAGGACTCTCAGACCATGAGAAACAAGATTCTCTGGTCTGATGAAACCAAGATTGAACTCTTTGGCCTGAATGTCAAGAGTCATGTCTGGAGGAAACCTGGCACCATCCCTACGGTGAAGCATGGTGGTGGCAGCATCATGCTGTGGGGATCTTTTTCAACGGCAGGGACTGGGAGACTAGTCAGGATCTAGGGAAAGATTAACGGAGCAAAGTACAGAGAGATCCTGACAAAAACCTGCTCCAGAGCGCTCAGGACCTCAGACTAGGGCGAAGGTTCACCTTCCAACAGGACAACAACCCTAAGCAAACAGCAAGACAACGCAGGAGTGGCTTCGGGACAAGTCTCTGAATGTCCTTGAGTGGCCCAGCCAGAGCCCGATCGAACATCTCTGGAGAGACCTGAAAATAGCTGTGCAGCGTTGCTCCCCATCCAACATGACAGAGCTTGAGAGGATCTGCAGAGAAGAATGGGAGGAACTACCCAAATACAGGTGTGCCAAGCTTGTAGTGTCATACCCAAGAAGACTTGAGGCTGTAATCACAGCCAAAGGTGCTTCAACAAAGTACTGAGTAAAGGGTCTGAATACTTATGTAAATGTGATATTTCAGTTTCTTATTTGCAATAAATTAACAAACATTTCTTAACCTGTTTTTGCTTTGTCATTATGGGGTATTGTGTGTGTATATGAGGAAAAAATAAAATTTAATCAATTTTAGAATAAGGCTGTAACGTAACAAAATGTGGAAAAAGTCAAGGGGTCTGAATACTTTCCGAAGGCACTGTATGTATGTATGTATGTATGTATGTATGTATGTATGTATACTACCGGTCAAAAGTTTTAGAACGTAACTTTTAAGAAGGCACACCTGTTAATTGAAATGCATTCCAGGTGACTACCTCATGAATCTGCTTGAGAGAATGCCAAGAGTGTGCAAAGCTGTCATCAAGACAAAGGGTGGCTATTTGAAGAATCTCAAAATTAAAATATTTTGATTTGTTTAACACTTTTTTGGTTACTACATGATTCCATGTGTTATTTCATAGTTTTGATGTCTTCACTATTATTCTACAATGTAGAAAATAGTAAAAATAAAGAAAAACCCTTGAATGAGTAGGTGTTCTTTTGACCGGTAGAGTGTGTGTGTGTGATATACACTGCTCAAAGAAATAAAGGGAACACTTAAACAACACAATGTAACTCCAAGTCAATCACACTTCTGTGAAATCAAACTGTCCACTTAGGAAGCAACACTGATTGACAATAAATGTCACATGCTGTTGTGCAAATGGAATAGACAACTGATGGAAATTATAGGCAATTAGCAAGACACCCCCAATAACGGACTGGTTTTGCAGGTGGTGACCACAGACCACTTCTCAGTTCCTATGCTTCCTGGCTGATGTTTTGTTCACTTTTGAATGCTGGCGGTGCTTTCACTCTAGTGGTAGCATGAGACGGAGTCTACAACCCACACAAGTGGCTCAGGTAGTGCAGCTCATCCAGGATGGCACATCAATGCGAGCTGTGGCAAGAAGGTTTGCTGTGTCTGTCAGCGTAGTGTCCAGAGCATGGATGTGCTACCAGGAGACAGGCCAGTACATCAGGAGACGTGGAGGAGGCCGTAGGAGGGCAACAACCCAGCAGCAGGACTGCTAAATTTTTTACATTTTTAGTCATTTAGCAGACGCTCTTATCCAGAGCGACTTACAGTTAGTGAATACATTTTTTTTTTTATACTAGCCCCCCGTGGGAAACGAACCCACAACCCTGGCGTTGCAAACGCCATGCTCTATCAACTGAGCTACATCCCTGCCGGCCATTCCCTCCCCTACCCTGGACGACGCTGGGCCAATTGTGCGCCGCCCATGAGTCTCCCGGTCGCGGCCGGCTGCGACAGAGCCTGGATTCGAACCAGGATCTCTAGTGGCACAGTTAGCACTGCGATGCGGCGCCTTAGACCACTGCGCCACTCAGTGCAAGGAGGAGCAGGAGGAGCACTGCCAGAGCCCTGCAGGCCACAAATGTGCATGTGTCTGCTCAAACGGTCAGAAACAGACTCCATGAGGGTGGTATGAGGGCCCGACGTCCACAGGTGGGGGTTGTGCTTACAGCCCAACACCGTGCAGGACGTTTGGCATTTGCCAGAGAACACCAGGATTGGCAAATTCGCCACTGGCGCCCTGTGCTCTTCACAGATGAAAACAGGTTCACACTGAGCATGTGACAGACGTGACAGAGTCTGGAGACGCCGTGGAGAATGTTCTGCTGCCTGCAACATCCTCCAGCATGACCGGTTTGGCGGTGGGTCAGTCATGGTGTGGGTGGCATTTCTTTGGGGGGCCGCACAGCCCTCCATGTGCTCGCCAGAGGTAGCCTGACTGCCATTAGGTACCGAGATGAGATCCTCAGACCCCTTGTGAGACCATATGCTGGTGCGGTTGGCCCTGGGTTCCTCCTAATGTAAGACAATGCTAGACCTCATGTGGCTGGAGTGTGTCAGCAGTTCCTGCAAGAGGAAGGCATTGATGCTATGGACTGGCCCGCCCGTTCCCCAGACATGAATCCAATTGAGCACATCTGGGACATCATGTCTCGCTCCATCCACCAACGCCACGTTGCACCACAGACTGTCCAGGAGTTGGCGGATGCTTTAGTCCAGGTCTGGGAGGAGATCCCTCAGGAGACCATCCGCCACCTCATCAGGAGCATGCCCAGGCGTTGTAGGGAGGTCATACAGGCACGTGGAGGCCACACACACACTACTGAGCCTCATTTTGACTTGTTTTAAGGACATTACATCAAAGTTGGATCAGCCTGTAGTGTGGTTTTCCACTTTAATTTTGAGGGTGACTCCAAATCCAGTCCTCCATGGGTTGATACATTTGATTTCCATTTCTAATTTGTGTGATTTTGTTGTCCGCACATTCAACTATGTAAAGAAAAAAGTATTTAATAAGATTATTTCATTCATTCAGATCTAGGATGTGTTATTTTAGTGTTCCCTTAATTTTTTTGAGTAGTATATATATATATATATATATATATATATATATATATATAAAAATGACAATTTACTCAGATATTTATAGGCTTATGTCCAGTCATGCTGGTTTTCATAACAGTGATGGCTATAGGTACCCTATAGGCTTCTATTATATAGCATATTTACTATAGGTTGCATATACTACAGGTACAGTAGACTTCCTGTCAGGTAGGCTAGATCTTTCTTATCTGTCTATTAATACTACGGATGAGGCCATTTCTAAATAAGAATGGACCTCTACCATCCACGAACAGTATTCTGCCACCTACTGTAGTGTACTTTCATCCTGGGACTGAATTCTATGGTTCCTTTTATAGGTTGTCAATTGATTTCGGATCTGATGGAAAAACAAAAGGACCCCAGAATGCATTGATGGAAAATAGGAATTGCCTGGGTGGGTTTAAACCCAACGGTTGTTTTCATCCCCAATGAAAACTGGAACATTTCTGTGGGGCCAGGCATTCCACCCCTAATCGCATACACTATCAGGGATTGACCATGAGCGTAGAGGCACGTCTGGAATTTTATTTTGCAGGAACGAGCAATGGCTGGCATGTGCTGAGTCCTTGCTTTGTGAATGAAAATAGTCAGGGTGGTTGTGTGTGTGTGTGTGTGTGTGTGTGTCCACCCTGCCCACAACACCCCCCTAGAGCTGTGTTTCCCTAGAGAAACCACACCCCCATTCGGTGTTCGTCAGTTTTTATTTACGAGGTGGAAACTGAAATTGCCCCAATTGTGCCACTTCTGTATGGTCACGAAGTCTTACCATACCACCTCGGTTTTACAATCAGCATACATGACAGACTTGTTCTACTTGTTTCCATGAGCTAGGTGGTGTAAACCTGTGTGGTGGGTTTGTAAAGGGTTGACAGGAACAAACCACATGACTAATGGAAAATTCCATGTCCTGATGCAAATTGCCATCTAAGCTATGTTTTCATTCTCAAAAGTGTGTTCACCATTTAGACTAGCCTAACTTTAACCACAGAGCCCAGGAGAAACTCGGACCACCTTGTGACTCGGCAAGGAATTGCCAAGGACCTCATGACACGATATTATAATATCTTCAAGATAAAACAATAAATAAAAGAATTATTAGTCTTAGCACATGTCCCCGGGGGAGTTTCAAAGTTCCAGAGGACCCCCTACCTTCTGACCACAGCTCTCCAAAACAGTTACTATGCACAAAACAAACCAGGCAAAAATTCAGACTTTTACAAACCTCCCCTGGTCCCCTTGCCAAGTAACTCAACTCCTCCACGGAGTTGAGCTCAGACTAGAGTTTTTTTTTAATGAACCTCCGACTCGCTATGTGGCGATACTTTAACAATTTAAACTCTTAAACCCTTACTGTGTACCTATGTTTGCCCTCTGATGTGTGCCTTTCTCAGTTTGCTGAAATCCATACTTTTTAATAAAACATTAGTAAAATAAAACCACCGACTGTTTCCCTTGTTGAGATTCAATTGGCACATGCACATTCGCTGTTGTGGCAATGAATGCAAATGCAGTGTTCCTCAAGTGAAACTTAAACAGACATTTTTAAAATGTTCAAGTTCATATTCATCATCACCCCAACATCCACATATGTGAAAATGGTGCATTTCTACGTTTTGTAGTAAGAAAAAAAACACACACACGAATGTAAGTGTTTCCAATGACATCCAATTACTAGACAATGCCTACTCATAATTGGTTAAAATCATATTTTTACATTTATGTTGATGTTGGGGTGGGGTTGGAGATGAATATGAAGTGGAAAAATTGACATTTTCCTTTAAAGGTGAACTATACAGAAATTCTCTCCGCCATTTCCTGGCTGCTAAAATTCTAATAGTTCACTTAATTTCAGTTTGTGACAAAACAAGCAAGTAAAGTGAATTCGGAAAGTATTCAGACCCCTCAACTTTTTCCACATTGTTACGTTACAGACTTATTCTAAAACTGATTAAATTGTTTTTTCCCCCATCAATCTACACACAATACCCCATAATGACAAAGGAAAAACAGGCTAATTTTTTATGCACATTTATTCAAAACAAAAAACTGAAATATCACATTTACATAAGTATTCTGACCCTTTACTCAGTACTTTGTTGAAGCACCTTTGGCAGTGATTACAACCAAGTCTTCTTGGGTATGACGTTACAAGCTTGGCACACCTGTATTTGGGGAGTTTCTCACATTCTTCTCTGCAGATCCTCTCATGCTCTGTCAGGTTGGAAGGGGAGCGTCGCTGAACAGCTATTTTCAGGGCTCTCCAGAGATGTTCGATCGGGTTCAAGTCCGGGCTCTGGCTGGGCCACTCAAGGACATTCAGAGACTTGTCCCGAAGCCACTCCTGCATTGTCTTGGTTGTGTGCTTATGGTCGTTGTCCTGTTGGAAGGTGAACCTTTGCCCCAGTCTGAGGTCCAGAGCGCTCTGGAGCAGGTTTTCATCAAGGATCTCTCTGTACTTTGCTCTGTTCATCTTTCCTTGGATCCTGACTAGTCTCCCAGTCCCTGCCGCTGAAAAACATCCCCACAGCATGATGCTGCCACCACCATGCTTCACCGTAGGGATGGTGCCAGGTTTCCTCCAGAAGTGATGCTTGGCATTCAGGCTAAAGAGTTCAATCTTGGTTTCATCAGACCAGAGAATCTCGTTTCTCATGGTTTGAGAGTCCTTTAGGTGCCTTTTGGCAAACTCCAAGCGGGCTGTCATGTGCCTTTTACTGAGGAGTGGCTTCCGTCTGGCCACTCTACCATAAAGGCCTGTTTGGTGGAGTGCTGCAGAGATGGGAGAATCTTCCAGAAGGACAACCATCTCTACAGAGGGACTCTGGAGCCTTGTCAGAGTGACCATCGGGTTCTTGGTCACCTCCCTGACAAGGTCCTTCTCCCCTGATTGCTCAGTTTGGCCGGGAGGCCAGCTCAAGGAAGAGTCTTGGTGGTTCCAAACTTCTTCCATTTAAGAATGATGGAGGCCACTGTGTTCTTGGGGACTTTCAATGCTGCTGAAATGTTTTGGTACCCTTCCCCAGATCTGTGCCGCGACACAATCCTGTCTCAGAGCTCTACGGACAATTATTTCAACCTCATGGCTTGACATGCACGTTCAACTGTGGGACCTTACATAGACATGTGTGTGCCTTCCCAAATAATGTCCAATCAATTGACATTTCCACAGGTGGACTCCAATCAAGTTGTAGAAACATCTCAAGGATGATCAATGGAAACAGGATGCACCGGAGCTCAATTTCGAGTCTCATAGCAAAGGGTCTGAATACTTATGTAAATACGGTATTTCTGGTTTTTATTTTTAATACATTTGCAAAAAAAATTACAAACCTATTTTCGCTTTGTCATTATGGGGTATTGTGTGTAGATTGATGAGGGAAAAATATAATTTAATCAATTTTAGAATCAGGCTGCAATGTAACAAAACGTGGAAAAAGTCAAGTGGTCTGAATACTTTCCGAATGCACTGTATAGTGTAGAGAAAAATTACTACACATCTTTATAGGTTTAATGTGTCCACACGGCCATATCTCCATGTTACAGCGCTTGTTTACGGAAGACATAGGCCGCCACCTGTGCTAATTAGTTATCTAGCGTGCTTCGAACACCTGTGTGGAAACTAACAGGAGAGGAAGTGTAGTTCGTCAACTGGATGCACGGCACGCAGCGAATGGATCTGTGCAAAACTGCTACAGTAAGTAGCTATCTGTTTTATTTTAAAGTTTATTTCTCTCTGACATGAAAGACAAGGGGTCATATCAGTATGTTTCGAAACCGATGGTTATTGACGTTTCTAAACGTTAAAACACCGCGTCGGAATTGTAGTTTACACGTAGGCCAAATGTGGGCGAATGTAATGTGGCTGAAGGGTTTTCGAGAGCTAGTCTGTGCTCAGTTTCGTGTTGGAGTTAAGGTACTTGGCAAACAGTCCCCCTACTCATGATCATCGATTCCTGGAAGTTGTACCTAGTCTTGCCATCGTAGAATGGCACTGTTAATATTACAATGGCATAAGAAAATTGGCACCAGATCAAATGCATAACTAGTTACTTGTCAACTACTTCAGCTGGCCAGTTGTCTGTTTTATGTGCATGACGACGCCTATAATATCCTTGAATTTGATAAGATACTTTGTTGCAATCTCTTGATGTGACACAGAACGTACAGTGAGTTACTGATCTTACTAGATCATGCAAACTACGTCAAACAAGAGGCCTAGCTATGAATTCCACTGCCTCGATTCATCCGTCAATCGGCTGGCTTGAATGCTACACTGTTGCTAGCTAGCAAGTTGACGCAGCTTCTATTTAAAAAGGCGCAACACCTCCAGTTTCAGAATAATGTAATAGCTGCCTGGTAGGCAGTATGTGACCGATGACGACTGTCTAGTCACCTACGGTAATCGTAGAAACTTATTAGAAATTAATACGTCGAATGTGACAAATGTAATACCTTCATTTTGACCTCGGATGGTTTCCAGAACGGTCTCAGTTCCTTGATCAGTCTCAATGCACCAGATCTGTAATCGTTCTCGTCTAATGTGACATCTATTTTGGGTACAGCGGGCGCCTCGTCGGGTACATGAATGTAGTTTGCCATAATGAAAGATTCCGGCTAAATTGATAAGAAGTTCACTGTAGGTGCCTGCAAATGCGTTTGTATGAAATATTGCTTGGGTGTGGAGTTAAAAAGTCTACTCGCTTCTAGTGCGGCAACGCCTCTTAGAGAATCCCTCCCATAAAAAAAAAAAGAACCAATTTGCAGTGCATGCTGGGAAATCCGTGACTCACCCGTCACCATCAACCTTCTTATGATGGTCTGTAAGGTCAGCCATTTTGGTAAGGGAGTTGCCAGTGCTGTGATAAGATATTGTGTAAAACAATGAATTTGAAGCTTATCTGCACTGTATGTTTGTTAGAGGAATGCCAGAAAGTTTTAGAGGAATGATTCCATTTATTTTATTTTATTATTAACTGCCAATATGCCAGCATTCCATTTAAACAATGCAGTCAATCCACAGCCATACACTGGCTGAAATGACGTTTACATTTTAGTCATTTAGCAGACGCTCTTGTCCAGAACTACTTACAGTAGTGAGTGTATACATTTGTAATAATTTATTTCGTACTGGTCTCCCTTGTGAATCGAACGCTGCAAGGGCCATGCTCTACCAACTGAGCTAAATCAGTTGATAGGACTTAGACAAATTGTAAATGCAACAAGTAGGCCTACTGATATTGTGTCATATAATAATACTCACAGCTTTCCAAGAAAGCAACATTTTAGACATGTATGTTCTGTTTACATATATTTTAGAGACTATTTATACAGAAAATGTGTATAAAACCTTCATAACTGTATTTATAATTATACAACAATATTTTGGGGTGACAATATTTTTATTATACAATTCCCCCCTTCCCCCTCTCAGCCTCCAGTATCTATGCTGCAATAGTCTATGTGCCAGGGGGCTAGGGTCAGTCTGTTATATCTGGTGTAATTATCCTGTCTTATCTTGTGTCCTGTGTGAATTTAAGTATGCTCCCTGTAATTCTCTCTCTCCCTCCCTCCCTTCCCGGAGGACCTGAGCCCTAGGACCATACCTCAGGACTACCTGGCCTGATGACTCCTGGCTGCCCACAGTCCACCTGGTCGTGCTGCTGCTCCAGTTTCAATTGTTCTGCCTGTGGCTATGGAACCCTGGCCTGTTCACTGGACGTGTTACCTTTCCTGGACCTGCTGTTTTTGACTCTCCCTTTCTCTCTTTCTCTCTACCGCACCTGCTGTCTCGACCTCTGAATGCTCGGCTATAAAAAGCCAACTGATATTTACTCCTGAGGTGTTAACCTGTTGCACCCTCTATAACCACTGTGATTATTAATTGACCCTGCTGGTCATCTATGGACGTTTGAACATCTTGAAGAACAATCTGGCCTTAATGGCCATTTACTCTTATAATCTCAACCCGGCACAGCCAGAAGAGGACTGGCCACCCCTCAGAGCCTGGTTCCTCTCTAGGTTTCTTCCTAGGCTCCTGCCTTTCTAGGGAGTTTTTCCTAGCCACTGTGCTTCTACATCTGCATTGCTTGCTGTTTGGGGTTTTAGGCTGGGTTTCTGTATAAGCACTTTGTTACATCTGCTGATGTAAAAAGGACTTTATAAATACATTTTATTTGATTTGTTTGCCTTTTATGTTATTTACAACATCATAAAGCTTTCTTTGCAAAAATTGCACCCCTCATTCCCGATGCTGTACAAAATATCATAGGTTTAATAAAATATGTCAGTTCCGTCAATAATAATATTCAATGTAGCACATTATAATAAGCGTCTTCATGATATAGATCATTACAGACAGTAGTGACCAATCATTTGGAGTCTAATATAATAAAAAATTAACAACAAAAAAAGAGTTGACAAATTGTTAAATTATAGCTACATCATTTAATTGTACCATCAATGTCATGATCTTGACCATGAAATTAGAACAGGAACAGAGAGTTTTTTAACTAAACAATCTTTATTTTAATTTTTTTTAATAGTTTTTTTTATTGAAAATAAATATTCAAGTCAGTCAAGAACACATAAAAAAACCACCGTACATAAAAATCTTAAATAATCTTAATAAAATACAAAGATGACAGACCACGTTACTTAATACATCAAATATTGCGTTATAATATTATTCTAAAGTACAGATACCTTTTCTGTTACCATGTAATTTGAGGGAATGTAATAGTTTTTTTGTCAAATTAATGTCAAAAGTCGATTTTTTTGTGTGCATTTTAGCTAACCGTAACCCAAATCCAAACCCATGAATAGCCGAGCCGACAAGGTGAAAAATATGTAGCTGTGCCCTTGAGCAAGGCACTTAACCCTAATTTGCTCCAGGGGCACCATACTACTATGTCTGACCCTGTGTAAAAACAACACATTTCACTGCACCTATCCCGTGTATGTGACAATAAAACGTGTTTTTTTTTATCCTCGTATTCCTGCTACGTTAATTATCCTAACCTGCTACGAAAGTTCTCCTAACGTGCTACGAAAACTCAAATCGGACAAAAGCTGTATCCCTTGAAATCTCTGGGTCTTCGTTGAAAATGTATATCATTTATGAAGATTTGGCTTTGTCATGGACTTTTATTTTGAAACGTTGTCGGCGTTCATAACACCGGAAGTAGATTCTCACGTTGCCGAAACAAGCAAAAAACAGCGCCAGCACACATGTTGAAGAAAAATCATCATACAACGACGAAAATGGAATTAAATTTGAACATCAAGAAAACAAGCTCACAAGACTTGCTCGCGTGTGGCAACGGAGGAGGTTTGATCCTTTTTCCGAAACTGCTTTTATCAACTGATTTGACTGAGGAGTTGTTTAGCCTGTTAGCTATCCTAGCTAACGGTACATGCACAAACTCTTAACATAAAAAAAAATATATATATATATCTTAACAACATTGTGTTCAAGTGGAGGCTGCTGAGGGGAGGACGGCTCATAATAATGTATGGAATTGAAAAACCATGTGTTTGATACCATTCTGGCCATTATTATGAGCCGACCTCCCCTCAGCAGCCTCCACTGTTGTGTTCATACTATCAGTGTGGTCAGATGTAACATTTCGGTGTCCTTGTACATAGGTCTTCATGACAAGCTTCTCCTCAAGTCGAAGGGGCCCAAGTCTGGCAGTTCTTTGCAGACCGAGAGGGTCCCAAGAAGTAGTGGTGAGTTAAAAACATTTCCAGCATTTGTTTGTAGATTAGCCACATCTCCGCCAGGGTGCGCTGTTATTATGTTTCTGGTCGTTACCCTGACAGAAACAGAATAATAACAGCGCACCATGGCAGAGATGTGGCTATTTGTAGATCTTGCCCATCATAATGTGTGCATTGCTTGCTAAATATGTTAAGTAGATTGCTACGTGTGTAGTTACAGTTGTATGTATGTGTGTTATGTTGTGTTTCAGTTCTGGACAGACTGCAGAACTTCCTGCCTCAGATGGCGCAGGCCAATGAGAAGCTCAAGTTGCAGATGGAGCAGGCACCTGAGGGCCATTATGACATAGAGAGGGTGGAGGAGGCTGGAAAGGTCATAGAGATGGTGAGTTGTCTTTTAAAAGCGTCTGCTAAATGGCATATTATTATTATAGCCAGGGGAAGTGTGATGTCAGAACACCACGAGCAGGCCTATCATATTGTGTAGCCTGAACAGCCGCTAGTGGTCGCTGTTTATCTGTCTTTTGACGGTCCCTCTCCAAAAGACAGGTAAACAGCGACCACTAGCTGCTGTTCAGGCTACATATTGTGGAACAGCTGAGCAGAGAAAGGGCCCTTCTAGTTTTCATCAGCTCAATTAAACTGAGACTTGGCGATATGACCTTGCCACAAGCAGCAGGATGAACCGCCGATACTGCAGATGAGTGTGCAACAAGACAATGTGCTTGTGTACAGCTGGGTTTTTTGTAATTCTGCTGCAACATGATAGCTCTCAGGGCAACAACCGTAGTGAAGTTTAGCCTCGTGCTTCGCACTCTTAGTTTTTGCGGAAGTCTGCCAGATTCTGCTGTTTACTTTGCACATCGCTGACTATATCCTTAAACTGCAGGTGAGACATTGGGCACGTTCGAGCTGAATACTTTTGTGAAGTCGGGGACCATCGTTGGTCACCGCCTTTCAAAGTGTGTTGCATTATCGGGATAAAAATTGTCCGACTTGCACCTACATGTCGACTGCATGAAATTTACAAAAATCATATGATCATGTTTTGACTACAAGTTTCTGCAGTTGCTCTTCACCAACTTCATCCTGCAGCCATTGCCTGCATTGTGGGAGGCTCTATTGTCAACCAATCATTAGGTTGTTTTTGTTTGACCCACGTGAACGTGACCAGACGTGATTGAAACAGGAACCAACTTTGCTGTAATTCATGTATACAGTGGATATGTACAAATACAGTGGGGGGAAAAAAGTATTTAGTCAGCCACCAATTGTGCAAGTTCTCCCACTTAAAAAGATGAGAGGCCTGTAATTTTCATCATAGGTACACGTCAACTATGACAGACAAAATGAGAAAAGAAAATCCAGAAAATCACATTGTAGGATTTGTAATGAATTTATTTGCAAATTATGGTGGAAAATAAGTATTTGGTCAATAACAAAAGTTTCTCAATACTTTGTTATATACTGCCACTCCAGGACCTTGAAATGATTCTTACGAAGCCACTCCTTCGTTGCCCGGGCGGTGTGTTTGGGATCATTGTCATGCTGAAAGACCCAGCTAAGTTTCATCTTCAATGCCCTTGCTGATGGAAGGAGGTTTTCACTCAAAATCTCACGATACATGGCCCCATTCATTCTTTCCTTTACACGGATCAGTCGTCCTGGTCCCTTTGCAGAAAAACAGCCCCAAAGCATGATGTTTCCACCCCCATGCTTCACAGTAGGTATGGTGTTCTTTGGATGCAACTCAGCATTCTTTGTCCTCCAAACACGACGAGTTGAGTTTTTTACCAAAAAGTTCTATTTTGGTTTCATCTGACCATATGACATTCTCCCAATCCTCTTCTGGATCATCCAAATGCACTCTAGCAAACTTCAGACGGGCCTGGACATGTACTGGCTTAAGCAGGGGGGACACGTCTGGCACTGCAGGATTTGAGTCCCTGGCGGCGTAGTGTGTTACTGATGGTAAGCTTTGTTACTTTGGTCCCAGCTCTCTGCAGGTCATTCACTAGGTCCCCCCGTGTGGTTCTGGGATTTTTGCTCACCGTTCTTGTGATCATTTTGACCCCACGGGGTGAGATCTTGCGTGGAGCCCCAGATCGAGGGAGATTATCAGTGGTCTTGTATGTCTTCCATTTCCTAATAATTGCTCCCACAGTTGATTTCTTCATACCAAGCTGCTTACCTATTGCAGATTCAGTCTTCCCAGCCTGGTGCAAGTCTACAATTTTGTATCTGGTGTCCTTTGACAGCTCTTTGGTCTTGGCCATAGTGGAGTTTGGAGTGTGACTGTTTGAGGTTGTGGACAGGTGTCTTTTATACTGATAACAAGTTCAAACGGGTGCCATTAATACAGGTAACGAGTGGAGGACAGAGGAGCCTCTTAAAGAAGAAGTTACAGGTCTGTGAGAGCTAGAAATCTTGCTTGTTTGTAGGTGACCAAATACTTATTTTCCACCATAATTTGCAAATAAAATCATTAAAAATCCTACAATGTGATTTTCTGGAATTTTTTTTCTCATTTTATCTGTCATAGTTGACGTGTACCTATGATGAAAATTACAGGCCTCTCATCTTTTTAAGTGGGAGAACTTGCACAGTTGGTGGCTGACTAAATACTTTTTTCCCCCACTGTAAATGTGATATTTGAGTCTCTCTCACCAATTGATTGTACAATGTGCGCATATATTTTCAGTGTGTGATATGGGGGTTGGAGACATGTTTATTTTGACATAGTAAAGAAAAACGTATATAAACAATGGGAACACTGCCATGTTGCACTGAGTCTTGCTGTTGGAAAACCACATCAGTGTCCGACTTTCGGCTTACCACTCAAATGAGCCCATTATGTTGATTGAATAAAAATTGTGTTATGTCGTTGATGATTACATTGATTCCCTTGTCTCTCTATCAGGATGTGTCGCTTGTGGAGCTCAGTAGTTCAGACAGCGACTCGGACAGAGAGTATTCACAGGACAATGACTCCAACTCAGACTCTGAAGAGGAGAGCGAGCTCACAGAGGAGAACCTCAAACTGCCTGGCAACAGCCAGAGGAAGAAAAATAAGGTTAATATCCAAGTCCTGGAGAAACAAGAGGATTAGGCCGTTATAGGCCTCTAAAGAGACTACTGGGACAGTTGCAGTGTAGAATATTGGCATGCGTTGGTAATACTAATCAACTGACATGGGATCAGTTCTCCTTCTCCAAGCCCTTTTCATAACCATTATGAGTGAAATAATAAAAACTGACCGTGAGTCAGTGAGGACATGGTCCTGGAGGGCTAATGGATTCACAGTGGTTCAGTGGATGGAGACCTGCTGCAGTGAGGGATAAAGGGGACAATGGTGTCTACATAGAGGGGTGTCTGTACTATAAGGGCCAAATATCATGTCAACAAGTGTTTCAGTGCTATTTGAGCCATAATGAGATGGGAACAAAGCTTTGAGTGCCTTCTCAAGCATGTGCAGTAAGAATGTGCCTTATATAATTTCCTGTTTATCTGATGACCCTAGGATACTTGTAAGGTTAAAGTTCATAGTGGCTTGATGGTTGATTGATGGAAGAGAAAGAAGACATTTAGGCTATCTGTATTCAATCCATTTTCAATAGATCATATTGTTTGTACATTTTTAAATATGATTTATTATCACTAGCATAGATAATCAAGGCTACATTTTAAGTATTTAAGCAGAAAACTGTTTGACTGAAGTTCTCACCTGTAATCTTCAATACCAAATGCTTTATTATATATGTCTCCTTTGTTTTATGAATATGCCTAGTCCCAGAATTATGCTATGGTTAGTCACAGGCTTTGTGAGCTGTTAAGTTTTTCCCAGATTTATTTTTTCCTGAAACAAAAAGTACCAAAACCATGTACTGTATTTCATAATAAAAGTGTATGAAATCCAAGATTGTTGTGTGGTTGTGAATGACATAGCATACACCAAAATGCTCATGTTTAAAAGGAAAAATCGAAGTATAGACCCTGACATTGGATGAATATGAAAGAAATCAAATTCAAAAGAAGGAACAGAGTTTATTCACCATTGTACAACATTTATGTTTGAAGACAAACAATACTGTATGTATTGGGGCTGATTTTTGCACAAGGTTTGGGGGAGAATAGTCTAATCTCCATAGAGACCAGATTTCCCTGTAGTTTTCAAAATGCTCATTGACAATGGTGCATACAATGAAAATATGATATTCTTCTTGAACGTATACTTTATTAGTATTAGCCATTGTATTCATATAAACACTAGTCTTTCAAAGGTAGTGTATTTAATATCTTATTTAAATTAATATATTATATTTACTAAACTTAAAGGGGCAATCTGCAGTTTCTACATCTATTTCTGGACTTATAAATTAATAATATGTACCCATTGATTCTTGAAGAATATACCTTAACTGCTTCATGAGCTTAGTTCAACTGTCTAACCACATAACCCCAAATATAAGCTTTTTTTCCTCAAATTTCTGTAAACAAAGTAAACTATATAGCCTCAACATGGTTAAAACTATAATGTTGATGTCATGGATGGTCAGTCCTTGCATCCTTAGCTCTATCTATACATTTGAGAGTAGTTACATTTCTCCAGCCCCATCCCTCAGTTTTTTTACCAAAACAGGGGCAGGTAGTGCGCTTTGTTATTGTTTCAACTGCTGATTGCCCCTTTAAAAATGTAAATCAGGTTGGTGTGCTTTAAAAAAGCATTATCTAGCGTTGTAACCTACAGTGCTCCTTTACTGACAGGAATACGTCAAATATATATCAAATTATTTCGTTTTTTTATTTTGTTATGAAATATTTACAAATAACACCAATTTAACTAAGGGAGTTGTGGATATCTTCAGCACAAGTGTGGCACCTTACATTGCTGAGCAGAAATGACATACAAATCTGAACTTGCATGCTTGAGCTAAAATGAAATGTTGCATAAAATGTGTGACTGTAAATAAAAGGGGTCAGATATAAGATTCTAAAAATACAGCATCTACAGAGCAGGAGGAGATTGCCTGAAGCGCTCAGCTTTTGAAAAGCTAAATGTTCTTTCATGATGAGTGGAGGAACCGAAACCTTGAAAACTCGAAGTAAAGGGGGGTTGATCCAGTCAAATCCACCTTGGCTCTGGTTCCGGAATACTGAAATCCACCTCTGTGTTTGATATGTGCGATTTCCCTTTAGTAACTGTGGGGAAAACCGCCTGTGTCCATGATGTGTCCGTAATGCAAGTTCCCGAACAGAATGCAAAAAACTGTAGGCACCTTGAGACGAGGTCGTGGCAGAGGGTAGGCTACACATCAAATGTCTACTCTCTCACACACCTGCTGTTAGCAAAGCAGAAGTTGGACTCCCGATCGAGACGGACTGGTGAGTCGTGATCAGGTGGATTGATTGATCAGTCGTGGTAACAGTTTATTAGGAGGGGCAGGCTGCCTCAGTACTCCACAGTCACTGCTTTGGTCCTGAGGTATTCGTTAAGAGCATCCTCTCCTGCCGACAGAACAGAAGCATAGTTAATCAGTCAAACTCAAATCAAGCATGTTGGTCTCACAAGGCTATTCAAAGCTCCTAGGCCCATTCTCTTTGAACTCTGGACTATGCTTCAAGAAAATTAAATGGAAATGTATTTATGACAGACCACCAACAAAAATCAGTATACAATATAATCCACATTCCAATATGACAGTATTCAACATGAAACCCCTTGCCTAAATTATTACATGATTAACCCCAGACTCACCAAGGTCTTTGCCGAAGCCGGACTGTTTGAAACCGCCGAACGGCGAGGCAACGTCAGTCTTGTTGTAAGTGTTGACGAACACGGTCCCGGCGTCCAGCCTCTCGCTCACGTACATGGCCTTGTTGATGTCACGCGTGAACACGCCGGATGCCAGGCCGAACTCGGTGTCGTTGGCTCTGTTTAGCACGCCATCTATGTCACTGAAGGTCAGATGGGGAGAAAAAGGACGTTGGTCAGGGTTGGGAACCACAAACAAGTCTATTACTTGGGTCTGTGATGAGGAAAGGCTCTATCTCTAACGACTGAGGAGATGTACCCGTCTTTGAACTTGGACACCACCATGATGGGGCCAAAGGACTCCTCTTTGGCGATGAACATGTGATCCTCCACGTCTGTAAACAGTGTGGGCTCCATGAAGAACCCTGGAGGGAAACCCCATCACAGTGTAGTTAGCAATGATGATGAAGGTGGTTAGCTGAAACATTGCATTACAGTGGCCTCCAATTGTGTAGTACTGTATAATCAGTATTCACTAGCCAGTCTTATGTTACTAACAATTAAACTATTGCTGTACATATACTATCCTATCCTACGTATTCATCAGATATACTACATATTCTATCCACATACTGTCCATAATGTCTATACATCACATATACACTACCGTTCAAAAGTTTGGGGTCACTTAGAAATGTCCTTGTTTTCGAAAGAAAAGCAATTTTTTTGTCCATTAAAATAACATCAAATTGATCAGAAATACAGTATAGACATTGTTAATGTTGTAAATGGCTATTGTAGCTGGAAACGGCTGATTTTTAATGGAATATCTACATAGGCGTACAGAGGCCCATTATCAGCAACCATCAGTCCTGTTGCAAAGAAAAAGCCATATCTCAGACTGGCCAATAAAAATAAAAGATTAAGATGGGCAAAAGAACACAGACACTGGACTTTGCAACTCTGCCTAGGTCAGCATCCCGGAGTCGCCTCTTCACTGTTGACATTGAGACTGATGGTTTGCGGGTACTATTTAATGAAGCTGCCAGTTGAGGACCTGTGAGGCGTCTGTTTCTCAAACTAGACACTCTAATGTATTTGTCCTCTTGCTCAGTTGTGCACCGGGGCCTCCCACTCCTCTTTCTATTCTCGTTAGAGCCAGTTTGTGCTGTTCTGTGAAGGGAGTAGTACACAGCATTGTACGAGATCTTCAGTTTCTTGGCAATTTCTCGCATGGAATAGCCTTCATTTCTCAGAACAAGAATAGACTGACGAGTTTCAGAAGAAAGTTATTTGTTTTTGGCCATTTTGATCCTGTAATCGAAACCACAATTGCTGATGCTCCAGATACTCAACTAGTCTCAAGAAGGCGAGTTTTATTGCTTCTTTAATCAGCACAGCAGTTTCCAGCTGTGCTAACATATTTGCAAAAGGGTTTTCTAATGATCAATCAGCCTTTTAAAATGATAAACGTGGATTAGCAAACACAACGTGCCATTGGAACACATGACTAATGGTTGCTGATAATGGGCCTCTGCATGCCTATGTAGATGTTCCATTACAAATCAGCCGTTTCCAGCTACAACAGCCATTTACAACATTAACAATGTCTACACTGTATTTCCGATCAATTTGATGTTATTTTAATGGACAAAAAAACAAGGACATTTCTAAGTGACCCCAAACTTTTGAATGGTAGTGTATATATACACTGCTCAAAAAAATAAAGGGAACACTAAAATAACACATCCTAGATCTGAATGAATGAAATTCTGGATTTGGTCTGGATTTGGAGTCACCCTCAAAATTAAAGAGGAAAACCACACTACAGGCTGATCCAACTTTGATGCAATGTCCTTAAAACAAGTCAAAATGAGGCTCAGTAGTGTGTGTGGCCTCCACGTGCCTGTATGACCTCCCTACAACGCCTGGGCATGCTCCTGATGAGGTGGCGGATGGTCTCCTGAGGGATCTCCTCCCAGATCTGGACTAAAGCATCCGCCAACTCCAGGACAGTCTGTGGTGCAACGTGGCGTTGGTGGATGTCCAAGATGTGCTCAATTGGATTCAGGTCTGGGGAACGGGCGGGCTAGTCCATAGCATCAATTCCTTCCTCTTGCAGGAACTGCTGACACACTCCAGCCACATGAGGTCTAGCATTGTCTTGCATTAGGAGGAACCCAGGGCCAACCGCACCAGCATATGGTCTCACAAGGGGTCTGAGGATCTCATCTCGGTACCTAATGGCAGTCAGGCTACCTCTGGCGAGCACATGGAGGGCTGTGCGGCCCCCCCAAAGAAATGCCACCCCACACCATGACTGACCCACCGCCAAACCGGTCATGCTGGAGGATGTTGCAGGCAGCAGAACGTTCTCCACGGCGTCTCCAGACTCTGTCACGTCTGTCACGTGCTCAGTGTGAACCTGCTTTCATCTGTGAAGAGTACAGGGCGCCAGTGGTGAATTTGCCAATCTTGGTGTTCTCTGGCAAATGCCAAACGTCCTGCACGTTGTTGGGCTGTAAGCACAACCCCCACCTGTGGACGTCGGGCCCTCATACCACCCTCATGGAGTCTGTTTCTGACCGTTTGAGCAGACACATGCACATTTGTGGCCTGCTGGAGGTCATTTTGCAGGGCTCTGGCAGTGCTCCTCCTGCTCCTCCTTGCACAAAGGCGGAGGTAGCGGTCCTGCTGCTGGGTTGTTGCCCTCCTACGGCCTCCTCCACATCTCCTGATGTACTGGCCTGTCTCCTGGTAGCGCCTCCATGCTCTGGACACTACGCTGACAGACACAGCAAACCTTCTTGCCACAGCTCGCATTGATGTGCCATCCTGGATGAGCTGCACTACCTGAGCCACTTGTGTGGGTTGTAGACTCCGTCTCATGCTACCACTAGAGTGAAAGCACCGACAGCATTCAAAAGTGACCAAAACATCAGCCAGGAAGCATTGGAACTGAGAAGTGGTCTGTGGTCACCACCTGCAGAACCACTTCTTTATTGGGGGTGTCTTGCTAATTGCCTATAATTTCCACCTGTTGTCTATTCCATTTGCACAACAGCATGTGAAATTTATTGTCAATCAGTGTTGCTTCCTAAGTGGACAGTTTGATTTCACAGTGTGATTGACTTGGAGTTACATTGTGTTGTTTAAGTGTTCCCTTTATTTTTTTGAGCAGTGTATATATACAGTACCAGTCAAAAGTTTGGACACACCTACTCATTCAAGGGTTTTTCTTTATTTTTACTATTTTCTACATTGTAGGATAATAGTGAAGACATCAGAACTATGAAATAACACATATGGAATCATGTAGTAACCAAAAAAGTGTTAAACAAATCAAAATATATTTTATATTTGAGATTCTTCAAATAGCCACCCTTTGCCTTGATGACAGCTTTGCATACTCTTGACATTCTCTCAACCAGCTTCACCTGGAATGCTTTTCTAACAGTCTTGAAGGAGTTCACACATATGCTGAGCACTTGTTGGCTGCTTTTCCTTCACTCTGCGGTCCGACTCATCCCAAACCATCTCAATTGGGTTGAGGTCGGGGGATTGTGGAGGCCAGGTCATCTGATGCAGCACTCCATCACTCTCCTTCTTGGTAAAATAGCCCTTACACAGCCTGGAGGTGTGTTGGGTCATTGTCCTGTTGAAAAACAAATGATAGTCCCACTAAGCCCAAACCAGATGGGAGGGCGTATCGCTGCAGAATGCTGTGATAGCCATGCTGGTTAAGTGTGCCTTGAATTCTAAATTAATCACAGACAGTGTCACCAACAAAGCACCCCCACACCATAACACCTCCTCCTCCATGCTTTACGGTGGGAAATACACATGCAGAGATCATCCGTTCACCCACACCGCGTCTCACAAAGACACGGCGGTTGAAACCAAACATTTCCAATTTGGACTCCAGACCAAAGGACACATTTCCACCAGTCTAATGTCCATTGCTCGTGTTTCTTGGCCCAAGCAAGTCTCTTCTTATTATTGGTGTCCTTTAGTAGTGGCTTATTTGCAGCAATTCGACCATGAAGGCCTGATTCACACAGTCTCCTCTGAACAGTTGATGTTGAGATGTGTCTGTTACTTGAACTCTTTGAAGCATTTATTTGGGCTGCAATCTGAGGTGCAGTTAACTCTAATGAACTTATCCTCTGCAGCAGAGGTAACTCTGGGTGGGTCTTCCATTCCTGTGGCGGTCCTCATGAGAGCTAGTTTCATCATAGCGCTTGATGGTTTTTGCGACTGCACTTGAAGAAACTTTCAAAGTTCTTGACATTTTCCGTATTGACTAACCTTCATGTCTTAAAGTAATGATGGACTTTCGTTTCTCTTTGCTTATTTGAGCTGTTCTTGCCATAATATGGACTAGGTCTTTTACCAAATAGGGCTATCTTCTGTATACCCCCCTACCTTGTCACAACACAACTGATTGGCTCAAAAGCATTAAGAAGGAAAGAAATTCCACAAATTAACTTTTAAGAAGGCACACCTGTAGCTCAGTTGGTAGAGCTAACTGTAAGTCGCTCTGGATAAGAGTGTCTGCTAAATGACTAAAATGTAAAATTAAAATGTAATTAAAATTCATTCCAGGTGACTACCTCATGAAGCTGGTTGAGAGAATGCCAAGAGTGTGCAAAGGGTGCCTATTTGTTTAACACTTTTTGGGTTACTACATGATTCCATATGTGTTATTTCATAGTTTTGATGTCTTCACTATTATTCTACAATGTAGAAAATAGTAAAAATAAAGAAAAACTCTTGAATGAGTAGGTGTTCTAAAACTTTTCACCGGTAGTGTATATTTATCCTCCGGACTCTGACAATGCTCGTTCTAATATTTCTATATTTCTTAATTCCATTCTTTTACTTTTAGATTTGTGTGTATTGTTAGATAATACTGCACTGTTGGAGCTAGGAAAACAAGCATTTCGCTGCACCCGCAATAACATCTGCTAAATACTGTGTATGTGACTAAAACAATTTGATTTGATTTGAACAAAGGTTATTCTACTATAGCTACTTTGGTATGAGTGCATACTGTGATACTAAGAGGGGCCTATAGTGTTGGAAACACACTGCTTCAAAAGTGTTTACCTGGCCTGTCCACTTGTTTGCCCCCGTACACCAGCGTGGCGCCCTCCTTCAGTCCCACTTCACAGTACTCCACCAGCTTGTCCATGTGGGCCTTGTGGTTCTGGGGCCCGTGGTCCGTGGAGCGGTCCAGAGGATCACCCACCTTCATCTTCTTTATCTCCTCCACCTGATGGGAGGAAGAGCAGGGGAGACGGAGGAAGAGGAGGAATGCAAAAGCTATGAGGAAAATGATATTGAGAGACCCTTGAGCTATGCCACACAGAGACTCAGCTGTTGTGTGGTGGAGGAAACGGAGGAACTCCCTGTTCACCCATGACTGCGTCGCAATGCACGCCTCCAACTCAATCATCAAGTTTGCAGACAACACAACAGTAGTAGCCTTGATTACCAACAACGATGAGACAGCCTACAGGGAGGAGGTGAGGGCTGTCGGAGTGTGGTGCCAGGAAAATAACTTCTCACTCAATGTCAACTAAACAAAGGAGATGATCGTGGACTTCAGGAAACAGCAGAGGGAGTACCCCCCTATCCACATCGACGGGACAGCAGTGGAGAAGGTGGAAAGTTTTAGGTTCCTCACCGTACATATCACTGATGTAGGCCTGTCACCTAAAACCCTCACAAACTTTTACAGATGCACAATTGAGAGCATCCTGTCGGGCTGTATCACCGCCTGGTATGGCAACTGCACCACCCACAACCGCAGGGCTCTCCAGAGGGTGGTGCGGTCTGCACAACACATCACCGGGGGCAAACTACCTGCCCTCCAGGACACCTACAGCACCCGATGTCACAGGAAGGCCAAAAAGATAATCAAGGACAACTACCACCTGAGCCACTGCCTGTTCACCCCGTTATCATCCAGAAGGCGAGGTCAGTACAGGTGCGTCAAAGCTGGGACCGAGAGACTGAAAAACATATTCTATCTCAAGGCCATCAGACTGTTAAACAGCCATCACTAGCACAGAGAGGCTTCTGCCTACATACAGACTTGAAAATCACTGGCCACTTGAATAAATTGAACACTAGTCACTTTCATAATGCCACTTTAATAATGTTTACATATCTTGCAGTACCCATCTCATATGTATATACTGTATTCTATACTATCTTAATAATGTTTACATATCTTGCATTACCCATCTCATATGTACAGTTGAAGTCGGACGTTTACATACACTTAGGTTGGAGTCATTAAAACTTGTTTTTCAACCACTCCACACATTTCTTGTTAACAAACTATAGTTTTGGCAAGTCGGTTAGGACATCTACTTTGTGCATGACACAAGTAATTTTTCCAACAATTGTTTCACTTATAATTCACTGTATCACAATTCCAGTGGGTCAGAAGTTTACATACACTAAGTTGACTGTGCCTTTAAACAGCTTGGAACATTCCAGAAAATGATGTCATGGCTTTAGAAGCTTCTGATAGGCTAATTGACATAATTTGAGTCAATTGGAGGTGTACCTGTGGATGTATTTCAAGGCCTACCTTCAAACTCAGTGCCTCTTTGCTTGACATCATGGGAAAATCAAAAGAAATCAGCCAAGACCTCAGAAAAAAAATTGTAGACCTCCACAAGTCTTGTTCATCCTTGGGAGCAATTTCCAAACGCCTGAAGGTACCACATTCATCTGTACAAACAATAGTACGCAAGTATAAACACCATGGGACCACGCAGCCGTCATACCGCTCAGGAAGGAGACGCGTTCTGTCTCCTAGAGATGAACATACTTTGGTGCGAATTGTGCAAATCAATCCCAGAACAACAGCAAAGGACCTTGTGAAGATGCTGGAGGAAACAGGTACAAAAGTATCTATATCCACAGTAAAACGAGTCCTATATCGACATAACCTGAAAGGCCGCTCAGCAAGGAAGAAGCCACTGCTCCAAAACCGTCATAAAAAAGCCAGACTATGGTTTGCAACTGCACATGGGGACAAAGATCGTACTTTTTGGAGAAATGTCCTCTGGTCTGATTAAACAAAAATAGAACTGTTTGGCCATAATGACCATTGTTATGTTTGGAGGAAAAGTGGTGACGCTTGCAAGCCGAAGAACTCCATCCCAACCGTGAAGCATGGGGGTGGCAGCATCATACTGTGGGGGTGCTTTGCTGCAAGAGGGACTGGTGCACTTCACAAAATAGATGGCATCATGAGGAAGGAAAATTATGTGGATATATTGAAGCAACATCTCAAGACATCAGTCAGGAAGTTAAAGCTTGGTCGCAAATGGGTCTTCCAAATGGACAATGACCCCAAGCATACTTCCAAAGTTGTGGCAAAATGGCTTAAGGACAACAAAGTCAAGGTATTGGAGTGGCCATCACAAAGCCCTGACCTCAATCCTATAGAAAATGTGTGGGCAGAGCAAGGAGGCCTACAAACCTGACTCAGTTACACCAGCTCTGTCAGGAAGAATGGGCCAAAATTCACCCAACTTATTGTGGGAAGCTTGTGGAAGGCTACCCGAAACGTTTGACCCAAGTTAAACAATTTAAAGGCAATGCTACCAAATACTAATTGAGTGTATGTAAACTTCTGACCCACTAGGAATGTGATAAAAGAAATAAAAGCTTAAATAAATCATTATCTCTACTATTATTCTGACATTTCACATTCTTAAAATAAAGTGGTGATCCTAACTGACCTAAGACAGGGAATTTTTACTAGGATTAAATGTCAGGAATTGTGAAAAACTGAGTTTAAATGTATTTGGCTAAGGTGTATGTAAACTTCCGACTTCAACTGCATATACTGTATTCTATACTATCTATTGCATCTTAGCCTATGCCACTCTGATAATGACATTTCTCATCCATATTTTTATATATTCTTATTCCATTCCTTTACTTAGATTTGTGTGTATTAGGTTTTTGTTGTGGAACTGTTAGATATTACTTGCTAGATATTGCTGCACTGTCGAAACTAGAAGCACAAGCATTTCGCTACACTCGCAATAACATCTGCTAACCATGTGTATGTGACCAATACATTTGATTTGATTTGAAGAGGAAGAGGTAAAGTGTATTGTGTGTTTTGCACTGTTGTGGGAGGGTTGAAGACACTCACCACTCTCCTGATGTACTCATCATGTATGGCCTCCTCCACGAACAGGCGTCCAGCAGCGATGCAGTTCTCTCCTTTGTTGAAGAACACAGAACTCATACCCTGCAGAAAGAGAGATGGAGGGGAAGGGAAGATGAAGTAAATAAAAGCAGGTCAGTGAATAAGTTAAAAGACACAGGTATGAAGTCTCTCTCCTCTTTTCCTTCTTTCTCTCCCTCTCTCACCATGCGCACAGCCTTGTCCATGTCACAGTCGCTGAAAATGATGAGTGGAGACTTCCCTCCCAGCTCCAGAGAAACCTTCTTCAGGTTACTCAGCGCACAGCTGCAACAGGAAATGACACGTGAGCATGAGCAGGAAGTAGCCCAAAATCAGCCAATCAGGAATAAGTGGGGTCCCAGCCCCCTACTGTACCTTTTCATGATCTGTTTGCCGATAGGAGTGGAGCCTGTGAAGCCCAGTTTACGGATGTCTGGGTGGTCAGACATGCGCTGTCCCACCATCCCACCTATTAGAGAGATGGGGGAGAGGGAGGTGGAGAGAGAGAAAGGGGTGAGAGGGCGCCAGGGGGAGAAAGGGAAGTAGAGATGGGGGAGAGAGGGTGGTAGAGAGGGGGAGATGGAGTGAGAGATCTCCTGGAGGACCTCTCCCTTCCCACAAGCCCTTGCTCCCTTGTGTCCTGTTACCTGAGCCAGGTACGATGTTGATGACTCCCTTGGGAATTCCAGCCTTCACAGTCAGCTCAGCAAACTTCAGGGCTGACAGAGGAGTAACCTTTTGGACGAGAGCAGAGAGTGAGAGTGAAACACGTTCCTTGCTGTGGACACAGGAAACTCTTCAAGAGACAAGTGAGTCAAAGGAAAAACTGATATTCACATATGTGGTTCAGCAATGTGCAGTGCTAGAGAGGCTATTTTAACACGTAGGCCTACAGAGAAAGGTTACGTTAGGTAGAGTTGTGTGTGACAGGTAATGTCGTGTGTGACTGCCATGTTACATAAGTTGTTCAACTGCTGGTATAAAATCTATGACTGAATCTGTTGTAACGTATGCAGGTGCGTGTTCTCACCTGTGCAGGTTTCAGGACCAGTGTGTTTCCAGCAGCAAGGCAAGCGGCACTCTTCCATGCCAGCATCATGAGTGGGTAGTTCCAGGGAATGACGATGGCACACACACTGGCACCCAGGAAACACACAACACTCACCATGAGCAGGTGCCACAGGTCAGCCAAATGCAGTGGTTACTACAACCAATACTCATACTAAAACCACTACTCATGAATCATGTTCATATCTAAATCCATATTGATATTTCCTAGTAGAGTTGTATCACATGTGAACTCTGACCCCTTACCCCAGAGGTTCCTTCTTGGTAAAGGTCAGATTGCGATTGGGCCTGGCCTGGTTGATGGGTATCGTCTTGCCCTGTAGCAGACAGGATGTAATAGAAGATATCCTTAGACTACTAGATTACTGAAAATATCTACTCACTAGTAGGTCAGTATATGGCAACAGGGAAGTGTGATCCTCTGTAGCTCAGCTGGTAGAGCACGGCGCTTGTAACGGCGCTTGTAACGCCAAGGTAGTGGGTTCGATCCCCGGGACCACCCATACACAAAAAAAAATTATGCACGCATGACTGTAAGTCGCTTTGGATAAAAGCGTCTGCTAAATGGCATATTATTATTATAAAAAGAGGTGGAGCCAGTTTCATCATACAAACTGCTCCAAACATCTTTATATTTATATGGTCCATGCAGGTGAAACTGTACCTGGATCTTGTCACACCAGCCGGCGAAGTAGCGGAAGGTCTGGATGGACATGCCTACGTGGGTCTTCAGTGCCAGGGTGTAGACAGCTCCAGAATCTATGGACTCTATGGTGGCCAACTCCTCCTGGTGCTCCTCCATAAGGTCAGCCAGCCTGGTAGGGAGGGGAGGTCAGCAAAAGAGATGGAGGTAGGTTCAAGGTTCCGCTGGCAGTCGTTGTCCTCAAAATATACTATTGTTGTATAAATGGATATAAATCTGCACTATATAAACAAGTTCCCTGATAGTAACTATACTCCATAATGAGTCGAGGCAGATCTCCACCAGGCCTCTAGGAGGTGCTGTAAGCTTGGTGCTCACTTGTACAGCAGGGTGCCACGATCTCTAGGGTTCATCCTGCCCCAGGGGCCAACCTCAAAGGCCTCTTTGGCTGCTGCTACCGCCCGGTCCACATCTCCCACTGACGCGTAGGCTACCTTACAGATCACCTAGGGAAAACATTTAATGACATAAGTCAGTGTGTATGTGAGAGTGTATATCTAAGTATGATAGATGAGTAATAGTAGGATATGTGTGTGTCTATCTGTATGTATAGCATTACAACTCACAGAGCCATCGGCAGGGTTGATAGTATCGGCGGTCTTGCCGTTCTCTGCGTCCTCAAACTTGCCATTGATGAAACACTGCCAAGGCATCTTCACCGTCATGTTGTTAACGTCTTTCATTGCCTGGGAACAAAACCATGACAGTGGCATAACATTACACGTCAAAGACAAATTACAGATCCAACTGTGTTTTATAATCATCTTATAACATGTGTCATTTAAACACTTGAAAATACAAGTGGAAAGTGAGTGGTAAACAGTATGTTTCTCATTATCATCACCATCAATAGTAACACCATCTGTGCTCTGTATGACCAGCCTGGTCCCAGATCAGTTTGTACTGTCTTGCCAACTCCTTTGGTCATTAATTGTGGTGTCTTGCCAACTCCTATGATCATTGTTGCACAAATGACCATAGGAGTTGGCAAGACAGCACAAACAGATCTGGGACCAGGCTACTGTATGACAGTTGTGTGTCTGACTCACATAGTCGATGACCATCTCCTCCTCCTGGTCCTCCCCCCTCAGCCTTCTCACAAACATCTGGATGAAGTCCTGGAAGGTGGTGGCCATGTACACATCCTCATTCTGCAGCTGCAACCCTGCACACTTCTGCTTGATCTCCTCTACCAGCCTGAGGATAGGATGGGGTTATATCAGGGTCATAGTGAAGTTATGTCAGGTCATAGGAGATTAAGTCACTCAGGTACAATGGGGTCAACTAGGGTCACAAAAGTCACCATGATGATCAAAATCACTGTTAATAAAAAATATAACAAAAAACTGCAGGGTTAAACCAGGTCAATGCCAGTGAAAGCATACACTCACCTGACCACGTCCATAGAAGCAGCTCCTGACTTGAAGAAGTCTGTGGTTTCCTCAATGGCAGCAACGTTGCTCAGAATGCCTTTCCAGATGTCCTGGAGTGACAACACACTGAATCAGTGGCGCTAATTGAACAGCTTCTATCTGAATCATGCATTTACAACATGGTGGTATACTAAGTAACAGATTCATGTTCTAGTAGTGTCAAACTATCACACATGGCTATGTGGAAGCCTTCAGAGATACAATGAGAAACATACTCGTATCTCCTCTGCCATCTTCTTCTCATCATCAGTCAGCTCCACGCTGGCGGTGTCTCCTGAAGAGAAGTACTTAGCAGCAGAGATCATCTTCCCATCCTCAAACTGCAGGTTCTTCACCATCAGCTGTGGAGGAACCAGAGGAGGACGAGGGTGAGGAGAGGAAGGAGGCGAGGCAACAAAGAGTTAGGGTTAAGCCCGAGCTATGTCTTAATAACTAAACTGGAGAAACTATTCTCAAAATGAACTTTAGAAGCCATCGGAGGTTGATAGATACTTTATAGTGCTCTGTTACATCACAGGCAATAAAGCCAACAGGGTTCCCACTAGACACTTGCCTGTACATTTCCCTATTCATTTCCCATTGATCTCATTTCCTGTGACTCACCGCTTTGCTATCTGACCCGTACAGAACCAGGCCGTTCTTGGTGACGACACCAGGCTGGGACGCCCCCTCTAACTCCAGGGGCTGACCGGCTGGCACCGACTCCCCCAGCATGGACGACCCGTACAGAGTCACAGTCTAAGGAGAGACAGAGAGAGGACACGGGTTCAATTGACACACTGCCAATGAGACAGACACACACACACACACAGTAATACAGAAACAGAACATTAGACACTACGTACAGTTCATACACACACTGTAAATGTAATGTGTGTGTGCGTTTTTGGGAACGCACCTGACCATCAATGACCGTCCACGCCCCGGGGACTTTGTCGTGGCCGCGGATCCAGTTGTGGATAGCCTCTGCCGGCTGGGCTAGGTTGACCTGGAGGAGAGACGAAGAAAATATTCCTTTTCAGACGCTTCTTTAATTCGTTTCTAGGAACCAGGTGGGGACCAAACAGTTGGCAGCTTATTATGCAACACTAGGAAGAGGGACCTTAAAAATAACCCCCCACTCCCCACTCCCTCCTCGCCTTAAGAATGTTGGCCAGTGCTATAGGATCTAGTAAGTTAACACTCCCCACCCCCTCAAACCAGCCCTACCCCCCTCCTTAGACAACCCCTCATTTCATTACTGGCCCTAGTACATCACACTCTCGCTAAACAGGACTTTTCCAAACTGAGTAATGAATGGACATATTGTGGAATTAAATGGCTACAAATTGAGCAACATCAAACTGTCCTAAACAGTTTTCAGAAAAAACATAATAGTTTGGGCAAAAAAGTGAGAGGAAAAGAAAGACAGGAAATTATTTGAATGGTTATTTCCTAACATGATATTTGACTTACTTTCCACCATTCTCTACAAACAGCCTTAACCAGGTGACGCTGTGTCTCTCGTTGTTGATGCTTCACACCACATTCACTATCTCACCTTGGAGTTGGACTTCTTCTGGATACCCTCGTAGCTGGCCCCCTCCTCTGTCTGGGGGATACGTGGGGCCTTCCCATCAGCGATCAGCTGCACTGACTCCACCTGCACAAAAGGAATACACCAACCCCCAAGCAATGTCAGTGTGTTACGTGTTACAGCAGTGTTAAATGTAGTACACATCAACCGTTACACCATTCACATGGGACTGTGGTATGTTTTATCCTGACTGTGATCCGAGGATGGACAGAGGGAGATGATGGTGCGTTGCTATGGTTACCATGGCCTTGATGCCCTCTGGAAAGAGGAAGCGATTGTAGAGGGTGTCCACTGTGTCGTTGGGTTCCACAAGACACTCTCTCTGGAGCAGGATGGGACCCGTGTCCAGACCATCATCAGCCCAGAAGATGGAGAACCCAGCCTTCTTATCCCCCTGGATCAGAGTCCTGAGGAGGACACAGGACACAGAACCAGGTCAGACACAGAACCAACGTCATGCATAGAACCACGGTCATACATAGAAACAGGGACGTACACAGAAACAGGGTCATAAACGGAACCATATGGAGCAGGCCTCTCACGGAATCAGGTCATGCATAAAACCAGGAACAAATCTGTGACAAATTGCATTTATACAGACGTCTGATCTTAATTTGACCAGTATTGTCAGCAAAATAATCCAGCAGCAATAGGATTTTAACGTTTAGTTCATAATGTTGCTTGATCGGTGGTTAGGCTATTAGCTGGAGAAAGTAGGCAACATGAAAAGTGCAATAATGTTAATATAACCGTGTGTGTATGCAGGTTTTCAGTGAATTTATGTCAATCGTGAAGCTCATCTGCATTTCCTGCGGCGCAGGTAAATTCTCAGCAACAGAAGAGTGATCAAATTAAGATCCTACAGCTGTAGCACAGACTGAGAGAAAGCCAACCTTTTCCATAGAGCCCATTCACAAATAGGTTAAAGCAGGGGCGCAACTTTGGTTTTAGAAGTGGCGGGGACATACAGTACTAGTCAAAAGTTTGGACACACCTACTCATTCAAGGGTTTTTCTTTATTTTTACTATTTTCTACATTGTAGAATAATAGTGAAGACATCAATCTATGAAATAACACATATGGAATTACAGTGGGGAAAAAAAGTATTTAGTCAGCCACCAATTGTGCAAGTTCTCCCACTTAAAAAGATGAGAGAGGCCTGTAATTTTCATCATAGGTACACGTCAACTATGACAGACAAAATGAGGAAAAAAAATCCAAGGTTTTCACACACTGTTGCTGGTATTTTGGCCCATTCCTCCATGCAGATCTCCTCTAGAGCAGTGATGTTTTGGGGCTGTCGCTGGGCAACACAGACTTTCAACTCCCTCCAAAGATTTTCTATGGGGTTGAGATCTGGAGACTGGCTAGGCCACTCCAGGACCTTGAAATGCTTCTTACGAAGCCACTCCTTCGTTGCCCGGGCGGTGTGTTTGGGATCATTGTCATGCTGAAAGACCCAGCCACGTTTCATCTTCAATGCCCTTGCTGATGGAAGGAGGTTTTCACTCAAAATCTCACGATACATGGCCCCATTCATTCTTTCCTTTACACGGATCAGTCGTCCTGGTCCCTTTGCAGAAAAACAGCCCCAAAGCATGATGTTTCCACCCCCATGCTTCACAGTAGGTATGGTGTTCTTTGGATGCAACTCAGCATTCTTTGTCCTCCAAACACGACTGAGTTGAGTTTTTACCAAAAAGTTCTATTTTGGTTTCATCTGACCATATGACATTCTCCCAATCCTCTTCTGGATCATCCAAATGCACTCTAGCAAACTTCAGACGGGCCTGGACATGTACTGGCTTAAGCAGGGGGACACGTCTGGCACTGCAGGATTTGAGTCCGTGGCGGCGTAGTGTGTTACTGATGGTAGGCTTTGTTACTTTGGTCCCAGCTCTCTGCAGGTCATTCACTAGGTCCCCCCGTGTGGTTCTGGGATTTTTGCTCACCGTTCTTGTGATCATTTTGACCCCACGGGGTGAGATCTTGTGTGGAGCCCCAGATCGAGGGAGATTATCAGTGGTCTTATATGTCTTCCATTTCCTAATAATTGCTCCCACAGTTGATTTCTTCAAACCAAGCTGCTTACCTATTGCAGATTCAGTCTTCCCAGCCTGGTTCAGGTCTACAATTTTGTTTCTGGTGTCCTTTGACAGCTCTTTGGTCTTGGCCATAGTGGAGTTTGGAGTGTGACTGTTTGAGGTTGTGGACAGGTGTCTTTTATACTGATAACAAGTTCAAACAGGTGCCATTAATACAGGTAACGAGTGGAGGACAGAGGAGCCTCTTAAAGAAGAAGTTACAGGTCTGTGAGAGCCAGAAATCTTGCTTGTTTGTAGGTGACCAAATACTTATTTTCCACCATAATTTGCAAATAAATTCATAAAAAATCCTACAATGTGATTTTCTGGAATTTCTTTCTCAATTTGTCTGTCATAGTTGACGTGTACCTATGATGAAAATTACAGGCCTCTCTCATCTTTTTAAGTGGGAGAACTTGCACAATTGGTGGCTGACTAAATACTTTTTCCCCCACTGTATGTAGTAACCCAAAAAAGTGTTAAACAAATCAAAATATATTTTATATTTAAGATTCTTCAAAGTAGCCACCCTTTCCCTTGATGACAGCTTTGCACACTCTTGGCATTCTCTCAACCAGCTTCATGAGGTAGTCACCTGGAATGCATTTCAATTAAGAGGTGTGCCTTCTTAAAAGTTAATTTGTGGAATTTCGTTCCTTCTTAATGTGTTTGAGCCAATCAGTTGTGTTGTGACAAGGTAGGGGAGGTATACAGAAGATAGTCCTATTTGGTAAAAGACCAAGTCCATATTATGGCAAGAACAGCTCAAATAAGCAAAGAGAAACGACAGTCCATCATTACTTTAAGACATGAAGGTCAGTCAACCCGGAACATTTCAAGAACTTTTAAAGTTTCTTCAAGTGCAGTTACAAAAACCATCAAGCGCTATGATGAAATTGGCTCTCATGAGGACCGCCAGAGGAAAGGAAGACCCAGAGTTACCTCTGCTGCAGAGGATAAGTTCATTAGAGTTAACTGCACCTCAGATTGCAGTCCAAATAAAAGTAACAGACACATCTCCACATCAACTGTTCAGAGGGGACTGCGTGAATCAGGCCTTCATGGTCGAATTGCTGCAAAGAAACCACTACTAAAGGACAACAATAAGAAGAAGAGACTTGCTTGGGCCAAGAAACACGAGCAATGGACATTGGACCAGTGGAAAGAGTGATGGAGTGCTGCATCAGTTGACCTGGCCTCCACAATCACCCGACCTCAACCCAATTGAGATGGTTTGGGATGAGTTGGACCGCAGAGTGAAGGAAAAGCAGCCAACAAGTGCTCAGCATATGTGGGAACTCCTTCAAGACTGTTGGAAAAGCATTAGTCATTAAGCTGGTTGAGAGAATGCCAAGAGTGTGCAAAGCTGCCATCAAGGTAAAGGGTGGCTACTTTGAAGAATCTAAAATCTAAAATATATTTTGATTTGTTTAACACTTTTTTGGTTACTACATGATTCCATATGTGTTATTTCATAGTTTTGATGTCTTCAATATTATTCTACAGTGGTCTAAGGCACTGCATCGCAGTACTAACTGTGCCACTAGAGATCCTGGTTCGAATCCAGGCTCTGTCGCAGCCGGCCGCGACCGGGAGACTCATGGGCGGCGCACAATTGGCCCAGCGTTGTCCAGGGTAGGGGAGGGAATGGCCGGCAGGGATGTAGCTCAGTTGATAGAGCATGGCGTTTGCAACGCCAGGGTTGTGGGTTCGATTCCCACGGGGGGCCAGTATAAAAACAAATGTATTCACTAACTGTAAGTCGCTCTGGATAAGAGCGTCTGCTAAATGACTAAAATGTAAAATGTAAATGTAGAAAATAGTAAACATAAAGAAAAACCCTTGAATGAGTAGGTGTGTCCAAACTTTTGACTGGTACTGTATATATATATATATATATATTTTTATCCAGTCAGATATACACTCCAAACAGCCTACCCGACCACTCGGAGGCGTCCACATGGTCCTAAAGCACACCGCTGCCTTGTTTTGTATCACATTCCAATGATAAAACTGGGGGGGGGGGGACAAAAATGCAATTTCAGAATGTGGGGGACATGTCGTTGTCCCTCGTCCCCCCGTCCCCAATGAAAGTTGCGCCCCTGGGTTAAAGAGCCAAGTCAAACACAGATCAGTGTCAAATATAGGCTAAATCCACATAGCTGTTCACACACAGAGACGTACACGGACACGCGCACACACACCCCCAACACAGATAACAGGAACCGAGAATACAGTGGGGGAAAAAAGTATTTAGTCAGCCACCAATTGTGCAAGTTCTCCCACTTAAAAAGATGAGAGAGGCCTGTAATTTTCATCATAGGTACACGTCAACTATGACAGACAAATTGAGAAAAAGATAGGGCAAACTGTACTCAGCCAAACACATTACAAACAGGTCAACCCCAAACCAGACCAGTTAGATAGCACCACACTCACTCCTACTCAGCTCTCCAGCAGGTGTTTAACTATAAGGGCAAAGCACACACTAAAGACAAGGTTGTTCAGGAAATTACACTGGTCACGGTTACGTATTGACAACAGCTGAAATGACCACATGTGCCTCTGTACTTGACCGTCTCCATAGGGTCATAGTGTCTACAACAGTGATCCTGCATAGGCCTATTTCAAGAGTCAAGCACACTTGTTATTCTGTCTGTCTTCTCTGGTGGTCAGTTTAGGCCTGGCTCACCCACACAATCCTCAAATGGCTAACCCTTGACCTATCACCCTCATGGTCAAGTTTCTTCACGTGACACACACACAGACAGACACATAGACAGACAGACAAACACACACACACACATACCACCCCCACCCCACCACACACACGTCTATAAACCTTAATCCTCACACTATCTTAACACTTTCTTTTTCCTCTCCCTCCCTCACCAGTTGATGGCGGAGGCCCCGCGGTGCAGGGGCAGGATGGAGGGGTGGTAGATGATGGAACCGTGGGCTGGGTGGTCGATCACATTCATGGGGATGAACTGGGAGCAGAAGGGCATGACGTTGAGCTCAGCCCCCACCGCCTTGTAGGCCTCCACTATTTCTAGGATGGGCTTCCCTTTGACACGCCACCGCGGGAACTTAAAGACTGGCGTCCCATCCTTCTCCGCCACTACCGCTGGGGGGAGAGAGGTGAGGGGGGCAGGAACATATTGAATTATATCTCTGTCTAGTAAATTCATAGGTAATCATGAAGATATTCAGGAAGATAGGAAAGATAGACAGAACATTTCTATCTTTTCTCTCTGTTAGTTTAGACTAGTTTTCCCTTTTGTACAGTGTATGTGAGTGTGTATCTCAGTTTATCTGTGTGACCGTTATCTGTGTGAGCTGGGTGTGCGTCTGGGTTGGGGTCAATTCTGAATTGAGTTGCGAATTGCTCTTTAATTCCAATTAAATTCTTGAATTTGAATTGGCCACACTCCACATGAAGCAGAATTTGAATTGAATTTCAAATGGATTATTTATTCTACACATCACCATAGTAATGTTTATTTTGATAAAATGTATGGTTGGTTACCAGTACATTGAAGCATAAGGTTGAAACATTTCATTCTCCTAAAACTATTTTAAATAATTACAGTGGTCTGGAAATATTATAAGATCATGTTGTGGGTTGTCTATAATAATTCATAATTCCCATTAGATCAAACTCTGCAGTATGGAAGGGACAATCTAACATCTCATGACAATTAAAAATACTGTTTGACATCTTTGAGTTATAATCAAACTAATATTTGAAATGGTATGTGAATTCTTTGCATTAATAAGTAGCATATCCTTTTCATAAAATACTTCTCATATGAATGAGACTTTCATGTTTCACGTCTCAGTTGAACTGCTTTGAATCGCTTTGAATTCAATTCAAATTCAAATCAAGTTCTGCTTCCTGTGGTGTGTGGCCAATTCAAATTCAATTCAAATTCACTATTTGAACTGAATTAAATTACGAATTGACCCCAACCCTGGTGTGCGTGGGGGTTCCGGTCTTCTCCAGTTCCAACCAGTTCCAGGACACAGCCTGCTCTACTACCCTACTAGGGTTAGGGTCACATGAAACCACACTTTGGACCCACCTGCTCCACACAAATTAAATTACACACCCAAGCTGATGGGAGGGGTGGGACAGGACAGGGGGCTGGCCTGGGGGCACACGGCCCATCTCAGGGTGTGTGTATGTGCGTGGTAAAGGCCACATGGAGTTGTTGGCCTCATACAGCTAGCTGTGCTAATCTGGGTGCTAAGCATGGTAGTAGCCTAATAGAAGTTGCCATGCTTTATAAGAAGGCTGTGCTTTATGCCATGGCAATAAGTGAAGTGTTAGAGACTGTTTGACTCACAGACGGCTAGGCTAATAGAGCCATTTTCTGTTTACCATTCAACGTTACGTTCGAGTGATGCGCAGGCATCCCAACATCAAAAAGCTCTGTAGCAGGATAGCTAAAGCTGATGTCGGGACCTTGACAAACTTAACAGTCAGTGAGTGATTTACATTTTAGTCATTTAGCAGACGCTCTTATCCAGAGCGACATACAGTTAGTGAGTGCATACATTTTTCATAGTGATCACCATGAAAACACGCAAGACTGGTGGCTATAGCTATGTTCAACAAGTATATTCTTCTTCTGGCTTTATCTAACTCTATTTGTGATGTTTTACCTTGACTTGCTAGCTTTCTAGGTAATCATTATATCTGCGATTTTGTAGATGATAACCATCTGATTACGTGTTTGTTAACTTGCACGAGCTGAAGTTGCACGTGATCGTATCCACTGCTAGGTAAACAAAGAGGTTTCTGATGACGAACTGCGCGTGCAGCTTTTCATGACGCGGGAAATGGGTCTATAGACGGAACATTACATAATCATTACATTGTCAAGTAAACATTTAAACAGTTGGCAAAAAACACCCAAAATCAAACCATCTGCTTTACTTCAGGCTAATAACAGGGAAATCAAATGTGAAACAATGTTTTACTCAAATGTTTGACTATATTGTGCAACAAGGTTTCCTTTACAGTACCTGTGTCCAGCAATTCAGGCCCTGACATGTCTCTGGACCAGAGGTCCTCTGCCAGATCAACTCAACGGGAACTCAAACGGGAATGTTATTTTTATAGGGATGGCAAAAAATCTTAATAACACAGAGATCTGTTTCCCTGGCCAAACGACACAAACCTCTCCATCCTGTGCCAAGGACTAAATAACCTCACTGCAGAGCAGAGGAGGCTGGTGAGAGGAGCTATAGGATGATCGCAATGGTTGAAATGGAATAAATGGAATGGCGTCAAACGTGATTTTCTGTGTTTGATACCGTTCCATTCCAGCCATTACAATGAGCCCGTCCTCCTATAGCTCCTCTCACCAGCCTCTTCTGCTGCAGAGTCAGGCTGGACTGAAGTTAGGCTAAATCAGGGTAATAGGGACTAACGGGGTGGTAAGGGTGTGTATCTCCCCTGTGTGTGTTTGTTTGCCTAGTGAGGACGCAGTGGCGTTAAGCTAAGGATATTGTCCCATCTAGTCAGTTATTCTCTCTATAGAGAGAGGATAGAGCAAAGCAGAGATAGAATAAAGAAAGAGAGAGGGGGACAAGCACAGAAAATGGACCCTTGCCGTCCCAGCTGATGCATGCTGGGTAAAATAATTTGCATAATATCAACAGATGGCGGCAGACTTTTCACCTCACTGCTGCTCCTCTGGGTCGACTCAGGGCCTCTCCCTACTAAAACAATAGGCCCACAGTCCCGGGGCTAACGCTGGGCATGAAGGCCTGTCTTTGTGCAGGAGCCGTACAGAGTCAACACGGATCTACCTCCCTCGCTGACAGGGACAGTCCTCTCCTGACCCAGAGAGACCCAGGGCTAAAGGGGCTTCCGCCTCAGATCATCAGGGACACCACTGAAGCCATTACATCTCATTTAGAAAAGTGACTGGGAGTAATCATTTACACAAACTCCACTAACTCAGTTAGACCGTGGGAGTCTGGGAGAGGACGTACTGGATCATGACTGAGGCCATGCAGATGGTAACAATGTGAAGAGGTGGCCATGCTCTGGTGAGGATGTAAGCATACACTTCCCTAATGCTTTGCTGCAATATTCATTCACTGAGTCATGATAACTTGTGTGTCCCCCCCCAAAAAAAAAGAGGGCATGAGGAAGAGGGAAAGTAAGAGGGGAAGAGGGACCAAGGAAGAGAAGGAAAGAATGGAGAAGAGAGAGAGAGAGTGACTCCCCCTCCAGTCATCACCAGTGTGTCAATACTTACCCAGAGGGTCTGCCTTGCCATCCTTATCTGGCACAGTGAACACGCCCACCACCTTATGGCCCTGCTTCCGTAGGTTGGTGTACACTTCCTGTCCAAACAGGCTCTGGCCAATCAGAGCCAGTCTCAGCTTATTTTGGTAATAATTCTGGAGGAGACAGGAGAGAAGAAAGAGCATGTGAGTTAGAGTGGTAAAAACTCTTTCTGACACATAACGAGAATAGCTTATAATGTTCTGGTGGCCTTTAAGATCAAAACACATATATTTTCCCCATACCCCTCAGGCTTTGAACCAATATGACCAAATACTGATGGAGAGGAACTTTCTAGAGATGTCATTTGGACCATACCAATGTCCATGCCCAATATTCAGTTTCACTTCTAACATCCATTTACGTCATTTAGCAGACACTCTTATCCAGAGCGACTTACAGTTTAGTGCATACATTATTATTTTTCATACCCCCTGTAGGAATCGAACCCACAACCCTGGCGTTGCAAACGCCATGCTCTACCAACTGAGCTACATCCCTGCCGGCCATTCCCTCCCCTACCCTGGACCAATTGCGCGCCGCCCCATGGGTCTCCCGGTCGCGGCCGGCTACGACAGAGCCTGGATTCGAACCAGGATCTCTAGTGGCACAGCTAGCACTGCGATGCAGTGCCTTAGACCACTGCGCCACTCGGGAGACATCCCTCGTGTTGAATATACAGAGACATTTTGAAAAGCATTTACGCTACTCTTTCCCTCTCCACTACTCTTTCCCTCTCCATTGCCAAGTTTTCTTTGGGAGTTTCTGGCAGCCAGACTGACCCAAAGGGCAATCAATCTTGGTTCTCTGGGAGAGAGAGTGGTCTGAAATGCTATTGGCTACAGAGAGCACAAACCCCTCCTCCAACTAGAATGAATGCTCAAGTATGTTAAGATGCAGCTACTCCAATCAGCGTCTGTCTGGAAGTTCATGTGAAAATGGAAACTTTCAAGTTTCTTATGCCGAAATAGACTATGAATAAAGTAAACACTAACAACGTAATACATTTTAAGACAATGTAATAATAACATAATACATGTTATGACAATGTGTTATACAATTGTTATAGCCTAATGTAAACAACTCCTGTGAAAGCTTACATCCAGACAGGCATGGTAGACTATAATTTTCCAGCACTGAGTGACTATCTATCAGCCTGCTAAAACGCCTATGATAAGAAATACATTTCTGCAGTTACATTGTAACCAACTACAGTAGCAGTTTGATAGGCGCCGGTGTTGTTCACACAACAAGTACAAGTACAAAACCATATAGTATCAGTCCCTTTTCCTTGCTAATATCCTGACAGTAATTTCCATGTCTGTCGAATTATAGACAGTTCGTTGCGGGTATGTGGATTTCTGGATAGTGTGTTGCTCAGCCGCTCTGCTCAGCGGCTCTGCTCAGCTCTGTGGTCTCTCGTTCAGCTGATGCAACTCCCCGCGAACTGTACAGTGGAAGTAATTCGTGCAGCGATGGAGGCAGCGTGCATAACGTGGCAATTGGTAAAGACATGCCTTTCTTTGTATGGTTGTTAGAATACAAATACATAGTACATAATATCAATTCGCCTTTATAGTAATAACTTTAATAATGCTGCATATCAGATATCAAACAAGAGAACTGTCAAGGATGCATCATTTTGATTAGACTGTAGGCTACTGTGAGTGTGCACTGTGCACACCCAGACATTCACAGATCTGAGACCGAGTCATTCATTGATTGTAACATATGAAGATGACTCAGTTCTAACCTGATAGATATTCATCCATTAGAACAACAATGACAACATCGTGTGAATCAGCTGGCAAGCAATCAGGACTCTCCATAGTGACAGAGGGAGGGCTGGGGGGAGACAGAGGGTATAACGGATGCAACATCAACAATGTTACTTACAGAGCTGGTAGATAATTTCCTAATGATTCGGTTCGCTGTCCACAACATGATGGCTGTATTAATTTTCACAAATAAAATATAACAGAATTAGTCCAACGTGGGCTGGGGACGTGTGCGAGCTCCTGTTGACACACACACCTGCCTCGCAGTGACAGTGGTCCGAGCTAGCCACAGCCAGCTTGACCCGACAACCGGCGTGTGCCCGAGCTACCGTCTACGTGCGCGCTCACGAATCT
This sequence comes from Coregonus clupeaformis, assembly GCF_020615455.1. Lineage (NCBI taxonomy): Eukaryota > Metazoa > Chordata > Actinopteri > Salmoniformes > Salmonidae > Coregonus > Coregonus clupeaformis. The sequence goes on from NC_059219.1 coordinate 3,821,414, forward strand.
TCCTTCAATGAGGCACGCCTGTATTTCACATTTCGTTGTGTTTGACAGCAAGTCTTTCACAGTTTTGTCTGTTACCAAGGGTAAACCATTACTTTTTTCCTGGCGTTATAGTAAGAATTGTTTTTCGACATGAATTGTGCGTGCTACTATGTCCTTTCATCAAAAGACCACGAAACCGGCTCGGACACGAGGACGCAACATTGATCGACATTCATGTAAAAAAATAAAGCGTAACCTTCGTCTTGCGCCCCTCTTGAATGGGTTATGACGAGTAGGCTACTATTACATTGTAATTACATTGTAATCAAATATAAATAGCAGCCATTATGTACTATTTTAGGTTGGTGCATTTTATACAAAAGTATCAGTATTAGTTTCAATGTTTAACATAATAATAAAATAATAAAACCACACACACATCAGTATCATCACAGACCATATATATGTAACTTTGTGATTGTTTAGTCATTCATTTAATTTCATCCATTCACTACAGGCCCAGGTCTGGACAGCTGTTCCATCTCAGGAAAACCACCTGATGTGTAAACACACTTTGACCTCTGCCGAACTCGCTGATGGAAAACTAGAGCAGGACAGCTCTCTCGGGATAGTAGTGGAAGGAACCCCAAACATTCACAACAAGGTGCTTTAAACACTCCACAGTTATGCCCTCTCCTGTGTGGAAATTGTGCAACATGAGGAATTATGCATTTGTATTGTTTATTATCCAAACTGTCTGTCTAATGTCTGATGAGTGAGGACAATCGTATCCGTATGAAGGTGATTTGTTGTTCTGTAATTCAGATTCAAGTTTCTGTAAAGCAGAATCAATCATATCAACATACAGTATCTTCTATCTTCCATTGTAGGCAGACTCAGTTGGTTCAATGTTCTGCTTACCTCAACTGTTAGAAAGCACCAGTACTCTACTCTAGAGCTGTGTTGCCTAGCTATATCAGCGAGAACACACCTGCTGCTGTGACTCCCATAGTGAATGAGCTCTGATCAAATATTATTCTGCCCCCATCCACACTGAACTGCCTGGCACAGGTTCCCCCATGCCAAGGTTCACAGGGTTACGTCTCAGTATGGAGAGATGCACAAGCAAGGATGAACACACCCCTCCACACTCACCCACTGACCCAGACAAACACACACATGCACACAAAATGTCTACTGATATCACTGTGGTCATCTGTGCAGTGTTATTGTCTTTTACCCCTAGTGCCCCCTATAAGCCTGCTGATTTCCAAAGGGATACTTACTGTATTATTGGTTTGTATCCATGTCATAGTCATGGATACAATTTAGGAAATAATCTTAGTACCCTAATTTGATATGTTGTCTTGTATGCTTCTTCATAGGAGTCCCATGTCAGGGTATCTTATCTCTCCCATGTCAACTAGCTACCTGTCAAGGACAGAACACTGCCTTACGGAGGAATGAACTGGTGTCACAGAAGGCACTCCTCTGTAGCACCCATGCTCAACATGATGAAGAGCAAAAAGTTACAAAAAGGAAGCAATCACAAAAGGACAGTGTTTGGAAGGACAAATTAAACAATGCCTGTGACTGATTACAGGTGAAAAATATATTTCCCTCATGACATTTTAAACTTTAACACGAGGCTACATTGTAGGCACAGATCAGTGAGTCAGTCTCCCCTACTATTTACTAAATGTAGAATTGGTTAGTTATTGTCAGTACAAACTAGATGGATTACCATGAGATTATAGTTGATATGTTATATCTATGTAATAATTATGATGTAAGTCAAATGTTGACGATGCAGTGAAGTTCACTAGTTGCAATTGTACATGCTTCTGATATCTGCATGCTGCAGTTAAGTATAGACAGTTGGTGCAGTCCCAAGCCATTGAATATATCAGGAGTTGACTTAAATATCAATAGTGTGACTATTAATAACTGAAGGCTGATAAAACTGGCTACAGCGAGACGTAGCCTTTTTCCTGTATGTGACACACCTGTGTGTGTATTGTAACTGCTGTCGTTAATGCAGGTCTGAGGGTGTTTTGGATAAACTTTGGATCTGTATAAAGTATTGCAAATGTATGTCTGTATGAGAAACCACAAAAAAAGATTAAGGGGAACAAATGTGATTTATTGTGTAACTTAACTAAAACATTAAAAAGAGGACTAACATTAAGAGCACTGGTGGTGGGTCACACTTGGGGTTCCCACCTCAGATTCACAGGGGCTGCTGTGGAGAGGGGGAGTCAACTCTCAATTCTTCCGTCAAACACCAGAACCGACTGTTTTGACATGAGGAGTTGTCAATTCCCTTCCATGGGCTAAGTGAGTTCTGTCATCAAAACAAAGTGCTGGTTATATGTTCTCCCATTTAATTTGATCCCTTCAATTGCATCAACATCTTGGCATGTACAGGATTCTATTGACAAACACCAGAACCTCATGTCAAACACCAGAACCGACTGTTTTGACATGAGGAGTTGTCAATTCCCTTCCATGGGCTAAGTGAGTTCTGTCATCAAAACAAAGTGCTGGTTATATGTTCTCCCATTTAATTTGATCTTTTCAATTGCATCAACATCTTGGCATGTACAGGATTCTATTGACAAATCAGTTGGCAAAAGTTCTAATAGGGTAAATAAATCTAGAACAAAAACCAATAGTCACTTCCCTATGGATAGGGCAGGCAGCAGTCCTGGAAGGCAGAGGAGATATATGCCCAAATCTCTGTCTGGCCAGAAACGTAATTGGTTGGTGGAAAAGCAACACAGCAAACATGGTGGGTGATATCATTGGTTAATATCAAAAGGGGGCGGGGCACTCCTCCAGGACCGTGCATTCTGGTAGGTTCCCACAGCTAGTGTTAAACTCAACGGATAACAAGTGACAATGCTCTTCTCCCTTTCCCATCGTGCTCTCTGCTGCTGGACCCGGGCGGCAAAGTGAAGACATCACAGGAAGCGGATTCCTGCTCCAAACTGGACGCCGTCGCATATCCTGAGGGAGGAAAGGAAAACAAGGGAAGATAAGGCAAAGAAAAGGTTTGGGACCTGTATGTGCCGCACCTGGTGTATGTGTATGGCTAGGTGTTAGGGCTTCTGTGTCTGTTTATTTACAGCATATAATGAGCTGTATGGCACTGCAGCAATAACGCATCTCTTGTTCTACCATCTCTGTGAGTGAGTGTATGCGAGTCTGCTCTCAGGCTTTTTTGTAGAGAGCTATATAAAGCCCCAGCCTAATGGAGCGGAGTCTGACCTACTCCTCGAGAGAGAGAGTGTGTGTGTGTGTGTGTGTGTGTGCGTTGTACCTGTCTCCACTCTGAACCCCCATGGGAATGCAGTAGTTGAGCTCCAGCCTGGCGATGTTCCCAAGACGCAACACGAGGCCTGCTCCATACGACCAGCGGATACACTCAGCCAGCTTCTGTAGGTGTGCTCTTGGACCCTCTCCTGGAGACAGGAAAACACTTCCACGTAAGAGGAGGCACAGAAGAGGCAGCATGCACACATAGATGTACAAACAGACAATTTAACATTTATTTGCAGTATGTACTGTATATGTAACTCATCATTAGTTAAATGGGGGCAATGAAAAACACAACATTGACTACTATCTATGGAGTTCAAGGTACCCACCATAGTTGAGGTTGCACAGGTTCCCAGCGTTGAGGAAGAAGTGTGTCCTGAAGAGGTCTCCGAAGCCGCCCCGGCCCGGACGGAAGGGCAGAGGAGTGTACAGGTGGAGCCCGCCTGCCCAGTACGCCTCTCCCCCCAGGTAGTCACCTGCAGTAACACAGGTAAACCCTTACATTTTATCATCATGACTCCTGGCAACTGACACAACCCTGTGCACCACACATGGCCATTCAAATAAATAGAGAGCATGTGACCTCACCCTCGCTCTGTGGGCCGATGCTGTACATTCCAAATCCTCGCACACTGGTGGGACCGCCCAGATAGAATCTGGACAATACAGAAAGATGTCAATGACAAAAATGTCACTCACAGACCACAGGTCCTCACAACATCCCCTAAAACAATTGAGGATAAATACTTCACAGAATGAGTTTTAACTCCATAGCGCCACCTAGCGATTTCTGTCAAATCCATGTGACATTATTCTGTTGAGTGGTCCTACCTGTCAGCGATGGAGGACGGTCTGCCTCCGATGGGGAGGAGACACCCACCCCAGAGGGAGGCAGAGAGGACCTGAAAGAGACCACCAGGGCCATGTTATATGAAATGTTGAACACTCAGGTACCCATAAATCACTTCCTATTTGCCCTGGATATTCCCCCAGGTTAGGGACCGAGTAGTGTTCCCTTACCGAGTCCCAGACCAGCCGTCTGTTGAACTGCAGCTCAAAGTCCTCCTTCAGGAAGCTGGCGTCTCCGCCTGTATAGCCAGCCAGCTCCTACAGAGGGCAAGACACAACACACATCAGCATGGCCACTTCATATAGATCTACAGTGGTTGTATTATGCAGAGGAAGTCACATACACAAACATACCTGGTTGATCCTCAGTAACGCACCTTTCTTGGGGAAGATGGCAGAGTTCCTGGTGTCAATGGACATGGTGTGCTGCAAGACAACAACCATCAGTGGTCAGACTCCGATAGATTCTTGCTACTTTGAGAGTTAAGATCATTAAGGGTTACGATCATTAGATAAAGGGAACTGAGAGACAAAGGGCTTTGTACCGAGAGGGCAGACTTGAGGGTGTGTCCGCTCTCTTCTCGCACGGCGAAAGAGGCACTGCGTGCCAGACAGCCCAGCTCCCTCCACACACCCTCCCACTTCAGAGTGTGGTTGGTCCTCCACAGAGGAAACTATAGGAGAGAGAGCGAGGAGGGAGAGATGGAGAGAGACAGTTATCCCTGTGGAAATTCAAGGCAGATTAAATGAAAACAACACATGTGACACACACAGACCCACACAAACACACACAGTAGGAGTCCTCTTACGTTGAGCTCAGTGGAGACACCTCTGTCCGTCTCTTTCAGGGAGCTCCATGGAAACTGGCCTGTGACTTTGTACAGGTTTAGAGTGAGGCTGCAACAAGACAACACCTGTCAGGGCCATGATCCATACAGTGACCGTCTCATTACTGAACTATGTTCTACATAAAGGTTATAAATACATCACCATGGCAACATAACATACTGTCAATATGACCACTGATAGAAACAATCAAACTTGAAACAAAATGGCAGCCATTACACTGCAAGTGCTATTTCAATTTTCTATCGACACAGAGAGCAAGGACAAAGGTGTTCACTGTTCGTACTTGCGTTCGAAGTTGCCTGGCTGGGGCTTGAAGAAGGACAGGCCGTAGGAAGTCTCCTTGGTCCCGTAGGAGAACTGGAAGGTTAACTTCTCAGCACGGCCAAACACGTTAGGAAGCTTCACACCCAACACCTGGAAGACCGAGGCAACGTTACTCCCAGGTCAGGGTCACACACCTGTTCTACCTGTCTGTGAACGTACATTACCACACTATGCACCTATTTGGAAGTGTCTGCTGTGAAAATGAGGCAGAGAAGCTGCTTAACCTGTCTGTCTGTAAACATTCTGTAAATCACCTCTATATCACATGATTGTATTTAGGAATGTCATCCCTGGGTCATTGTGACAGGGGTTTCAAAGAACAACATTTTGTGATAGCGCTCTTGTAAGTACAGTGAGGGAAAAAAGTATTTGATCCCCTGCTGATTTTGTACGTTTGCCCACTGACAAAGAAATGATCAGTCTATAATTGTAATGGTAGGTTTATTTGAACAGTGAGAGACAGCATAACAACAAATAAATCCAGAAAAACACATGTCAAAAATGTTATAAATTGATTTGCATTTTAATGAGGGAAATAAATATTTGACCCCTCTGCAAAACATGACTTAGTACTTAGTGGCAAAACCCTTGTTGGCAATCACAGAGGTCAGATGTTTCTTGTAGTTGGCCACCAGGTTTGCACACATCTCAGGAGGGATTTTGTCCCACTCCTCTTTGCAGATATTCTCCAAGTCATTAAGGTTGAGGCTGACGTTTGGCAACTCAAACCTTCAGCTCCCTCCACAGATTTTCTATGGGATTAAGGTCTGGAGACTGGCTAGGCCACTCCAAGACCTTAATGTGCTTCTTCTTGAGCCACTCCTTTGTTGCCTTGGCCGTGTGTTTTGGGTCATTGTCATGCTGGAATACCCATCCACGACCCATTTTCAATGCCCTGGCTGAGGGAAGGAGGTTCTCACCCAAGATTTGACGGTACATGGCCCCGTCCATCGTCCCTTTGATGCGGTGAAGTTGTCCTGTCCCCTTAGCAGAAAAACACCTCCAAAGCATAACGTTTCCACCTCCATGTTTGACGGTGGGGATGGTGTTCTTGGGGTCATAGGCAGCATTCCTCCTCCTCCAAACACGGTGAGTTGAGTTGATGCCAAAGAGCTCCATTTTGGTCTCATCTGACCACAACACTTTCACCCAGTTCTCCTCTGAATCATTCAGATGTTCATTGGCAAACTTCAGACGGCATGTATATGTGCTTTCTTGAGCAGGGGGACCTTGCGGGCGCTGTAGGATTTCAGTCCTTCACGGCGTAGTGTGTTACCAATTGTTTTCTTGGTGACTATGGTCCCAGCTGCCTTGAGATCATTGACAAGATCCTCCCGTGTAGTTCTGGGCTGATTCCTCACCGTTCTCATGATCATTGCAACACCACGAGGTGAGATCATGCATGGAGCCCCAGGCCGAGGGAGATTGACAGTTATTTTGTGTTTCTTCCATTTGCAAATAATCGCACCAACTGTTGTCACCTTCTCACCAAGCTGCTTGGCGATGGTCTTGTAGCCCATTCCAGCCTTGTGTAGGTCTACAATCTTGTCTCTGACATCCTTGGAGAGCTCTTTGGTCTTAGCCATGGTGGAGAGTTTGGAATCTGATTGATTGATTGCTTCTGTGGACAGGTGTCTTTTATACAGGTAACAAGCTGAGATTAGGAGCACTCCCTTTAAGAGTGTGCTCCTAATCTCAGCTCGTTACTTGTATAAAAGACACCTGGGAGCCAGAAATCTTTCTGATTGAGAGGGGGTCGAATACTTATTTCCCTCATTAAAATGCAAATCAATTTATAACATTTTTTACATGCATTTTTCAGGATTTGTTGTTGTTGTTATTCTGTCTCTCACTGTTAAAATAAACCTACCATTAAAATGATAGACTGATCATTTCTTTGTCAGTGGACAAACGTACAAAATCAGCAGGGGATCAAATACTTTTTTCCCTCACTGTATGTGTGTGTGTGAGAGAGTGGTGTGCCTGTGTATTCTCTCACCATGCTGCCCTCGTTGTTGCCGACCATGGTGTTATAACTGCCCGTCAGCCTCTTCATCTCTGTCACCTCGAACGTCACGTCCAGACCATTGGGCAACGCGTCCGCACCTGGGAGGGGTAGACCAAAACAGACTGTGAGCACAGGTAGACTAACATACGGCTCCTCTCCAGTGACACAATTATCTATTTACTGGTTATCCTTTCATATTGGCAACATCTCATGATTGAGATGGGTCGTGATATTGTGTCAGACACACACACACATACACACAGCTGTTTATGGGTGCACACTGTACCATCTGATGTATCAATGACGACCTCCACCTCTTTGAAAATGCCCATACGCAGCAGTTTCTGTCTGGCAATATGAGACTTCTTCATGACCTATCAAAGACACAACAAACAGCTTTTAGCACAGATGTTTCACCTTAGACAAGGGAACATTTCAGAGTGTGTGTGTAGGTTGTGTGTGAATGTTTATGTATGTGGAGTCCAGAGTGCTCATACTTACATCAATAAGGTTTTTAGCATCGAAGACCTCAGAGATTTCATAGCCCAGCAGATCCTCTTTAGTTCTGCCCAAGCCCTCAATGTTGACATGTTGGACAACAACCTGCAATGAATGGACAGATAGTCCGGTTCTCAGCATCCATTACAACTAGGTGATCAATGATTTACTCTGCTCCCTTTGCTAATGAGATGGCAAACAACTTGTCATTTGAGTAGTTTGGATAAGAGATGCTTACGTCTTTGTTTTCCAGGACCTCCTGTTTAGTCTCTTGTTCTGCCTCCTGCACCTCAATCATGTCGTCGGGATGAACGCCCATGTCACGCCCGTGCATCGGGAGAGGGTCCATACTCTGAACAGTGTCGAGAACGAGGAAAAATAATGTGACGATTTTATCATGCTTAGATAGCTAGCTAGCTTTGTTTTGTCAAGGTGGACCTGTAAATTTGCTAGCATGCTGACAGACCAGACACAATCTATATTGCATAACATTATATTTACATAGTATTCATTAACATTACATAAAATATAGTTCAATAACAATTTGCCTCATGTCGTACAACTCTTTGACATTAATGTCATTTCTGTACCTAGTCCAAGGCCTACGCGTTCGTCCATACTAGTACACCGCCATACAATAGACACTGAACGGGGAGGTCATGCAGAATTTCATCCCCACGTCTCGTGGTTGTAAGAAATTAAGATTTACCCTGGCGTGGACAGTCCCCATTGTGACGTCTTTGTCTTGAAAAATATCCCTTTTGATCAGAAAATGTTTTTTAACAGACCTATTTAGAGAAGAAAGACGCTACTGCCAATCGCTAGATTTTACAGGACCAAGCCCCCTTCAAGGGAGACGCCATGACACTTTGCGAAGCATGCTCTGCGCACAGTGATTGGTCAAAAAGGTGCCTTTGTCACTGACAGGTGGGCGGGACAAAACCAGGGCACTGATGTAATGTGTCTCGAGACCAGCAGAGGACAGTATCCCTACATTCAAACTTCAGCACTGTGTAAGGACCCCGCTTTGACTGGCAAGTCCAATAGCGTGCATGAGTTGCACTTGCGTGCATTATATTTAGAGATAACGTAGGTCCCTTCAGATGTATGCTTCTTGTGACTTAGTTTATTTCAAAGTATTTACATTGCATAGCAAATAATGACAAGAATATGCCTACCCACCACAACCAACTAAGAAGGGCCCAAAACTGCCCATTAGCCTACGCATGTAGTCTATTGAAATAAGCGCCTGCGGGACAATCATTCTGCATCTGAAAAACATCCAAACGTACGTACATCCGAGTTATTTTTTCTCACTTTTATTCACCACCATTGTAACTTGAAGCGGAGTCACTGACCACCTTCCGGAGACACTTGAAACCCTACCTCTTTAATGAATACCTGGAATAGTATACAAGTAATCCTTCTCCCCCACCCCCATATATATATATTAAAAAAAAAGTGGTTGTCCCACTGGCTATCATAAGTTGAATGCACCAATTTGTAAGTCGCTCTGGATAAGAGCGTCTGCTAAATGATGTAAATGTAAATGTAAGATGTATAACCTTATTAATAGGCCTACATCATCATGATTCATGAGTTCCATGATGGGCAATTGAGACCTCCGCTGACAATTTGGCCCCGCACTTGTGAGAAATATCTGACAACATTTATTGATCAAGTTTGATGATTTTCTGGGTTGGTTGCGGTCTCATGCGGTGAGTAATCAATTGAACCAAAGCAACCCATTTCCCCCTCTCTCTCTCTCTCTCTCTCTCTCCCTCCTCTACACCTCCAATCCGCTCTTCAAATGCGTGCAAGCCAATCAGCGAGCTGAGAGTGCCTCGCATAGTCTCGCTGTCCTCTTCTACTGCCACTGCCAGTACCAAAACGGTTCTCTTATCAAAGAAAAACACAACCAAAAAACTGCATTCAATCACCCCCTTTTACCATGGGAAGTGCTTGTTTTTCCTGGGACGTTTGTTTGTTTTTCGTCCTCATAAATACTTGTGAGGTGATGGGGAATGTTGGACTCGCAGGTAAGGAGCTCTCTTTCTTTCCCTGTCTGTCTTTTATATAATTTTAACACATATTTTTTAAGATAGGCTAGTGCTGCCTATTTTTCCTGTTAATGTTTTATTGAACTGTTTAAAGCAGTGTATGACAGCGTAGAATAGATTAAACGTAGTGGGTTTCTTTAATGCATAGGCTAATGGAGATTATATTTATTTTAATTGGATAGTATTTGTGGACTGAGATAACAGTTGAGATAACATGTTCTTTTGAGAAACACTTGGTTGAGGATGGATAATTTGGGCTGGCAAAATTTGAACAGTATGGAAAGGAGAAATAGCTGAACACCAATATTGCACAACAACAGTGAATGAAATATATAAATTTGAAGCCATATCTAGCAATTATAATAGGCTATGAATTGGTGATGTGATATGCGCGCGAAATATCTCAGAGGCTGCAAAAACGTTTACATTTGGCCTTGCGGAGCTGAACCATTTTAACCAATTTTTGACTGACAATAAAATACACGTTTTTATTGACAATATTACTCTAAACACTATTTAAAGTTGAGTATTTGTTTCGCCCTGTTAAATTGCCCTTTCTGAATGTTAAAAAGGTGAGAAGAGTCTACAAGAAATTAGATTCATCGACTGATATCAATCTGAATGTTCTACCTGTCGTATATCAATCTGTGAAGTAGGTCCTGGACTGGTTAATGTGTGGATAAAAATATGACTAGGCATCTCTTCACCCCTCTGCTTGAACGAATTCCTCCTATGAGCTGATACAGAGCATATTTTCCGGATCAGTTGCATTCGCCGAGGTGTCCATATGGACGTGGGTTGGGAAGGTGGCCTTCACGGTCCCTGGAGGAGTCCATCCCAACCTGCTTATCGACTACCTTTCAGCGGATAGTGGCGCGCATTGTCTCCCTCCCACTATGGATGGACGAGAAGTCAATATTGGGACGGCCACTGAAGCCCGGGAGAGGGCTTTGTTTAAATATTAGTCAACGATATTTCATAAACCAGAATATTATTTTTGACCCAGGTCCTTTCAACTTGGCCTGTACTAAATTGAGTTTGCGAATGTTTTAATAGTTTTATGGTGAACCTGCCATAACAGTTTCCTGCCTTACATCTATTCTCTGTCATAAACTCAGTGAGAACTGGCAATTGAACTATCAAGTCCAGGTTTTACAGGCTACAGTGGCGGCTCCTGAAAAAATTCTCAGGAGGGGCAATTTTTCTGATGATTTAGGTGACCTACACACATTTAAAAAAAGATATGTCCAGCAACAACATGAAGACAGGGGCAGCATATAAGTCAATACCAGAAGCATTTATTGACTGATCTGGGGAGATGGATTCCAGTTTCTGTGACAGATTATAAATAATCTCTGATGCCTTTGTTATATTAGCTTTTGGTTGAATGTACTGTCGTAGTAAATATATAATGTTATAGCTTGGTCTGACTAAAATCTTGTGCATGACCCATTTTGTGTTGGGCGTTTGTTTTCAATCAATGCTGTTCCTATCCTATAACAATGGACAAAAGAGTCCTATCTTGTCAGCCTTGTCAGCAGGTGGCCAAGGACAACTGGTCCTCTGTAGCTCAGCTGGTAGAGCACGGCGCTTGTAACGCCAAGGTAGTGGGTTCGATCCCCGGGACCACCCATACACAAAAAAAAAAATTTATGCACGCATGACTGTAAGTCGCTTTGGATAAAAGCGTCTGCTAAATGGCATATTATTATTATTACAACACCCACGCCATAGGTCTCTCAGTTCTTCCAACTCACGAGTTCTTGCTCTGAGGACACACACACACACACACACACACACACACACACACATCATCACTGATAACACACACACGCACACACATCATCACTGTTAAACACACACACACACACACACACAAAAATCCCCTCTCTTTAGGCTGAACATTTGAAGACAGAGAACCCGACTCAGAGCCAATGCAACAGTGGAGTGGACCTCGCCCAACTCATCAGGACCAATCAGAAGATCAGAACTACTAGATTCAACCTACATCATTTATTGTATAAAATGTCTGCACACAATGTTTTCGGGCTCTCTTCTCCCTAAGAGTTTGACGAACGAGTCCGTGCACGCGATTCCAGATATCTTTACCTCTGAATAAACTGCCTTTATTATACAATTATCCACCCTGTCCAAAGTCTCTACTTGGTCTCAGTTCTCCAGTAAACTTGTGATTATCAACAGTACACAACGGTAACAAACAATTGGGGGATCTCACGGGGCAGATAGTAAGGTCGCAGTGACACAGAAAGCAGTTCAATGTCGGGGTACAGAGTCGCTCTCTTACCAGGATCGCGGTCCGCTCTGACCAGGGTGAAGGTGGCCGGCTCCACTTTCTGTCCGGGACTCTGTCATCCAGCCAAGTCTCCCAGCTGTATTGGGATTCAGCTGCCAGCAGCGTTTTCATTATTTAGTCCGTTCATAGCGGGTATGTACACGATCAACAAGATCAGTCCAAAACCAACCACTGGAAATCCATGGTTGGCAGAATGTTTGTAAACTAAGTCTACAAATTAAAAACATAAAATAACGCCACACTGCAGGTCGCAACAGAGACGCTGCTAGCCGCCATTTTCTTAGCTACGTTCATGGTTACGTCACGTATGACGAAAGCGCGTAAGTGCAAGCCCACAGACACCCATAGAGATTGTATTGAAAGCTTTGAAATTTGAAAAAATAGATTTTACATGACAGGCTATGAGAGACTTCTGGGCGATTTTCAACTTGACTGAAATCGCCCCAAAAACGGGCGGGGCCATTTGAAGCACGACTTTAGCCTGATTTGACATTTAGTGGCTGGCAGATCAGACGTGAACACTGATAACTACTGTTGCCGTGATATAATTGATTAGAAAAAAAATCCCTTCCTTTTCCCGTTTGGCAGTGCGTCGCCCATATCGCCCTATTGAACAAGCCGTCCCTGACAGGCTATATCCCACTGCCTACTCCTATCACTTTATTTTTCATTTCTACTGGCACTCACATGGGAGCAAATAAATCAGTCATCTGCTTCATAAAAAATATTTATTGCAATGACATTCTATTGTTTATTTATTGCATTTTGTTGAGCTGGCGGGGGGGCAGGCAGCAGGGCTTAACCCTGCAGAGAAATAAACGCTGGTCTTAGGGCTCCCAACATGGGCTATTCATGAGGGGCAAGACAGGAGACAGGGTAGCTGCTTCTCAGCTCAGGATACATCACTAGAGAGAGAAAAATAACAGCATTTTGGATAGATGAAACTTTCTCTCTTACTCTTTTGGTCTCTCGCTTCTCTCTCTCTCTCTCTCTCTCTCTCTCTCTCTCTCTCTCTCTCTCTCTCTCACTGTCTGTGTGAATGAGCTGTAATTAGCTGGGGTGAGGCCCCTGGATTCAGCCCCAGATGTGACTAGCCTCTCTAACAATGACTTGATCAATTAGGGTTCCCTATAGTCACTCAGTATTCCAGAGCCATCCACTAAGCCCTGATACAATTGTGTACCTCTCTGCTAATGGTATTTGATTAATATAAATTATTATTGGTTTTGTCCTCTTTAGTGTTGTCCAAGATAACCTACTGGTATCATTTATAGGGTTAAGAAACCTCACCCTCCATCCACTATCTCCCTCCCTGACAGTTTATTGTCTTATACAAGGAGTTTTACATTTTGGACATTTGCCATCTTCAAGTAAATACTTCAAGTAAACATAGCCTGTATATATCTGGACAGAGCTGCATTTGGCTAAGAGGACTGGGCTTTCCCTGAGAGAGTAAGATTTAAACATTCGATTGAGGTTGTACAAAACCCATTCACCTCTCACCAAAATAATCTCTATTTTATAGACTTAGTCCTATTGATGAGTCCTTGGAGACCAGTGGTTTACAGTTGTCCGTTGTGTCATTTCTCTAGATGCAGATGAGTGCTCTGAAGCCACAGATGACTGTCACATTGACGCTCTCTGCCAGAATACCCCCAAATCCTTCAACTGCATCTGCAAGCCAGGATACAAGGGAGACGGCAAGCAGTGCGAAGGTGAGTTGAGCTCCATTGTCTTATTATGGCTTCAATGTGATATTACTCCCCTCCCCTCCCTCCCGCCACTCCCATCCAAATCATCATCCTCACTCACCCCACACCCCTGCCCTCTCCAAACTTCATTCCGCCCGGCCCCTATTGCTCTCTGACAGGCTCTGCAGTAATGGCAGGTTTTACAGCTGTTTCACAGGAACCCCCATTCCTCTCTCCTCCTCTCCCCCCTCCCGACTCCCGCCCCCCCGCCGGCTCTCCTAATTAACTGGGAGGAAGTGGACTGGGGGAAGGTGTGAGGGTGAGAGGGGTCAGCACCTGGCTGTTCATTCACACCTCCAGTCATTTCTGCCTCAAAGCACACCACAGCTGGAGCTAGAGCTTGCTTGGTGCACAGGACACACTCCCTCCCAACGCTAGCCTGTCTAGCCGTACAAATGCAATCGAAACACATCTACGCACGCACACACACAAACGCCAGTTCAGCTTATAGGCTAGCACCGCAAATAATATTGACACAAAACAATACATCAGTCATATTGGCCACTAGAGCTTATAATTGCATGTGTTAGCCAGGATAGGAGAGGATGAGAGGATTGTGGGGATGACGTGCCCTTTTCTATAGGGGTTTTCGCTGTCTTTATGTTCAGGCTTTTTCAAGTGTCTACTGTTTGTTTAAGTATTTGTGTGTATGTCAGTGAGTTATATCCAACACTTTCTCCCGTTTGCGCAGCTGTGTACCAGTGTCCCCCGCCCGAAACACACACACACACACACACACACACACACACACACACACACACACACACACACACACACACACACACACACACACACACACACACACACACACACACACACACACACACACAGAGAGAGAGAGAGAGAGAGAGTGAGCAGGTATTATATCTGTGGAACTCACCTGGATATTGCCCATTCAGAGATTCTATACCTCTCATTTGGTCAACCTGGGGAGAACATAATGAGATGAACCTGTGTCATTGTTTGATTAGCTCACTTATCAAATGCCTCAGGCTGTGTGAGTCGGTCTTCCTGCATAGGACTATATAATCACACACCTGGCTTGGAGAGAGGGAGTAAGGTAGATTGACTATTATTTCCACCATTTTGTGTCTGCTGATTCTGTTGAGTTGCATGCAAATCCATATTGGCAGCAATCCGGTCTACTTGATATAGCTCTGTCTCGATTTGTTTTGCCCCAGTCTAATTCTATTGGCAAGTCTCTGTTATTGGACTTAGGCTATGACATTGGAGAGATGTTCTGGAATTGCTAGAAACGCCTGTACTAAAAGATGATATTGTACCAGGCAGCGCTGCTACACATTGCATAATCTTCAGTCAGAAACACAATGGTCCTTATCCTAGAACAGATTGAGCTGCCCAGAATAATATATTATGTTATGTCCATAGAGAGGAAACTGCAAAAGGTTGAGAGTGTTTTTAGGGAAATGTTCCTCCTACCGTAAACAACTGTCTGAGCAGAGGGCCGACCTGTCTGTCTTGTCTGTCTGTCTGTCTGCCTGCCTGCCTGCCTGCCTGTCTGTCTGTCTGTCTGTCTGCCTGTCTGTCTGTCTGTCGGTCTGTATGTCTGTATGTCTGTCTGTATGTCTGTATGTCAGTCAGTCAGTCAGTCAGTCTGTATTGTCTGTCTGTCTGTGTGTATGTCTTGTCTGTCTGTATGTCTTGTCTGTCTGTCTGTGTGTACAGATTTATTGTGCTTAACTGAAATTCTAAGAGGGGTGTATTTCATATTTGGATGGGAATATATTTGTCCCTATTGTTGATTGAATTGTTTATGTGTGTGTGTGTGTGTGTGTGTGTGTGTGTGTGTGTGTGTGTGTGTGTGTGAGCGAGTGTGTGTGTGTTACATGTGTGTTGTACAGATGGAGAAACTAATTATCTATGCCTATGCCTCAGTATCTGAAATCCGATGCACTTGTGTCCTGTCCTCCTGTCCTTGTGTTCCATACTGAAGCCACGATTGTTACGGCACAATTAACGCCTCGATCACACCGACAGCGTCATTGCATTTTGGTACACCAGAAGTACATTCATTTCCAATGGAACGCTGTGTTTCCCTCGCAGCATTGCGTTGCAGAGGCAGTTGCAGTGCGTTCTGTGTGGTGCATATGTTGGATTTATCTAACGTATGCATCAAACTGTATGCGTAGATGGCTTGACAAAAATGGTAGCAGAAGGTGAATGTTGAACTTTTGTTGCACACATATCCAGATGATGCTGCGTACCATTTTGCGCAATGACGCTGTCTGCGTGATCGAGGCATAAGGTCCAGTGAATGGTTGATAGAATGAAGACACATGGTGGATGTGAGTTGACCCCTGACCTCTGTGATTAGATAGGGGCTGTGTAATTGGCCAGCTATGTTTCCCATCAGCAGACATTACATTAACCCGGTGGTGCAGAGGAAAGAGAGAGTCATTAGGACAAGCAGAGAGCTGCTCTCTCTCGCTCTCTCCGTCTGCTGTCTCTCTACTTCCTGGAAATGACTATGCCTCAGGATGGACGACTGGGAGGCTACACTCTCTCAGAGAGGGACCCAGTAGTTAGCAGCTGATAACTCAACATTCCAGTACAATTTCCGGTAACACTTTACTTAAAGCCGACAGGCATAATGCTTTATTACGTGTTATAAGCATGAACATTTATGTCCTATTATAAGGCTTTTATTGTATGATGTGGAATATTGCAGGTTACCTGTAATTAATCACAGAATTGCATTTTTATTTATAATTCATAAGTGTTCCTATCAGATTATGGTCTTTCTCTCGAGGAACACCCTTTTCTTTTCTCTAAATCTTGCGTCTATGAATGCCGCTCTCTGTATATTTTTACATGGGCTGATATTGCTGTCTCCTTATGGAAAAATGTGAATTTAGGGCCCTGCGCTGTCAAACGAAGAATGAGACAATGTGAAAGAGCATAACACGTTGTGTACAGTGGGGAAAAAAAGTATTTAGTCAGCCACCAATTGTGCAAGTTCTCCCACTTAAAAAGATGAGAGGCCTGTAATTTTCATCATAGGTACACGTCAACTATGACAGACAAAATGAGAAAAAAAAATCCAGAAAATCACATTGTAGGATTTTTAATGAATTTATTTGCAAATTATGGTGGAAAATAAGTATTTGGTCAATAACAAAAGTTTCTCAATACTTTGTTATATACCCTTTGTTGGCAATGACACAGGTCAAACGTTTTCTGTAAGTCTTCACAAGGTTTTCACACACTGTTGCTGGTATTTTGGCCCATTCCTCCATGTAGATCTCCTCTAGAGCAGTGATGTTTTGGGGCTGTCGCTGGGCAACACAGACTTTCAACTCCCTCCAAAGATTTTCTATGGGGTTGAGATCTGGAGACTGGCTAGGCCACTCCAGGACCTTGAAATGCTTCTTACGAAGCCACTCCTTCGTTGCCCGGGCAGTGTGTTTGGGATCATTGTCATGCTGAAAGACCCAGCCACGTTTCATCTTCAATGCCGTTGCTGATGGAAGGAGGTTTTCACTCAAAATCTCACGATACATGGCCCCATTCATTCTTTCCTTTACACGGATCAGTCGTCCTGGTCCCTTTGCAGAAAAACAGCCCCAAAGCATGATGTTTCCACCCCCATGCTTCACAGTAGGTATGGTGTTCTTTGGATGCAACTCAGCATTCTTTGTCCTCCAAACACGACTGAGTTGAGTTTTTACCAAAAAGTTATATTTGGTTTCATCTGACCATATGACATTCTCCCAATCCTCTTCTGGATCATCCAAATGCACTCTAGCAAACTTCAGACGGGCCTGGACATGTACTGGCTTAAGCAGGGGGACACGTCTGGCACTGCAGGATTTGAGTCCCTGGCGGCGTAGTGTGTTACTGATGGTAGGCTTTGTTACTTTGGTCCCAGCTCTCTGCAGGTAATTCACTAAGGTCCCACTGTGTGGTTCTGGGATTTTTGCTCACCGTTCTTGTGATCATTTTGACCCCACGGGGTGAGATCTTGCGTGGAGCCTCAGATCGAGGGAGATTATCAGTGGTCTTGTATGTCTTCCATTTCCTAATAATTGCTCCCACAGTTGATTTCTTCAAATCAAGCTGCTTACCTATTGCAGATTCAGTGTTCCCAGCCTGGTGCAGGTCTACAATTTTGTTTCTGGTGTCCTTTGACAGCTCTTTGGTCTTGGCCATAGTGGAGTTTGGAGTGTGACTGTTTGAGGTTGTGGACAGGTGTCTTTTATACTGATAACAAGTTCAAACAGGTGCCATTAATACAGGTAACGAGTGGAGGACAGAGGAGCCTCTTAAAGAAGAAGTTACAGGTCTGTGAGAGCCAGAAATCTTGCTTGTTTGTAGGTGACCAAATACTAATACGTATTTTCCACCATAATTTGCAAATAAATTCATAAAAAATCCTACAATGTGATTTTCTGGAAAAAGAATTCTCAATTTGTCTGCCATAGTTGACATGTACCTATGATGAAAATTACAGGCCTCTCTCATCTTTTTAAGTGGGAGAACTTGCACAATTGGTGGCTGACTAAATACTTTTTTTCCCCACTGTATAATACTTGTTCATATCACTCTGTCCTCACAATGCTTGACATAGTGGTTTCAGGCTGCATCAACTGCACATCTCTGATGTTCAGAGTTGTGCTCATCTAGCAAGATGCTACTATACATCTAGAGTACCTACAGTATGTGTCTCTACTATTGTTAGTGCTTGGGATACTTTTTAATTCCCAGGAAACTACTACAAATGAAAACTGGTTTCAGACAAACCGGTTTCCGAGAATCATTCTTATTATACACTGCTCAAAAAAATAAAGGGAACACTAAAATAACACATCCTAGATCTGAATGAATGAAATAATCTTATTAAATACTTTTTTCTTAACATAGTTGAATGTGCTGACAACAAAATAACACAAAAATTATCAATGGAAATCAAATGTATCAACCCATGGAGGTCTGGATTTGGAGTCACCCTCAAAATTAAAGTGGAAAACCACACTACAGGCTGATCCAACTTTGATGTAATGTCCTTAAAACAAGTCAAAATGAGGCTCAGTAGTTTGTGTGGCCTCCATGTGCCTGTATGACCTCCCTACAACGCCTGGGCATGCTCCTGATGAGGTGGCGGATGGTCTCCTGAGGGATCTCCTCCCAGACCTGGACTAAAGCATCCGCCAACTCCTGGACAGTCTGTGGTGCAACGTGGCGTTGGTGGATGGAGCGAGACATGATGTCCCAGATGTGCTCAATTGGATTCAGGTCTGGGGAACGGGCGGGCCAGTCCATAGCATCAATGCCTTCCTCTTGCAGGAACTGCTGACACACTCCAGCCACATGAGGTCTAGCATTGTCTTGCATTAGGAGGAACCCAGGGCCAACCGCACCAGCATATGGTCTCACAAGGGGTCTGAGGATCTCATCTCGGTACCTAATGGCAGTCAGGCTACCTCTGGCGAGCACATGGAGGGCTGTGCGGCCCCCCATTGAAATGCCACCCCACACCATGACTGACCCACCGCCAAACCGGTCATGCTGGAGGATGTTGCAGGCAGCAGAACGTTCTCCACGGCGTCTCCAGACTCTGTCACATCTGTCACATGTGCTCAGTGTGAACCTGCTTTCATCTGTGAAGAGCACAGGGCGCCAGTGGCGAATTTGCCAATCTTGGTGTTCTCTGGCAAATGCCAAACGTCCTGCACGGTGTTGGGCTGTAAGCACAACCCCCACCTGTGGACGTCGGGCCCTCATACCACCCTCCTCCTCTTTTTTTCCAAGATGGCGTAGTAGTGCAGTTGTGTTTTTATCGTATGTCTGTAAATAGCCTGTAAATACCCTATTTTTTTGTATTTTTCGTACATATTTCCATATCAGACTTTTCATCCTTCTACAAAATATACTTTCCTGCAACCCGCCTCACTCAATGTGGAACGGATTCTATTATTGACTTACCTTTATCTAGAATCTAGAATCTCCAGTTGAAACTAGCTAGCCAGCTAGCCAGCTAACTAGCTACTTGCTATTAGCCTCAGCTAGCGGTATTTCACCCAGAACATTGGATTTTTTCTGCGGGATTAATTTTAATCACTGGACATTAATCACCGGATATTCGGCCAGTCTGCACAGCGCATTATCGACCCAGAACATATCCGTTTTTCCGCCGGAATCACTGAATCACTGGACCTTTAACTCCGGATTCATCGCTATCAGCTAGCTACAACAAAACGGACGCTGTGGTCTGGCTAATCATCCTGAGCTAGGCCCATCTCCGCGCTATCTACCTCTCTGTCAACCGGACGGGACCACCTAGTGTTGACACGGAGCCCCGCCGATCCTACACGACTGGTCTGCCGACGAAATCGTCTGATGTGGTTACGACGTTAACCACGAAGATTCCATCCATCTGCTAGCCCCGGCCCGCTAGCACACGCTTAGCCGTGGCCTCTTACTCACTAGTTTACCACCGGACCTTATGATAACTCAGCTATACAGCTGATGTCTGCTGGACTGTTCCTTTTTACGGTACTACATCCTGTTTATGTTTAGCCTCAGCCCAAACATGGTTAGTTTATTGTTGTTTCGGTTATTTCTAATTTTACTATATCACTGTAGACCCCCCAGCCTAGCTAAACCTGCCTTAGATAGCTCCTTTGCCCCTCCCCCTATACACGCGGAGACCGACTCAATTGATGCCTCCAGCGATGCTATCTCTTTCATTGTTACCCAACGCTTAGGTTTACCTCCACTTTACTCATATCCTTCCATATCCTTGTCTGTACATAACACCCGGAAATCTGCCCCCTTTATTCTATGTACCCAACGCACTAGAAGACCAGTTCTTAAAGCCTTTAGCCGTATCCTTATTCTAGTCCTCCTCTGTTCCTCTGGTGATGTAGAGGCTAACCCAGGCCCTGCAGCCCTCAGTATCACTCCTACTCCCCAGGCGCTATCATTTGATGACTTCTGTAATCGCAAAAGTCTTGGTTTCTTGCACATAAATATCAGAAGTCTACTTCCTAAGTTTGAGTTATTCACTGCGTTAGCACACTCTGCCAACCCTGATGTTCTAGCAGTGTCTGAATCCTGGCTCAGGAAGGACACCAAAAATTCTGAAATTTCCATCCCCAACTATAACATTTTCCGTCTAGATAGAACTGCCAAAGGGGGTGGAGTTGCAATCTACTGTAGAGATAGCCTGCAGAGCTCTATCATACTATCCAGGTCTGTGCCCAAACAGTTTGAGCTTCTACTTCTAAAAATCCACCTTTCCAGAAATAAGTCTCTCACTGTTGCCGCTTGCTACAGACCCCCCTCAGCCCCCAGCTGTGCCCTGGACACCATATGTGAATTGATTGCCCCCCATTTATCCTCAGAGTTTGTACTGCTTGGTGACCTAAATTGGGATATGCTTAATACCCCAGCCATCCTACAATCCAAGCTAGATGCCCTCAACCTCACGCAAATTATCAACGAACCTACCAGGTACAACCCTAAATCCGTAAACATGGGTACCCTCATAGATATCATCCTGACTAACATACCCTCTAAATACACCTCAGCTGTCTTCAACCAGGATCTCAGCGATCACTGCCTTATTGCCTGCGTCCGTAATGGTCCGCGGTCAAACGACCACCCCTCATCACTGTCAAACGCTCCCTAAAACACTTTAGCGAGCATGCCTTCCTAATTGACCTGGCCCAGGTATCCTGGATGGATATAGATCTCATTCCGTCAGTAGAGGATGCCTGGTTGTTCCTTAAAAGTAATTTCCTCTCAATCTTAAATAAACATGCCCCATTCAAAAATACAGAACTAAGAACCGATATAGCCCCTGGTTCTCCTCAGACTTGACTGCCCTTGACCAGCACAAAAACATCCTGTGGCGTACAGCATTAGCATCAAATAGCCCCCGCGATATGCAACTTTTCAGGGAAGTTAGGAACCAATATACACAAGCAGTCAGGAAAGCAAAGGCTAACTTTTTCAAACAGAAATTTGCATCCTGTAGCACTAACTCCAAAAAGTTTTGGGACACTGTAAAGTCCATGGAGAATAAGAGCACTTCCTCCCAGCTGCCCACTGCACTGAGGCTAGGAAACACTATCACTATCACCACCGATAAATCTAAAATAATCGAGAATTTCAACAAGCATTTTGCTACAGCTGGCCATGCTTTCCATCTGGCTACCACTAACCCGGCCACCAACTCTGCACCCTCTGCTGCAACTTGCCCATGCCCCCCGCTTCTCCTTCACACAAATTCAGACAGCTGATGTTTTGAAAGCGCTGCAAAATCTGGACCCCTACAAATCAGCTGGGCTAGACAATCTGGACCCTTTCTTTCTAAAACTAGCCGCCGAAATTGTCGCAACCCCTATTACTAGTCTGTTCAACCTCTCTTTCATAACGTCTGAGATCCCCAGAGATTGGAAAGCTGCCGCGGTCATCCCCCCTCTTCAAAGGGGGTGACACTCTAGATCCAAACTGCTACAGACCTATATCCATCCTGCCCTGCCTTTCGAAAGTATTTGAAAGCCAAGTTAACAAACAGATCACCGACCATTTCGAATACCACCGTACCTTCTCCGCTATGCAATCCGGTTTCCGAGCTGGTCACGGGTGCACTTCAGCCACGCTCAAGGTCATAAACGATATTATAACCGCGATTGATAATAGACAGTACTGTGCAGCCGTCTTCATCGACCTGGCCAAGGCTTTCGACTCTGTCAACCACCGCATTCTTATTGGCAGACTAAATAGCCTTGGTTTCTCAAATGACTGCCTCGCCTGGTTCACCAACTACTTCTCAGATAGAGTTCAGTGTGTCAAATCGGAGGGCCTGTTGTCTGGACCTACGGCAGTCTCTATGGGGGTGCCACAGGGTTCAATTCTTGGGCCGACACTTTTCTCCGTGTATATCAATGATGTCGCTCTTGCTGCTGGTGACTCTCAGATCCACCTCTACGCAGACGACTCCATTTTGTATACATCTGGCCCTTCATTGGACACTGTGTTAACAAACCTCCAAACGAGCTTCAATGCCATACAACAATCCTTCAGTAGCCTCCAAATGCTCTTAAACACTAGTAAAACTAAATGCATGCTTTTCAATCGAACGCTGCTGGCACCCGCCCACCCGACTAGAATCACCACTCTCGACGGGTCTGACCTAGAGTATGTGGACAACTACAAATACCTAGGTGTCTGGTTAGACTGTAAACTCAACTTCCAGACTCACATAAAGAATCTCCAATCCAAAGTTAAATCTAGAATCGGCTTCCTATTTCGCAACAAAGCCTCCTTCACTCATGCTGCCAAACATGCCCTCGTAAAACTGACTATCCTACCGATCCTTGACTTCGGCGATGTCATTTACAAAATAGCCTCCAACACTCTACTCAGCAAATTGGATGTAGTCTATCACAGTGCCATTCGTTTTGTCTCCAAAGCCCCATACACTACCCACCACTGTGACCTGTACGCTCTTGTTGGCTGGTCCTCACTACATGTTCGTCAGTCAAACCCACTGGCTCCAGGCCATCTATAAATCACTGCTAGGCAAATCCCCGCCTTATCTTAGCTCATTGGTCACCATAGCAGCACCCACCCGTAGTCTGCGCTCCAGCAGGTATATCTCACTGGTCATTCCCAAAGCCAACACCTCCTTTGGCCGCCATTCCTTCCAGTTCTCTGCTGCCAATGACTGGAACGAATTGCAAAAATCTCTGAAGCTGGAGACTCTTATCTCCCTCAATAACTTTAAGCATCAGTTGTCAGAGCACCTTACCGATCACTGCACCTGTACACAGCCCATCTGAAATTAGCCCACCCAACTACCTCATCCCTATATTGTTATTAATTTTGCTCTTTTGCACCCCAGTATCTCTATTTGCACATAATCTCTTGCACATCTAGCATTCCAGTGTTAATACTATTGTAATTATTCTGCACTATAGCCTATTTATTGCCTTACCTCCATAACTTGCTACATTTGCACACACTGTATATATATTTTCTGTTGTATTTTTGACTTTATGTTTTTTTACCCCATATGTAACTCTGTGTTGTTTTTATTGCACTGCTTTGCTTTATCTTGGCCAGGTCGCAGTTGTAAATGAGAACCTGTTCTCAACTGGTTTACCTGGTTAAATAAAGGTGAAATAAAAAATAAAATAAAAAATGGAGTCTGTTTCTGACCGTTTGAGCAGACACATGCACATTTGTGGCCTGCTGGAGGTCATTTTGCAGGGCTCTGGCAGTGCTCCTCCTGCTCCTCCTTGCACAAAGGCGGAGGTAGCAGTCCTGCTGCTGGGTTGTTGCCCTCCTACGGCCTCCTCCACGTCTCCTGATGTACTGGCCTGTCTCCTGGTAGCGCCTCCATGCTCTGGACACTACGCTGACAGACACAGCAAACCTTCTTGCCACAGCTCGCATTGATGTGCCATCCTGGATGAGCTGCACTACCTGAGCCACTTTTGTGGGTTGTAGACTCCGTCTCATGCTACCACTAGAGTGAAAGCACCGCCAGCATTCAAAAGTGACCAAAACATCAGCCAGGAAGCATAGGAACTTAGAAGTGGTCTGTGGTCACCACCTGCAAAACCAGTCCTTTATTGGGGGTGTCTTGCTAATTGCCTATAATTTCCACCTGTTGTCTATTCCATTTGCACAACAGCATGTGACATTTATTGTCAATCAGTGTTGCTTCCTAAGTGGACAGTTTGATTTCACAGAAGTGTGATTGACTTGGAGTTACATTGTGTTGTTTAAGTGTTCCCTTTATTTTTTTGAGCAGTGTATATTTTGTTACAGGAATTGTATTTATTCATGTACTCAACAAGAACAATGCTTTCAGTGACAGTGTCAAACAAAATGACTATTATCTTTTCCTGCCTATCAGTTTGGATTAAAATAGGCCCATGCTGTTCTCTGAGTAGGCCTATAACTCAACAGTCACATGGTTCTCTGCTCATCAGTAGCAGCCAGTAGTAGATTTATCTAACGTTCCACAGAGAGGAGTAGACTGGGCTGGTTGCCACAGGGTTGTCAGGGTCTTGTGAAAGGCTGTCCATGTTTGCTCAGCATTTGTCACTTACTGACTAATTGATTGGTTTTCATTGGTCTTGTCCCTGTCACTCATCCTCTCCTCTCCTCCTTTTCAAAAACAAGTTAGTTTCAGCACTACAGCCTTTGCTTTTCTCTACCCATGTCCTCTATATGTAGGCTACCATTTCCTGGTGATGCTAAAGATACTAACATGCATTGTAACTGGACCTCTAGCTGTGTTTGAGTGGCTGTGTGTGTGTCAGAGCTCAGCTGTGTAGCCATGTGTGTGTGTGTGTGTGTGTGTCACCTGTATGCCGGGGTTTGTGTGTTTTTGGGCTGTATAGACATGTGCAGAGGCAGCAGCAGCCGATTCAGACATAGAGACAGACAGAGAATGAGCCATGAGTCTGCTCTCCCAGCAGCAGCAACAATTACCTGACCTGCTTTACAGACAGACAGAGGGAGGGAGGGAGGGAGGGAGGGAGGGAGGGAGGGAGGGAGGGAGGGAGGGAGGGAGGGAGGGAGGGAGGGAGGGAGGGAGGGAGGGAGGGAGGGAAAGACAGACATATAATTGGAAAGACAGATGCATAGATGCAACTGAGAGAAAATAGATGGAGGGTGAAGGAGAGGTAGGTAAGGACCCAGAGAAAGAGGGAGGGAGAGAGAGAGATTTCATGAGATAGAGAGTGAGATATTGCGGGTGGGAGGCGCTGAGGGAGAGGTGGGAGACAATTACTAGGCCATTGTCTGCCCAGTATCTGCTACTCCGTCACTGCTCAGGAGCTCTCCTCACTGGCTCCCTGCTTCACACTCACACACACACAAACACACATTTGGAGGAGCAGGTCAGACTCGGCTCCAGTAGGCAGGGGCTTTATATAGCTATAGCTCTCTAGAACAAAGCCTGAGAGCAGACTCACATATACACTCACAGAGATGATGGAACAAGAGATGAGAGAGGAGAGGTTTTATTGCAAAGTGCCATACAGCTCATATACCCATATGCTGTACATACACAAGCTTCAACACCTGAGAGACACACACACATTCACCTGCGCGCACGCACATAGGCACATCTTGCTTTTTCAGTCTTGGAACGGGCATCAGAACAGAAATTCACCGCCACAAACCCTTGGCCTTGACTGGGCACGAAGCATTGGCTCTCAGCCCTCAGCCCTCTGCTCATATGAATGTCTGTGGTTTGTTGGTGTTTGGATGTCAGTAATGGGGACATGTTCTTATTTCTGTCCTGAGGAGCTTTATCCTAGCCTTGGTAATGAACTGTGACGCGCTACAGGTTCATAAATAATATTGTTATTATTTCTGGTTTTGCGCTGTCATTCGACCTCTTGCGTAAATACACATGGTTGTTATTTTCAGAGAAGCTGAGGGATAGGTAGCTAGAGAGGTTGCGTAATTCTGAGGTTCAGAGAATTCTGTTGATACCCAGTCTCCTTTACTTTAGTATTGGGTGTTGTGTCCCAAATGGCACCCTGTTCCCTATATAGAGCAGTAGTACACCAAATAGGGAATACTGTAGGGTGTCAATTGGGATGGCTGAAGCATCTAACTTATAGTAACCTTACTCAGCAGTTGAGTCAGGTACAATTAACAGCCACCAAAATTAAAACAACCCCAAGAATTTGAGAAATCTCTTTTTCCGCTCATGGAATTACGCAATCCACATTAGTGAAGTGTCCCAGCTCCACATGCTGTTGCTATTATAATTGGAAATCTCCCTTCACTGAGCCGAGGGCTTTCTCCTGTGGACACACTTCTCTGGACCTGGAGATTTTCAGTTATGAAAGGTGCGCCGCGTGTCCAAGCAGCGGAAGCAGCGAGCAGCCTGGTTCAGAAGCTGTCGGGGCGCCGCTGTCAGATGTCAACAACAGCTCCAGGGCAGGAAGAGGGCACTGCTGGAGGCTAACTAGGCACAGTGCATGTCCATCCTCCCCCGTTGGCCCCAGACCCTTGCCCCAAGTCCCCATGCCCCAGGGCAGGTGTGAGCCCCGGCCCTCCCCCCTCCTGATACCTGTCCTGATCTCTGGCGCTCTCTAACCCTGCTCCCCTATGTAATACCAAGCCTGCTTTGCCTTGCCAGGATGGCCTGATCCAGCCTCACTTCTTACGTCTGGAAGCTTTTCATTTATCCCTTTGCTCTCGCTAACCTAATTATTTACCCTCTAAAAAATCTACATTGTTTCCATGTCATTTCAACCAAAAAATTAAATGTGATGATGTTGAATCAATGTGGGAAAACTGATTGGATTTGAAAAAAGTAGTCAACGTAAGGGAATGTAGTCTTTTTTCACCCTACTTTTAACCTAAATCCAATGACATGGTGAAATATGTTGTTGATTTCACATTGAATTCACGTTAGTTGACAACTCAACCAAATGTAAATTAAAACTAGACATCGAACTGACGTTTGTGCCCCCAGTGGGCTCTCTCTTTCTCTCTCTTTCTCTCTCTCACACTCTCACTTGTTCTTTCTCTGCTTTCTCTCTTTCTCTCTCTCTCTCTTGCTTTCTCTCTCTAGCTCTCTTTGTATGCCTCTCTCCTTTTTTGGGCTGTTGTTTGACGAAGAAAAAGCAGTAGACATTATGCAAGCCATCCTCATGACTAACTCTGCTCAGTTCTCTCTGCCTTTCAAAAACAGGGTAGTTGTGTTCAAATGTGGTTGATGGAGACACACAGTTCCTACTCAAGGTGTATCTACATGATATTTCTCCTGTCTATACGTCCTCCTCCTCCACGTCTTCTCTCTAGTGCAACGACTGATGTTCCTCCTATTCCGGTGTATTTCCACACCTCTGCTTTCCGTTGGAGGGTCTCAGGGTGCTACGCAGAGCATGTATAGGGGTGCCTTGGCATCTCTTCTGCTGGTGCGGGGAGAGGCGTTCGTCCAAACACTCCGACAAAACAGTCATTACACAGCAGCCCTCTCATTCCAGCGCTCCCTAATTGGTTTCATATGCCTCTGGGATGAGCCACTGATGACTGGGACCAGTTTGTGTACACCAGCCAGGGTCCAGTCTCTGTCTTTAAAGTGCAGAAGGCCATTCCGTTCCTTTGTTTGTGTGGGAAAGAGAGTTGAAAACAAACAGTGGATTAGAATGCACTGATGTATGTTAGGCCTGTGTAATTGCCTGCTCTGGAAACATGGCAGGTGCCAGAGCATCTCTAAACGAAAGAATGTCTGTCCCATTTATTTATTTAACTTTTATCTTGATGGGTTTTAACTGACTGGAATACCTCAGGAAAAACACTTTTAGATTAGATTTCTTCTCTATTTCGACCAAGATGTGTTGGCGCTGTCTGTTCTTTATTGTAGACCCGTTTTTCAACTTAGAAGTAGATTAGGCTAAGCTTTTATTGTAGATATACAGGAACATCAAAGTAGCTTTTAACCAATACACTGTGTGTTCTATCCTGATGACAATGAGCTGTCTAGAGGGTGAGGGGTCTGTGTGAGCAGACCGACAGTGGAATATTTCAGTGTGTTGGCGTTGTACCGGTGGTGTGCTGTGCAGTGTCCAGGTCTGTGTCCCAAATGGCACCCTATTCCCTATATAGTGCACTAAAGGGACAAGGGTGCTATTTGGGACGCAGCCCAGGACTGGGTTCTGTCCAGTCACAGGATGTAGGAGGCGGAGAGAGACTAGTGCTAAAAGCTGTTTGTGGCTGACAGAACCAGACCCATCATAGCCCACCTCGCGGTTGGCAGAGACAGGACACAGTGTGTGTGTGTGTGTGTGTGTGTGTGTGTGCACATGGATGGGACACAGACAGGCTACTAATGTTGTGTGCCAGTGTCTGAGACAGACAGAGAGGGTACAGGTGATAGGAAACATATAGAGGGAGAGAGAGAAAGAGAGTGGGAAGAAAGAACAGAGAAAGAAGTGAGATGGAAAGAGTGCAAGAAAGTAACTTTACATAGAGGGGGAGAAGGGGAGAAGGAGCGAGCAAAGGAAAATTAGAAAAGGTGAAAGGGATGTACAGACAGAAAGACAGACAGACAGAGGGAGTGAGAGTTGGCGTCTTGGCCAGGTTGGTGAGTGCGAGAGAGACAGAGACAGAGACAGAGGGAGTAATACAGGAGTTGAACACTAACCAGATACCTGCTCGGGCCCATCCAGAGTTGAGGAGGAGGATCGAAGGAGAGGATGAGAGGATTTGGGGCTGGGGTCTGGCCCCCGGTCTGCCTCCCCTGGCTTGCTGCGTTCACACGGAGGGGGGACTGTTTGTTTTAGTGGCTCAGTCCGCATGGCAACCACTTGTGAGTGGCTCCTGTGAAAGACTCCTCCGCTGGCTCAGCATGAAGGGGGAACATCGTCAACGAATAAACACGGCAAGACACTCTCCGTATGCCCCTCTGGACCCTGTACCCCCAAACACTCCAGTCTTACCCCTAGTATGTATACTATGCACACTCACCATGAGCTGTACCAGTGGACTACCTTTTATCTCCAACCCTGTACCCAGACCTCTACACATAAACATCAGCTGACACTCTCCATATGCCCCTCCCTATGTACCCCTACACGTATCCCAATGACACTCCATACTGTTAATCTCTAATCCATCTCCTCCATCTTTCCCAATCCCCTACCATCCATTCTACCTCTCCACCTTCCTCTCTTTCCATCCATTTGTACAGTAGCTGCAGTAATTCCTCTTCGCCCTTCTCATTGGTCTTCTATGACTCTCTGTTTCAGACATGGACGAGTGTGAGAATGACTACAATGGAGGCTGTGTCCACGAGTGTATCAACATCCCGGGCAATTACAGGTGCACCTGCTACGACGGATTCATGTTGGCCCACGACGGACACAACTGTCTGGGTGAGTCCTCCTAACCCCATTTTAAACTCATAGTACAACCTATCCAAGTCTGTCATTTATGTTTGTATGTGTTATCTTTGGATCTTTCCCTTCCTGTATGTGTGTGTGTTCTTATTCTGCTTATTCTGTGTCTATCTGCATTTGTGTGAGTGGGTGAGTGAGTGCATGCATGTGTGTGTGCATCTGTGTGTGCATGCATACCTGTGTGTATGTATGTGTGTGTGTCTGTGTGTGTGTGCATGTACTGTACACTCTATCTGCTATGCGGTTTGTCTGTCTGGCTCTCAGCTCCCTTCATTCTCCATCGTTTGAAGGCCTTCCATTATTTCCATTTCATTCTTTGGGTTTCGTTTGGGAGGGTGCTCAGGGTTGAAGAGTTCTTCTCTCCCTCAGTTATATATGTCCTACAGATACCTGTCTGGTGTGTCTGCAATGTGCACTAACTGACAGATCCAGTCCATTAAGTCCTAGTCTTCTCTTATTGACTTAGTGTCAGGCAGACATATGTTTTTCTGCTCTTCTGCAACATGCCAGTTCTGCTTGGATGTGCTTAAACACATTTCATCTTTTCACTCCCTGCCTGCTGATTGACGCAAGCAAAATCAAAATATGTTGTTTGGATGCCCTTGCCCGCAACCCAAACATCTTTGGTGGGACATGTTTTGGCATTTGTAAGTATTATGTCTGATTCTGTGAAGCCAGGGAGGGAGGAGGAGGAGGGGAGAGAGGAACATGCCATTAGGTGTAGTGAGTATTGGCTGAGTTAGGTTCTCCTGGGGAGGTTTCAGGAGTATGTTGTTACAGTGTGAGTCTCACGTGATTAACTGTATGACAGCTTATTGACTCTGACTGAGAGATGAGTCCTGGATCGTATTCAGTAGGCATGGAACGGAAAAACTATTGGAAACAGAACAAATAGGTTGTTGTCAATAAAACGTCATAAAAAGGTACAGTGTTCGATTTGCCAAGGAGACCCCAGCTCCACTAAAGGGATTGTTAAATAAATGTGAACTATTTGGTTGTAATATCAACAACCCCTCTTGAAGAGTATAGTCAGAACATTTCTGATTATTCCATGCAAAACAATTGCGCACATTTAGCTCTATCGTCAGAGTTTTACAGCAAGTAACTGCATGCTTTTCATGATCAGTAAACATCAATTGATCATGTAATTTCAGAAACGTGAAATTTCACGATATCTCTCAATATTGCCCACCATTAATTGGATATTTGAGAGATATAAAATAAAAGTGAACTATACCTGATAAGTGTGAGTGGTTTAGGTTAATTTCCCATCCTTTGTGGGCTCCGCCTGTCAAGCAGCAGAAAGGCGCATTTGCCGATGTACTGTTAGCTGATAATGTTTACTTTGCAAGCAACCGGTAGAAACTTTGTACAGTTGGCTAAACATAGTGGTAAGTAGACCTAATTTACTTTTTTCTCCAACCAACATAGGCCTACCTAACGAAGTTAGCTAACCTTGTCCCCTTTTCAACATTGTTTTTAAGAGTGTTTAATCACGATTGCTGCTGACAAACATGATAGGCTACAGTGATTGATGGACCACATCAAATTGGCTAACTAGCTAATAGCAGATCACGTAAATATTCCCTGTTAACAAGCTAACTTTCAGGGGAGTTTGGCCTCACTGACTCTGATCTTGGATACAAACAGACCTGTCCTCTTTCAGTTTGCTTGCCCAGATGCTGATGAATCTTCAGTGATGATGAGCTTTTCTGTTCCCACCCCAAGTTCCCCTGCAACGCCCCTCTACCCCAACCCCCCAATGCCATAAACATAAACAAACCTGTTTTCAGCAAGTCAGAGAGGACAGAGGTCACCAGAGAAGGGCACTCCCATTCCCCCTAACCCTAACACTGTCTCACCCTCTGTTAGGACCAGGATAACACTGGAGTCTCGACAGCAATGTAATTGTATTATTTCTAACGTTTAAAAATGTCACTTTAATGTTACCCCTGTTGTTATTCTATTGACTTCCCAGAATTCAACTTGGCATGTCAAATGTTTATGTTACTGGTTGCAAATGGACAAAGGAAGGAAAAATGTCAGAGAGAAAATTAATAACCTAGGCTACCCTCTTATTTATTGACAAGGTTCAAGGATGAAATTCCACACTCGAAATCTGTCAGTTTTTATGTTTAGCAAGGAGGGATAGGGACACGGGGAGTTGCTTGAAATCTGTTTAATAGCTAGCTAGTGTTTTGGTGTTGTTTTTCTAATTCGGCGTGCCTGTCTGTCTGTCTGCCTGTGTATGTGTTTTAAGTGTCTGCAGCTGTTGTGTTGTCGGTGGCTGGTTGCAGAAGACTCGCTGGATTGTGTGTGTTGTGGTGAACTAAAGAAAATGAACACGAAGGAGAGAGATTTACTGCATGTGTTTGTGGCCACTTGGAAAGAGTCAATGGGCCACATGCTGGCTATGTGTCAGCAGACCTGGGTTCAAATACTATTCAAAGTCTTTTAAATACTTTCATTGTTTGTTCTAGTCTGCCTGAAGTGCCAGATGGATGAGGTTTGCACTTTGGCGACTATTCTATTGATTCCATTGTGCTCGGCAAGATCAATCAAGCCCAGCTGAAGGATTTTAAATTAAATCATGTACTATTCAAACCCAGGTCTGTGTGTCAGAGTGGTTATAGAGAGTTCTCTAGTTGTCACCCTGCCCCTCCACAGCTGAGTGGAGGAAATTGGCCACATGTCTGTTAAAAAGTAATTAGCCAGACTATGCTGATAAGATGTAGCTTTAATAAACAGACACTAATTAACTGTGAATGGAGAGTTCAGTGGGAGGGATCGGAAAGCAGTCAAGAGAGAAATCCAAAACTTATGATCAGACATTTCCCACTGGGCACACACTGGTTGAATCAACGTTATTTCCACGTCATTTCAACAAAATTACGTTGAACCAATGTGGAATAGACGTTGAATTGACATCTGTGCCCAGAGGGCTATGATGACACTTAATCACCATCAGACATTTATGATGTAATTTAACCATGATCAGTCATTTAAATAATTAGAAGGACAATGAAAAGTGCTTTAGTATCTTTTATTTCATATTCATTTCTAATCCTGGTTCTAAACTTGATTCCGCTGTGTGTTACTGCCAATCCATACCTAATTCTCTCTCTCTTTATCTCTCTCTCTCTCTTTCTCGCTCTCTTTTGCTCTCTCTCTCTCTCTCCTCCACCTCCTCCTCCTCTCCCTCTGTATTCTCTTGGTTATCTTGGCGGTGGATGTGAATTGGAGGCTGTCCAAGCCATTCCCCCAGAGGCGATGGACTTGCTCTCTATTTGACATCTTTATTGCGGAAAGTCTCAAATACAACACCGAATAATGAAGAGGATGAGAACACAGGCAGGACCGCCGAGGGCCAGCGCACACCGCTCCGAGTCCTCCGCTGCTTCCAGGAGCTCCCTCGCTTTCTCTCTCTCTCGCTCTATCCCGCCGTTCTTCTCTTCCCCGTCTGTCTCTCTGTCTCTCTCTCTGTCTGTCTGTCTGTCTTTGTCCTCTCTTCTTCACCTCTTTTCTCCTTTTCATCGCTCAGTGTTCCCCTCCGTCTGTCATTGCTTTCTCCTTTCCTTTTCTTTTCTTTCCCTCGCTCACTCTGTCATCGGTCATTCTAGTTCTCCGTGACAGAGCAGTGAGATGGTGGATCACTCATCATCAGTCAGACCCATTAGGTGTGGCTCAGGGAATGGCATCACTTCTCCACAACTGATTGCCCAATCCCCATTCTTTTAGTGAAGTGCATTCATTCAGGAAATTCTATTAGTAGCTCTTCAGCACTTCACTTTTTTATCTGAGATCATCTGTTAGCTTTTTATGCGGAGGCGTGCCTGATTTGACACATAATTAATAGAGCTAAGGTCACTGTTTCCTTAAAAATTGAATTTGTGAAAACTTCACCCTCATCGGAGGTCATGACCTTGCTTTGTCATAGGCGCACAGCTTCCCAGCCAATCCAGCACTCCCGTTCTCCCTGCTTTGCCATGTGTTGCCATGACGTGGTATGAGGCAGACAGCAGCTTGGTAACAAATGTCACAGGAGTATTAGAGGAGCAGATCAGAGCATCATAGCTACCAATATATCTGATGGATGGATCTGGAACAGTCAGGGTGGAGGGCGAGAAAAGGGGATGGGGTCATTGGGGGCGGGCTCTGTGTGTGAAGACTTTGAGGGTACAGTTGCGTGCACTAAAAAGCTTGCGCTCTAGCGTCTAGTAGTGATAGTTTGCCACAAAAACCTGTTCTGCTGTAACTTTTTTGTGCCCACAACTGTATTTGGTTGGGTAGAGGTTTGGGGTGATATTCAGGATATTCTGAAGAGTTACGAAAGCTGACGTAGAGGTAGTGGTATGCGTGTACAGACTGCCTGTATATGGGCATCTGTATCAGGGTTTAGGGTAGTTCAATGTGGGTAGTTATATCATAGGGTTGTACAGTTCGGCTGTATTTCATAGGGTGAGGGGTGGTGGGGTGGTAGAGGTACAGTAGAGGGGGTCCAGGATGTTTATTTGAGGTGTGATCACTGGTGAATGTAGAGAGGCTCAGGGAGGAACTATTTGGGGTCTGATGAGTATTAGTTGGGATCTATATTTGGAGCGTGAAGATATACAGTGCAAACTGTTTGAATAATGAGCATGTTGTGTTCCTGCATATTGTTTCATGGATATTTTAACATCACCACCTTTCATGTTTACCCTCATCACTAACTCTCTGAGATACAGGTAACTGCCAAAATAATGGAAACACAAAGAATATTGAAGGCAGGTGCTTCCACACAGGTGTGGTTCCTGAATTAATTAAGCAATTAACATCCCTTCATGCTTAATTAGAGTCATGAATAACTATGGTGGGCAGGCCATTATTTTGGCTACCATGGCACGAGTGGTCACTGAATGGTTTGATGAGCATGAAAACGATGTAAACCATACGCCATGGCCGTCTCAGTCACCAGATCTCAACCCAATTGAACACTGGATTCTGGAGCGGCACCTCAGACAGCGTTTTCACCACCATCAACAAAACACCAAATGATGGAATTTCTTGTGGAGGAATGGTGCCGCATCCCTCCAATAGAGTTCCTGACACTTGTAGAATCTATGCCAAGGTGCATTGAAGCTGTTCTGGCTCGTGGTGGCCCAATGCCCTATTAAGAAACTTTATGTTAGTGTTTACTTTACTTTGGCAGTTACCTGTACACAAATAGTATCATGTGTGACGCATAGGCATGATATAGGAATAACTATATCATGGCTATGCGTAACTGACACACATAGTCAACCCACAGTTTGCTGGGCCAAGCCATGGTTTCCCAATTACTGTATATGGACATCTATCATCTACCAATGACAATCTGTCCACTTCAATGGTAGGACTCATCAGTAACAACATTAGAGTTTCTTATAATGTCTCTCCCAGTCCTAAGTACCCTCTCACTCAATGCCATGTGAATGTATGGTTAGTGTAGGAACAACGGCAGACAGCAAACACAGTCACAGACAAGCCGCATCTCTAGGGACTTGTCAGTTGTCACAGCCTTACACATACGGCAGCATGGGTTGAATTAGCTGGGATTATGGGTTGGATGTTGGAGGTGCTGTAAATGAAAGTCTCATGTATTCCGTGACTGACTAGTGAGAATATAGGGTCTGTCTGTCTGGTTACTGTAACCGCCTGCCTCCTGTGTTCTGACTCATTAATCACTGCTGTAAACAAGATGTCAGGACAGAGCTCCATCAACGTTTCCCCCTAGGTTTGTACTCAAGACGGGTCGCAAAGGCCCCTAAAGTGACTGTTATACGGCGGATGACACCAAGATATTCAATTGAAGCCAATTTGATCTGATTTGTTATATCTTGGGGGCTATAATCATAGACAGAAATGGTATTGGAAACTGTTTTGATTGTTTACACAGCCTTGTTACTTCCCAGTCCCTGTATCTCTGTGCTACATGTACTCTAAGGTGTGTGATGTCTTGTCCACAGCCTGGCCACTCGTCAGTGAGGCTGCTGTACAACCAGGTCCAGTGGTCTGGGTCAGGGAGTTGGACTGGGGATCAGAGATCACTGGTGGTACACAGGTGGGATCCTTCACTGTTAGGGTGTATTGCTGTTCCACTGCCCTGAAGGCCGTTAACCCCAGAAACCACTTGGTTGTTTTTCTCCACACAACTACTTCTTCTTTTATTTGTATTTGTTTCTCTCTCGTTCATCCAATCTGACACAAACAAACTAACAACACAACATTGTGGCTTCTAGTAGACTGAAGGAACGATAGATAAACAGAAACCTCAAGACCTGCTGCTTTGAAATTAAGGGACAAGAGGGGAGAAACAGGAGGGAAGACAAAAATGTAGAGAGAGAGAGAGAGAGAGAGAGAGGAAGAGAGAGAGAGAGGGGAAGAGAGAGAGATGGGGAGAGAGAGAGAGAGAGGGGAAGAGAGCGAGAGAGAGATGGGGAGAGAGAGAGAGAGAGAGAGCATGAGAGAGAGAACAGTCTGTCTTAACCAAACCTGTGTAGGAAGTTTCCTAGGGTCCCATATGTGTTGTGTCAACAAGTTTAGGGCACTAATTGATTTATGATTGCATAATTGCACTGCACTCTGATTAAAGGCCAGTTCTGTTCAGTTCCTCTTCAACCTTTTTGATTTAGACTTGTATTTAGTTTGTTTTGGCCGTGGACACAGCTGGGCCCAATATGTTGATCATTTGGTGCCTTGCTATGGACGTCTGTATGGCTCAGACAAGTTTATTTTCTTTCTGACGCGTCCTTTTCACTCCTACGCGAGGTCTTAGCTCAGAGTGCTTTGGCTTCACAGCGGGACAGGCTCTGACTACAGACTCATAGAATGTTGAAACTCTGACATGACAACACGGACAGATCGGGGGAAGGGAAGGGGGGAGACGTGGAGAGAGGGAGGAGAAGTGGAGGAATAGAGTGGGGGTTAGCCAACAGGCTATTGCTAACATCTCTTTAGAGAGTGACTGGATGAAACATGGAGGCACAGGGAAGGGTGATCTCCACTTAAAGTCTATGGTTTTATTTATTTCACTCTTTCTCTTCTCTTCCCTCCTCTCCTCTCTACCCCTCTGCCCTTTATCTTTCTTACTCCTGTCGTCACCTCCAGGATGGGAAATTAACTGTGGCAGGTAGATAAAAAAAAACCTAGCAGCCACTCAGATTGTTTACCAGCCCAAATATTTTTGTTACATAATTAGACAAAAAAATCCCTCAAAAACAAAACATGTATTACTAGTAAGAAGTCATGGGGTATATTGCTTAATTTCATTGCATTTTTGTGACCTGTGTCTTTTAACCAATGTATTTAGATCCAATAATAAAAACAGATAAACAGTTCTACAACAGAACATCAAGAATCAACAAAGTGCCTGCCCTGCCACAAAATGCTGAGTGATCCGGCTTATTTATTATTATAGTTCAGGGCTCCATGCTGACATTTTTTACAAGGAGTACATGATGTGCTCCTAAGTAGAAATGTAGAAGCACGCAAATAAATCTATGAGAACAATGACTAAAAGTTCATGAATAAACGTTTTTGGGAGTGATGCATGCTCAATCAAGCACAATCATTAGGCGAGACAGAAATAGTTCAGCTGGCCCTTTAAGGGATGGGTCGTTACCATGGTAACTTGGGCACTGACTTGTCTGTGATGGAAAAAATCTCAGACTGCGATGTCTTCCTAGCAGCAGACAGTTGCAGCAAACTCAAACTAACATTGAAAAAGAACCTAGCATGTGAACAAAACAATGTAACTTGCCAAGAAACATGAGGACAAAGTCACACTTTAGTAGCCTTTCTTGTCAATTCGACCAACTTCTACATGTGGGTTTTGGATTTAAAAAACTAAATTTCCCAAATGCTCTGTGTGACCATCCGCCAACGTGGCTGGTGGAATATACATTCTTACCCGCCAATGACAAAATCTACTCACATTTGACAGGTGGCGGGTGTTAATTTCCAACCCTGGTCACCTCCCTTCTTCTACCCTTCCCTCCCTCCCTCCTCTCCTCTCCTCACCCCATCATCCTTCTCACCCTTTGAATCAAGCACATCCTCAACGCGTCCAAATAAAAGTTTACAGAAGCAAAACAAAGGCACTCTAGTTTAAACTTGCAGAGCGCCTTGCCAGTGTTTATGTTTAAATGTTGGCAAAGATCAATTAAATGTGGAGATGACAGTTCAACAGCCCCCTCTGTCTCTCTCTCTCTCTCTCTCTCTCTCTCTCTCTCTCTCTGTATCTCTTTGTATTACTCTAAAGTAAAAGCCTCTGACATATTGATGTAATCTGTTTAGTTTTGTCTTTAGGGACGAATGTAGATGAGAATGAACTTTCAACTTCTATAGGGATCTTCTAAGAGATCTGCTCCAGATTGTAGTGCATGCCTTGTGGTGCAGTTGGCTCTAGAAGGTTGGATAGTTTGGCTCAGGACACTGGTGAGGTCATGGGGTATGTTGTAGAGAAATGTATATTGGATGTTAGATGGTGGATTGTGTTGGCTTGTGGGAGGTGGATGCTGCAGAGGGCATCTGCTTGGTAGAGCTCTGAACAGATGTTGTTTCACCCTGCAGCCTCGCTGTGACATGCTCTCTACAGTCATGCTTGAGAGAAATGCTCAGTTAAACACAGTATATTATTCTAAATCAGCCATGTTAGATCCTCCCTTACGTATGAATCTATCACGTTCTATAAAACAGTTTTCCTCTTTATTTGTCATTTTCCTGTCAGTCCCACTGCTCCCTCTCTCCTAATCAGACCAGAGGACGTGAGACTGTAACAGGGCTGGAGGAGTTGAAGGCTTTGGCTGAAATCATTGAGCAGTTGAAACACTGGCACCGCTGGTTTTGTTCCATGTTTTAGAGGGCCCTTGGAACAGCCTTCTGCTCTCCTTGGACTGTAAAGCATTTTGAGACACTCAGAGACAGTTGAAGTCGGAAGAGTACATACACTTAGGTTGGAGTCATTAAAACTTGTTTTTCAACCACTCCACAAATGTCTTGTTAACAAACTATAGTTTTGCAAGTCGGTTAGGACATCTACTTTGTGCATGACACAAGTCATTTTTCCAACAATTGTTTACAGACAGATTACTTCACTTATAATTCACTGTATCACAATTCCAGTTGGTCAAAAGTTTACATACACTAAGTTGACGGTGCCTTTAAACAGCTTGGAAAATTCCAGAAAATTATGTAATGGCTTTAGAAGCTTCTGATAGGCTAATTGATATAATTTGAGTCAATTGGAGGTGTACCTGTGGATGTATTTCAAGGCGTACCTTCAAACTCAGTGCCTCTTTGCTTGACATCATGGGAAAATCTAAAGAAATCAGCCAAGACCTCAGAAAAGGTTCATCTGTACAAACAATAGTATGCAAGTATAAACAATCAATCCCAGAACAAACAATAGTATGCAAATCAATCCCAGAAAAACAGCAAAGGACCTTGTGAAGATGCTAGAGGAAACAGGTACAAAAGTATCTATATCCACAGTAAAACAAGTCCTATATCGACATAACCTGAAAGGCCGCTCAGCAAGGAAGAAGCCACTGCTCCAAAACCACCATAAAAAAGCCAGACTACGGTTTGCAACTGCACATGGGGACAAATATCGTACTTTTTGGAGAAATGTCCTGTGGTCTGATGAAACAAAAATAGAACTGTTTGGCCATAATGACCATCGTTATGTTTGGAGGAAAAAGGGGGTTGCTTGCAAGCCGAAGAACACCATCACAACCGTGAAGCAAGGGGGTGGCAGCATCATGCTGTGGGGGTGCTTTGCTGCAGGAGAGACTGGTGCACTTCACAAAATAGATGGAATCATGAGGAAGGAAAATTATGTGGATATATTGAAGCAACATCTCAAGACATCAGTCAGGAAGTTAAAGCTTGGTCGCAAATGGGTCTTCCAAATGGACAATTACCCCAAGCATACTTCCAAAGTTGTGGCAAAATGACTTAAGGACAACAAAGTCAAGGTGTTGGAGTGGCCATCACAAAGCCCTGACCTCAATCCTATAGAAAATGTGTGGGCAGAACTGAAAAAGCGGGTGCGAGCAAGGAGGACTACAAACCTGACTCAGTTACACCAGCTCTGTCAGGAGGAATGGGCTAAAATTCACCCAACCTATTGTGGGAAGCTTGTGGAAGACTACCCGAAACGTTTGACCCAAGTTAAACAATTTAAAGCCAATGCTACCAAATACTAATTGAGTGTATGTAAACTTCTGACCCACTAGGAATGTGATTAAAGAAATACAAGCTGAAATAAATCATTCTCTCTACTATTATTCTGACATTTCACATTCTTAAAATAAAGTGGTGATCCTAACTGACCTAAGACAGGGAAGTTTTACTAGGATAAAATGTCAGGAATTGTGAAAAACTGAGTTTAAATGTATTTGGCTAAGGTGTATGTAAACTTCCGACTTCAACTGTACATTGGCAGGTGAATACAGCAATAGAGGGCAGATGGGAGGAAAGATGGGAGAGGAGAGGAGAGGGACGAGAAGAGAGAGGAGGTGAAAGAGGAGAGGGGAGGGAAGACAAGAGAGGGGAGGTGATGGGAC
Source organism: Coregonus clupeaformis (assembly GCF_020615455.1). Classification (NCBI taxonomy): domain Eukaryota; kingdom Metazoa; phylum Chordata; class Actinopteri; order Salmoniformes; family Salmonidae; genus Coregonus; species Coregonus clupeaformis. Next base: position 3,861,858 of record NC_059219.1, read on the forward strand.
AGGAGGAGAGACCATAGAGGGAGAGATGGGG